>NC_054534.1:15397358-15719025 GCF_017654505.1 Polyodon spathula
CTATAACGTTTTGGCTGATCAAATTCTTCTATTGTGGCTTTCCTTGTTATAACGTGAGCGGAGTGGAGAAATAACCTTAGATCAGGGAAAAAACTCTCTATTTCTACTCCCCTTTTCCCTTTTGTTTCTATCATAAAATCATTTACCTGCTCAAGCGTGTATAACTTTTTCTTACTGACGGGTTGGCTATCAGGGATGTCTGAGATAAGCGAGGAGTCAGAGAGCTCCCCCTCCATCTCATCCGCGCTGTCCTCTCGCTCGCCCCCGAGAATCCGCTCCTCCGCAGCTCCCTCCGACTCCTCGACACCGGTCTCTGCCACAGCCGTCACTATTTCAGGCGGCTGAGATTCAGCTAGCGGAGAGTCTTGCACCGCGCCTGGCTCACCCTGCGCTGTGCTCTCTTCCTCCGCGTTGGGAGGGACTGACGCCCCGCCTGGAGCCCGCAGTCTCCCTGTCTGCACGGGTTCGGAGTTCTGCACTGGCTGCGCTCTGCCATCCGGCAGCTCTGCAGCCTTCCGCTGAATTCGTGTCTTTTTCGCTACTACCTTGAATGATTCTTCACCATTCTCAGTAGTAGCGGTATTATCCTCCGAACCCGTCAGTGACAGGCTGCGGCTGGGTCTCTTTGTGCGAGGCCGTGGTGTTGGTGGTTCTGCTCCGATTTCCTTCTGGATCGCCTCCTCCTCGGTCAGCACGGGCTCGCTCTGCGGCTGCGGTGCAGGAGCCGACTCTTCCTCCCGCTCACCCCCAACACCCCCGACTTCCTCCCTGCCAGCATCGCCCTGATCCTGCCCTGTCTCCGCTCTAGCCTCCTTTCTCGGGCAGGCTTTCCTCTGGTGTCCCTGTTCTCCACAGTAAAAACACCTCATCGTTTCGGAACTGACGAACACCACACAATTCATCCCTTCCACGTTAAAATTCCAGGCAACATTAATGACTTGATTAGGATCATTTAGTAAGACAAACGCCTGCCTTCTAAACGACATGACGTGCCTAACACTGTTATTTTTGCACCCCAGCGGGATTCCCTTAATCGGGGACACCAGTTTACCAAAACGAGCTAAATTCTTTTCTAATTGCTCATTTTTTAAAAACGGAGGCACATTAGAAATAATAACTTTTGTAACCGGGGTTACTAGAGGGGAAACCTGAACAAATTCACCTTTCACTGTAAATCCTTCCTCTACCAGCTTGTGTACCAGAGACACCTCCACTAAAAATATTACCAGCGCTTTATTCATTCTTGACGCCGACATAATATTCTCAAACCCCACCACCTCTCCTACTGCCAGCAGGCACTCCTCCACCGAAACCCCGGGGTCAGGCAGGCAACGGACCCCGTGTCGGCGGGTGAGAGCCCCCAGCCCTCCTGAACGAGACCCCATAACAGGATCTCCAAACACACACCACCACCCAACAAAACACACACACACACACACACACACACCACTAACCTACGAACAAACAAACACCCAAAAAGAACAACTAAGTAACTATCAAATAAATAAATAAATAATAAATAAATAGATAGATAGATAGATAGATAGATAGATAGATAGATAGATAGATAGATAGATAGATAGATAGATAACATTTTAAATTTCCCGGTCCTACCGCACCGGCGTTCCACCTCTCTGCAAGCCCTTCCCACAATCCTCCACGAGAGAGAGAGAGAGAGAGAGAGAGAGAGAGAGAGAGAGAGAGAGAGAGAGAGAGAGAAATACAATGAGAATTTAATACTTCACTCTAAAACTTAGTAGAGATGTGGGAATCAACTAGCAATAAACATCTCAGCTAATTGTGTCCTCCCAGAAAGCCCCAATATCAAGTACTAAGCCAATTCAGATTGGGAACAATTACAACCAGTCTCCTAGCTCAACAAAGGGAACAAAGGTAATGTAAACTACAAGTCTGCCTAGAATACAACCTTATTAAAAGTTATACTCACACAGACCATGCTTTCAGACTATACCATCTGGGGCAAGTCCACACAGCCAAGAGCTGAATAACCACACCAAACCACTCTACACTACACTACAAACTCTGACTCCTCTTGCACTCTTTCCTCTCTCTTAAGTGATATAACCCAACCGATTTAAATAAGATAACAATTTAGGCAGTTGTGAACTATCAAACAAATTAATCAACAACACTGCAGTGCAGTCCTTTACACACCAATCAAAAGTGCAATAATATATTACCAAAAAAACAAACACTAGAATATAAATATGAACGTATAAACAAACACTAGAATATAAATATGAATGTATAAAGACCACCAAAATGTAATAATTGGTGAACTTATAAAACATAAAGTGAACACAAAGTGAGACATTCATGTGATTGAAGAGTGAATTAATTCATACATGTATCAAAACATCCGACAAAGTAAAATGATACCATCTGCTTGGCAGACAGTTTATCTTCCAACACGAGAAACAACCCAAAGCATACAGCAAAGTCAACGCTGAGATTCTTGAAGAAAACAAACATATAATTTCTGGAATAGCCTTTGCAATTACCAGATCTCAATCCAATTGAAATGCTTTGGACTGATCTAAAAAAAGCTCCAGCCAAGAATTGTGTATCCAATCTGTCTGAACTGAAGGAAATATGCAAGACAGAATGGGCACAGATTTCACCAACAAGATGTAAAATACTGGTTTATCATAAATGTCTGAAAGCTGTAATACAAGCAGAAGAACAACACATGAAATAGTAAAGCAGGGACACCTATATTTTTGTCATGAATGAATTCTTTAAATGAAATAAGTTTATTGTTTTTTGATAAAGATAATTTGTTCAATTACTAAAAATAGTGTATTTAGCTTTTTGTGTTATTAAAATGTTGTCGTCCTTAATCTATTACATTGAATTATGGAATAATAAGCATAGGGTGCCAATACTTTTGTCTGCGACTTTTCATGCTGTTTGAGGATTGTGTATAAACAAATTTAAAGTGAAGCAGTGAACTATGTAGAACATATGCATAGTGTCATCCATGCAAAGTATTCACTGGATAATGAGTGGACTTACTAACCTAAACATATAAACCTCTAGGTAAAGAAATATGAGACTGCTATAGTTTTTCGACCTGGTCTGACCATAGTGGCATGAGAAAATTCAAAATGATGCAACACAATTCTTTATTTTTTTTTTTTTGTTTGTTTTTTTTGTTTTTGTTTTTTGAAATGAAGGTTAATCAATTAGAACATTATATATAAGTCTGTGCATGAAGACAGACATCAGTGACATTGTGAGCTAAAAAGACGTTGTGCTTCAGCTACAGTGTACATTGCACTGCCTGCTGCACATTACGTGTTCTGTCTCTCTGCAGTGAAGCTGATAGACAGTAAAGAATAGAGGACTTAAAATATTTACTTTAGATCAGTATGCCCAAAATACTGGTTTCTGGCTCACCTCCAGAGGAGACAGAATCCACATGGTGCAATACAATAAATACAAATAAACGACCACGTATAATGTTGTCTGAAAGCAACAGTTGACAATATAGAGTTAATGCCAAAACATAATTTTGAAAAAACCAAGACAATCAATTCATACAAATATAAAACTTGTTAAATATAAATTCTGACCAAAAGGGTTAAACTGAATTCTTAAAAAAAAAAAAAAAATGTTTTTACTTTTATGTAGGGGGTGATAAATGTAAATCTCTGCTACAGCTCAAGAAGCAAAACTAAGTATTTAGAAAAGCTTTTGAGACAGTATTATTATTATTATTATTATTATTATTATTATTATTATTATTATTATTATTAGCAGAGGCCCTTACCCAGGGTGGCTTACAGTTGTATACAAAAAATACACAACACCACATAATATAGTTCTCAAATGTACCATATACACTGGGCACAGTGTGTATGCAAGCCATGCTTTAATGTAGTGTTGCACTTCCTTGGTGATTTATGTGGAGAGTAAAATTGTCCCCATCTATTCAACTGCTTCTTTTCTCTCATTTAACAACCAGCTGTTTCCCATATTGACAAGCATGCTTTGAATCAATATATACATGCATTTATTTTATTGTTTCAACTGGCGAGTGAGCAAGTGTAAGGCATTGCAAAATAAAGCAGCAGGGGCAGTGCTATGATGCGCTGTAAACAGATATGCTATGGTTTGACTGTGACACAAAACTGTAAGATTGCACTGTGTCTAGGAATTCAGGACAAATGTACTCCTGGAGGCATTAAGCCTGGGACCTGGACTTGATCTTTACATTTCAGGACTGCCCCGCACAATTAGGGATGGGTGGTCACCCTAATGAGCATGGAATGGCATTGACCTTGGATATAGTATTTACCACAACAACAGTTAGTTGCATAATGCCAGCTGTGTCAATATATTACACAAAACATTATATTTTGCAATTAGATGCATAATGAAGATTCTTTTTAAATGGGGCCCATATTGTTATTTTTACTGACATGTTAAAACATATATTTTTTAATTTTTTTATTTGCCAGCTCTAACTGTGGAACATGTCTACATATGTAGGATAAAATCTTAATTTGGTTATTTCATCTAATGTGAAGCATATAAAGAACAAAGCATTACATCAGTCTCAAGACAGACTGCTAATGTATAATTAACGTCTTCCTGTTTCAAATTGAAAAACCTGGAAGATTTGAACTAAATATTATGACGATGTGTGAAGAATAGATTTTATATACAACATCAAGGCCACAACAAAGTGGAATATAAATATAATCTGATACATTTACATTAATTACAGTGCATTTTAATACCAGTTACTAATTTTAACATAACCGTTATGAATATACTGGTGCAGCACTTACATGTTTTGAAGTATCATTGAATTGAAAAGTCATGTTGAGTCAAGTCCCTACACGGGGTATCAGGAAGTGTTTACAGCGTTTCAGAATGCATTAACCGCTCTCAAGCTTTAAGACTGCTGGAAGACAAGAAACTGCATTGCTGATTTCCGTGAAGTATACTCACAGGTCTACACTCAGACAGTACAAAACATTAGTGTCTGTGTCTTTTTCACTGGATTTTGTATGCCAGGAGGAAAACAAATATCTTTACGGAACAAATGAGATTAACAATGTTTTGAACCTTTGTATGTAACCGTAAAATAGACAGGGAAGTTGACCACAAAAGAATCCTCCCCTTGAGGAAATAATGCACAAAGACCTTTCAGAATTAAAACTTTTTTCATTTAAGCACTATGCCTTAATTCACAGAGCCAGGGCACTCTTGTACTATTTCGCCTGGGAGGAGATTTAGATTTGTGATGGGAATGTGATAACAATCTTGATCTTGTCTACACCAGCTTTGATTCTGGTATGCTCCTCCTGGAGAAAGTATGTGAGCAGAATCAGAGGTAATGATTAAGCCTGCTCATGCCCTTGACCATATTACAGTCAAACCCATTTACAACCTACCTGGGATATAACATACACACTGATATAAAGAACCAGTATCATGGAACAGAATAAAATCGTATTAAATCCTGTTTAAATTCTCCTTTTAGTACGTACTATGATAGTGCATACTTCCTGTTATTATGCACACACCGTTATGGCACGCAGTGCTCTGTGCTGTGCATATTGCGTACATAGGCCTACTTCTTGCTGTTTGAACTTGACCTTGCTCACTATTATTGTAATTGTAACAGTATTATCATTGCCAGCGCTAAATGATCATCAATTTCACATAAGGACAAACTGTACATTATTGGAGAAATCTTAAAGGGACAAAAGCAGTCAGAATTATGTTGTCAAAGAGATCAAGTTTAAAAAGCAGCCATCGCTGACGCAGTTGTTAAAGGCCCTGTCCTCATTAAAGCAAAAAAAAAATCAACAACCAAGTTCAAAACCGATTTACCTGAACCCTAACTCAACAGTGTTAGAGCGTCCAGATTGCCATAATGAAACCGGGTTAGTTTAACCCAGCTGTGAAAAAAAAACACTTCACTGGATGACTATATCCCATTAACCACTGTAATGTAATGTATACACGTTCTTCTTTCTTTTCTCCCCCCCTCGTAAATGTTGTTGTGTGTTTTCAGTGAACACAGGAGCAGAACAGAGGAGCTACGAGAAAGTGCCCAAGTAATCAAAAGGGAAATCATTTTTATGTGGGGAAAAATGCCCACGCCATAGTAAATAAATTAGATGGGCATTTGCAGAAAGGGAAAATCTGGGGTGGTGGGGGGGATAAGACATTCTTTAATTTAATTAAAAGTTGAAATAAAGACCTTTAACTTGCTAATAACCGGTTCTAAAGCGCTGATGTGGCCAGGCCTAAAAGACTTCTTAAAATAGCGCACAGGCAATGACTACTGTACTGTACCTGAACTGACAGTTTGTATGGTAATGTTTGTTGACTTGTATATTATTTTTATTATTATCAGTTTTATTATTTCTATACTGTATCATTTAGTTACATTAGTTACATGTTTTTGGTTATTTTTTTATAATTAATTTAGATGACCATCTTTATCCAAGGCAACACAGAATTACTGTATTAAATAATTAAAATACAGAATGTACAGTACTAGTTACAAGTTACATTGTTTTATATTGTTTCTTCTGTAATACACCTTTATACTGCATACATTGTATATGTACATTAATTAATTAGTATTATTCTTGGTTCTGATTTTTGTGCTGATTTGGAGGGTATGTGCATGTATCTGGTTATTCCATACCTTGGTTATAACATACTGTTTTTACAGTGCCAAGGCAATACGCTGTATCAGAGTTTCACTGTACAAACAAAGGTAGCAGTTGTGGGTGAACTTGTAGTTGCAGTGGAGTCTTTTTTTGAGGAGTTTGGAAATTAAATTAATATTTTATATTACACATCCCCTGCCATGGCTGTTAATATAAACTTCAATTTTATGAAAAGTTCAACGTACAGTATATACACGTGTAAAGGTAAATGTAACATATATAGACAGATTTTAACACTCAATACTGAGATAAGTGACCAATGTGAGTCATACATAAGTACATACTCCTCTACTTTATTGTTGTCAGGGATATTAAAGTACCACCTTATGGACTGATGTCAAGCATACTTTCCAACATATATGTTTTGGTATTACTTGGTTGCTGTAGCGTTGGTGGTTTCAGCCTTCAGAACAATTCCCGTCTTAAGAATGTACAGTATGTGTTTATAGTTCAAGACCTTAATAACACAAACAGTACTTGAGAAACCCAAGTCTTGTTTGCGTGATGCAAGTCTAAACTGGAAACCAGTTCTGTATATTAATAAAAAAAAATTTAAAAACTGGACTGGGCCTTGAGAACAATGGTCATTGCATACTTATTGGGTTTGTTTTGGATAAGTCATTAGGGAAACTTGTCTATGCAGTAAATATTTCCATAACAGGCATAAATGTACCTATTAGTACATTTTCAAATGTCTGTCTGTAGGTGTAATAGAAAAAAAGTAAATTTGTGATTATTGAAATTAATGCTATAAAATGGATATGACTGTAAATCAGTTCAATTGAGAAACTTTATTTAACTTAAAATTTGCTGTACGGTACTGTAACCTTTTGACTCCACGCAAATAAAATACTGGTGCATTTGCTGTGCAACAATAGAAATGGCAATTTTGAAAAGAGTACTTACAAAATAATCACTTTTTTTTTTTTTGTTATTAAATATTGTAAGAAGGTTCTAATGTGTGTGCTATACATTTATAAAGGTTACCCCAACTGTTTTACATGTTTTCTTAAGACGGTAGCTGACTAATAACCCTACCATATCTGTATTTTAAACTAATCATTTAGAAAAGAGCACCTCAAATTGCTTGCAAATATGTTTCATGGGACAGGAGCAAGAACACAATTTTTTTTTTCCTGTACACCTACAGACAGACATTTGAAAATGTATTTAAATGAGCTGAGGGAACAATGCCAATTGCTACTTTGAAATGGTCAAGGGAGGAGAGTAGATCCTTTAAGGAGATGTATGCAGAACTGGATCATGCAACTCAAAGATTGGGAATAGGAGGAAACAGAATTCGCAGAATCTAAAGGCACTGCTGTCAATGAAGAACACACATAAGTACTGTATGTCTTTTTATAGCAGGTCCCCAGGTGACAGAAAAGACTGACAAACTGTTAGGGTTGAGACTTCAATAGACAAATCAATCAGCATTTTCTCTCCCTATACTATGCAAAGCTGCCAGTATATATACAGTATTCTAGACCTTCCCGGAGGGTGGGAGGTGGGGGTGGGGCTAAGTTTTCACAGGTCACAGTTTTTTAAAACAAATGTGCTGACCTAGCTCATTGCTATAGTCACAATAGAATATTTTGACTTCCAACTTTATAACGTCGATTAGTTTAGTTAGCTTACCGGTCAACATTCTTACAGCAAGGTCGCTGAACCCCGTTCTAAAATGCTTCCTGTTACTGAAATTATGCTGTATGTAAGACAATGTATGTTTAGCATTTCTATATGTTTGGTAATAAATGCATTTCTTATATTAAAAATAAATAAATAAATAAGCTAATACAAATTATTTTTGTATTTTTTAAATCAATTTTATACATGTAAATAAATACAAATCCAATGCAGTTCATAGATCTTACAAAAATACTGCAGGACAGAGTAATGATTACGTTGCTGAAAGCATTTTAAGATTTGGATACTATCAGCATAACATGTGCAGTATAGTCAACTCTTCCTATTAGGATTTTTTTTGTTGTTGCTATGTTTGGCTACCATTTCAAATATTGAGATGATGCAAGGGTGCAAGACTATTTTGTTCCCGTGACCATTCGTCCCCATGACAATTTGTTAGTGTCCAATTATTTACCATTTAGAATGTCCAAACAGTTATTAAGAACATTTCAAACTGACAGCTGTCACAGTGGATGGTGTTGTTTTCAGTCTACCCTGTAAACAGTCTGTGTTGTTCTTATTTTGATTATCTAATAATTGAATCCACTCACAAAACAAAACTATAAAAAAAAAAAAAAAAAAAAAAAAAAAAAAAAGACACGAGTTGCTCTCGCAGATTATCAAATAACTGAAGTGTAACATTTATAAATTGTCACCGGGACGAGTTGTCACGGGGACGAATTGCCATGGTACAGTTGAATTTACTTGCATAGCTGAATTTTGGTTGTTGTATTTTTGGGCAAATAAAATGCCTTTAGATTTGTTAACTTTAGCAGGGGAGATGCAAACCCTATCTCCCGACAGCACAAGAAACAAAGCAGGCACACTTCAATATTCCAGTATTTGGAGTTCCGTTATGATGCCAACAGGTTGTTTGGAGAGATTACCCAACCTTTTGGAATGGACTGTAAAAAATGCATTCAGTACCTTAGCTGCACTTAACTTGTTCATCCTTACATAATGCAATGCAGAGCCCTTGTTTGAGGGAGTGTAAAGGGGTGGATGGTAGCCAATAAAAGATAGAGGAAGTAGGTGTTGATGCAAATGCCAAACATGCACACAGTTTTTTTTTTTTTACAGCAATATATACAATTGCAAGGATTGGCTGCAGCACCAGGTGCCACAATTAAGCTATCACCTATGGTATTACTCAGGGTGGTGTTGTTTCTTCAAATGAGTTGGGTGAATACTAACAATGGTAAGCACACAAACAATTATATACAAAAACAGTACAAGTGCAAACAGCACTGAGAAAAATATGCAAAACAAACACTGAAAACAAAACTAGAAAACAAAAGTTGCCATATGGAACTATATTTTCAATACAAAAAAAGAAATCCCCTGTCCAACTAGCTGTGCTGACACACACCCTAACTACAAGCTAGTTTCTAAATTATCCACCGGATTTCTTTGCAATCTTTAACAAGACAACATAGCTTTTCTTTCTCCATCTGAGATCAAGGGATCTCGCTGTCACTCTGAACCTACTGATTCTGACTAACGATTCCCAGTGTGAGTCTGCTGCTCTATTTAAAAGCAAGGTGCTCAGCTATGGTGTATCTAACAGCTCACATTACACAGAGAACCCTGCTCTACCTGCACATGTGTATCTGTCTAAAAAGAATGGACACTGCCCCTGCATTGAGGTACAAGGTGGTTGCATGGGTATCTGCTATCAAGCCCCTTGGTTTACCATGATTCTTTCTAAATAGTTGCACACAACTAGATGGATCACATTGCATTTGCATTCATTGCAGACTAGGGGATTTTATTATTATTGCTTTTTAGAGTGCCCAATTATTTACCATTTAGAATGTCCAGTTAAGTTTCTGCACCACAGCAACTTCCCATAACAGCCGTAGGCACGGCTGTAGCATGGCAACGAGACTAGATTTTGCGTAGTGAAGATCGGCAACTTTGCGAAGCCAGGATATGAACCTGCATTCACTTAAATATTTGTTGATTTATATGTACAGGGTGATTATAAAGTAAGTTTACCATCAACGCACCATATCATTTATGTGGTAAACTTACTTTCTTATCACCCTTATATAGATGTTAGGTTTAACTACTTTTTTGCTGTCAATACCAGATGCAATCAGCTGATACTGTAGTTTATAAAGAGGGATTATCTTTCAATGTACAGCACAAGATGTACAGTATGATACAAGGGAAATAAGATTGGATTTTTTTTTTCATAAGACTTTTGTTGATGATGATTAAAACACTACTAAATGATTGTTTCTTAAAGGTTTGTAATGTACACATGTAATGGCAAATAACACATTTAATGTAAGTAGTAGTTATATATTCTGGTATTTTCAGTCCTTGTAAAAAACACTATATATAAACATAGACAACAACATGTTGAGTCCAATTTATCAAGGGACAGAGGGCATGTTCTGTCACTTCAGCTACTCTATACTTCATCTGCCTCATTAGCGAGGACTATAAAGATTTTTCACTGTCTGACTGGAACAGCAGTTACCATTAATACTGGCACTGCTGGACATTTTACCACTTTGGGCCGATTGAGCCAAACCTTTAAATCATGTCTTCATTTAAAGGTTTGAGAAAGCAGCTGCATACTATATTTAGCTATTAATCTGTCCTTGCACATATTTCATTGCTGCACTTCTGTTGCATGCCCATATTACACTTTTCAAGAGGTCACATACAATTGCATGGACATTAAATCCATTGGGAAGATAGTGCTTGGTTACTGAGGAGTTACATCTCAGAGTTCTATATGAATTCAAACTCTTGGAAGCCTCACACTGTGTATCTGTAACAAATAATTGTTTTTACTATGCTGTGTTTTCAGCTTTCCTTCATGTGATTTTTTTTTTTTTTTTTTTTTTTTTAATAGGGGTGATGAGGCAGAAATGCAGCATTGAAAATGTTGTTCATTATTCCAATAAACATTTCACACAACACTAAGTTAATAATATGAAAAAAATCTGAACTTGGGAAAATGTATCCTCCAGTTTCAGTTCTGGACATATACTGTTGTCCACTGTAAGCATTGAGGGGTGCCCGAAATTTATGGGAATCTGTGCAGTGTTGACACTGGACAATATCAGCACTGATAGGCTATGTATCCAGTGCTATCTTTGGTGACCTAATGATAGAAGATAATGGCTTCATACAGAGACAGCACACTGAATTAATGGAGACTGAGATGCCTTAGACACACTTTTTAAGCAGAATCATTCCATGTCATTGCTAAATTGTGCAACTATGGTCACCTGCTTAAGACTATTCCAACATCATTAGCATTTAAAGCTATTTTTCATTTGTTGCTATGTAGGAGAAACTGCAAACATAATAGGGGTGTTCAACATTCATACAGTACTGTAGGTCTATCAAAACTTAGGAATCTAAAATCTTTTAGAAATGCTGTCATACGCTACGGATACCAAATCTACTGAAAACTGGAAAGGCAATGAATATAAAAAATAAAGCGAAGACCTGGGGATGGACTTTGTTGCTACTATTTGAATAAGGGACACTTTTAGCTAAAGAGTAGTTGCAAATGTCAAGATTTTTTTAACTAGTTATCATACTAAGGGATTCATTCACTAAACAGTGGTAACGTGTTTTGCACGCAGTAAGCCCCACTGGTAGTGCAGTGTGTGCGAAACATGGAGGTGGTACTGTGTCACAGAACCAAGAGAAAAGCACAAATGAGAGCTGAAGAGCTGCACAGGAGAGCGAGAAGAAAGGTCAGGGAGAGAGTATTTTGGACCGGGCAGATTTTACTAAGGCTATGTGAGGAGGACGTAATAACTAGATATAGACTGAGCACAGAGATCACACTAGCCTTATATGAGAAGACCAAATCTCATCTAGAGCCACTTACAGATAGGAGTCATGTAGTGCCAGGTCTAGTGAAATTGCTGTGCACACTACATTATTTAGCATTTGGGTCGTTTCACATAACTGTGTCAGCAATTGATGGGATGTCGCAGCCCACATTTTCCAGGTGTTTACAGCGGGTACTGAATGCCCTGTTGAAATATTTCAGGAAGTATATTATAACAGGGAGACAGATGCTCTCTATGATATACAAGTGATCTTTTCTAAGGTGTCTGGCTTTTCAAATGTATTGGGGGCTATTGATTGCACCCACGTAGCACTGTCACCACCCCAGGATATAGAAAATATCTTTCATAATAGGAAGCATTGCCACTCCATTAATGTACAAATGGTGTGATGCAAAATTGAGGATTCTTGATGTGATCGCCAGTTATTCTGGCACAGCATACGACCTGCACATCCTCAGACAATCTGGGATATGTGAAGATTACACATATATAATACATGATTCATAGAGCGTGATAGAGAATAAATGTTTAGCTTATTTTATCTACATTAGTTCTTATATATGGGTCTAAAAATAAGAACTATTCCAATTATTACACCTAATTGTAAAATGCTGACACCTCAGCACAGCGTTAATACAGGTTCCCTTCATCTTTCTTCATTATTCACACCTGTTGTTCCATATCAGGCACGCTGTATTCAAGTGTTTTTCATTATTTATTGATCCAGGGTTTCTTACAGTTATTGTATTGTATTCTCTGCTTATTTGTATGGGTTATACACATGTATATCTCATTCTATATCAAAACAGTTCAATATTCTACATGTGAAGTATGGAGGTGGTGCTCTCCTTGCCAAAGAGAAGTGTGTGTGGGGGGGGGGGGGGGCAGCAGTCCTCCCGACCCCCCAGCACAACACCCCTGCTCTAGAGTGGATCGAATAGACAGCCCTCACTGCGGGTGTTTCAGTGTTAGGCATCACATTAGTCTTTATGTGTCAGATTACTGTAAAACTTTATGCTTTACTTTTCCTTTTTATGAAGCATTTAATTTGCTCACAGGGACTCGGAAATTAAAAACAGTTATTATTTTAAGTATTCATTTTTATATATGACATGTAGGCAAATGTATTCCTTTCACACTTATATATGTCACTTGCTCAGACTTGCTTTCATCTGATTGTACAGAGCATCGTTAAACATTTTTATTCCTCTCAGCTACATCCTTGCAGCATCTCAAGTAGATGAGGGACTGCGACTGTGAGCTGTTTTATCCTCGGTACCTGTCTTTGAAAACATGCATCTTAAACATTTATCTGCCGTGGTCTAAAGATTTCTAGGGGGAACAGAAAAACATGACAAGACTTCATTTTATTGAGTCTTTTTTTTTCTTTTTAAATGTAAACTGATGTGACTTGTTTCCTTTATGGGTCAATAGTGGAGGAAGTCTCTAAACATTGCATACTAAATGCAAATCAAATGTAATGCATGTAACCATATTAGAAAACAAATACAGTTTTCATTACACTGGTTTGGGGTATAAAATTGACTTGAATCCAAAACAAAAAATAAGTTTTCTTTTTACTTACACTTTACAGCTTCCTCTACATACAGTATATTGTAATTTTGATTTCTGACAACATATTACCTATAGCAAAAGCCTACCTACACCTTAGCCCGCTAATTTCAAAGTAGGCTCTTTGAATGATAGGCACTGTAGCTGGCAAATGAAAGTGGTCTGCACAGTCTTGATGATTGACAGTCATTTAAACAAATGACGGCATTCTAGCGCTGCTTCAGTCAAGGAGCTCTGTTAGAACAGGGTGAATGTGACAGTGAAACTACAGTACTAACAGACCACTGAGATGACTGACAGCGACCCCCAGCCATTCAGACCGGAACAGAGACGGGACAGACAGTGAGTATAAAAACTACTCAAGCTAGAGAAGATTTCTAAATTATTATTTTTGTTAAGAAAATAAAGAATAGGAAGTGGTTTTATTGATGTTTATCTCATATAAATGTATTTCAGTCAAACGCATATTTTTGGGGAATTTGATGTTTAATGAACTTCACCGATTAATATCTAAAAGTAACAAGCCTAAGTATATACTTCCTAGGTCATGTCTAGCTTGTGTATTGATAAGGTGTGGCTTCTGTGTTGACCTTATCTTAAAATCCAAGCATTAAAAAAAACACTTCTGGCACTGTTACTGTAGATGCATCTATTACAATGCGTGGGACTGCACAGTTACAACAAGCATGTCATAAAATATGAGAGTTAACAATATACTTGACTATAATTGAAAAGGTTGTTGACTGTGACATATATCAGAAGTGTATACTGAATAGTATAGAATAAAAATACAATGTTTAATCACAGTCGAGATATGTTGTATATGAAAAAAAAATGTTAGTGTAACATACAGATGAATAGCTGTGCAGACAGACAAACAACTCCATGTACCCCCAGGATAACATATTCTCATAAACATATACTAAATAATGTTAATACCAAGTTTCATGAAAACTGGATGAGTGGTTCTCCAGATATATAAAAACATTATAAATAGGATTTGCTCTTCTTTATTGACGTTATTGCTATTTTCCCAGATGGAGGTGATGTGGAAGGCTGCTCAAATAAAGGCACTCGAGGAAGAAATTCATCTGTTCTCCAGTGGGTTTATCATTACCACAGCATCAGGTAGTTCTTTATAATCAGTATCTCAGTGGTACAGAGGGGAGGGGGGCAGTCTTTTATGAAACTTGCTTAATATGGTGAACCGAGCTTAATTAAACTAAGCTGTCAAACAACAAATGATGACCACTACATATTTTATATAAACATTTCATCCAGGCTTTGCTGTGATAGCTACATACTAATTGTAGCATTAATTAACGAATATCGTAGAGGTAGCCTATTGGCACAACTTTAGCACAGCACATTAACAAATCTCTTAGGTGCTATGAGGGAATATTAATGGAAACATTTAACAAATAAGCATACTTAACTATATTCGGAGATAAAAAGGAAAGATGACAAGTAGAATGCTCCAGTTACATCTGTTGTGGATGGCCACAATAAGGTAAGTAAAATTAGAATGTTTCTGTAATATCATTCTAAAATATTACAGTTGTTATAAACACCCTTTTATTGCAATGTGCATTTAATTCATAGTTGGAGTCTAATAATGCACGACATCTAAAATATTAGTACAGTCCCTAGTCACAATAAAATTAAAAGAATTAAAAGAGGACGGGGTCAAGTGTATTATTAACCAGAATAATAGCGCTACTGTCATAGTTTGCTATCTCTATTTTTGTTGTAAAGAATGCTATTGACAGATAACACAACTTGTACTTTACTACCCAAAAATAAGTTGGGACCTGTTTTTTTATTGTGTCATTGAGAGGAACGGTAGTTCCTCGTACAAATTATAAAAAGTGGAGCAATGACAAAAAGAAGCCAAGTTAGACGTAACAATTGTGTGAATGTTGGGCCCCAGCACCTTTGCAATTGTGACTATTTGCTTGATGCTTGACAAGGTTGCCCCAATTGCTTCTCCTAACTTGGGCTTTTGTATTTGATATCAACACTTTAAACCGCTGTTGCGTTTTTCTAACTTGTTTTTTTACATTGACAATGTTTTTGTTATAGATAATATATCCTGACCTATAAATTGTTCTATTTATTTTCTGCTTCATGTATTATGAATGTACTAAAAATACCTTATGGTAGATCAAATATTATAGCCCATAAAAAAAAAAAAATCTAATTATTCCACGGTAAAGGGGAAATAAAAATCAAACATAGATTCCTGTAGTGCTTAGAGCAAACCTACAAAATAATCTGTTAATGGTTGCTGAGACAAATCACATTCTCCTGTTGCATTCCACATTCTAATCTCTGAAACAGAAGAGATAGATGTATTCAAATTACACAGTTTTTGACTAACATAATACAAGTTACCCCTGGCCCCTCATGCCATTGATGTGATGATCACATTCCTGAATCTCATTTCTGAATGCCCATTATCTTAAATATTTTAAAGGGCTGTGTAACACTTTCTTTTGATTAAAAGTTTCATCAAATGGCAGGTCTGTTAAACAATGATATGGTGACAGACTGACAATAGCAGTAGCTGTTATCTGTGAAATCAAGGCCCAATCCCAAAGCTCACATACTTTATTTCATTCATTCAATTATTGTAATAATACAAAAGTGACAATAGAGTACCACTGAGCTAATACATTCCATGCGTCTTACATGTCATTCACTTCCATTTGCTACAACTCTGTAATGTACAGTTTAAAAAAAAAAAAAAAATGTTGCAAAAATGTATTTTCTTTTAAAATAATGATATTAGATAACAGTGCCAGTTGGCAGTAGAGGTATGGAGGGCAGGCCAACTGGAAGATACAGGGTCACAACGAGAATTTCTGTAAAAATAGGAGCTGTTACAGAAATGCATATTTACACAGCTTCTGTTTTTTTGTTTTTGTTTTTGACAGTCAGCTTTCAATGTTAGCACCTCCAGCTTTTGATTGGCCACTCCCAAATCTAAATCATAATCTAGTTTCTTGTACTGACAGGAACATTGATTTTGAAGCTGTGGTTAATACTGCTTTAATGGTTTTGCTGCAGAATACCTGTGGACTGCATGCAGCATTTAAATTGTACCTTCGTACACAATCCCACCATAATTTGTATATCCATCATTTTGCTATTAGTCCTATCTGTTTGCCATTCAGCATAAGAAGTTGTTATTTATGTACAGGGCATTGTGGGTATGGAAGTAGCAGACTGTAATATTGAATGTCAGCACAATGTTCCTTTCTATATTGATTGAATAGATTATGTTCACCTCTGCATGCTACTTGTAGCCACTTCCTGTGATTAACATTAGTGGCAAGTCTAAGGATTACAACACAAATATGACAATGTAATACTAGGAGAAGTTTGCAGCAGAATACCCAGTCAGTGGGTTTTTCTTGAAGACTCAATTAACCAAATGGTTACCCTCTGTGCAAGACAATCTTTCAATGTTATTCAGTCAGAACAGTCTAAGGGAAATATAAGTCTATAACAGTATAAGGGAAATGGAAAAGAACAACAAAGCGACACTGCTACCTGATCAGTGGCGTGTTAACAGCATGCTTTAGTGAATGCTACCTTGAATAGTGTGAGATCCTATGAACCTGTCAACAGAAAATCTGAGATTCAAATCTAACAAAATGACTCTTTTTCCCTACTGAATAAGTAAGTTACTTACCTTACACAAAATGTATACCCACAAAACCAAAACAACATTTAAATTAAGCCTTCTGCACAAACCTTTACTCAGTGTTTTTATCCTTTAAAAAATAAGTACATTAAAGACTAGTGTTGAGATTAGCGCCATACATGTCTGTTTATTAAAATTTGAAGTTAACCTAGTTTAAGTGAAGAACAGTTAAAAAAAGTGAAAATAATGTATCAATCGATAGTTTTATAGGGCATGATTATTTTAAAAACAAAAATCCCTATCCAGGTTAGTAGGGTAAATTAAACCTCTAGGAATCCGTAGCCAGACAGACCACCCTTCCTCCAAGCAGTTAGCTAAAGGTCTTATATTGAATTTTTTATTTTGTAATAAGAAAAAGTCTTTATAGGAGGGATTTCAATGCAGTTCCATGCACATCCCTCATTCTATAGGAAGTACGCAGCCAAAACATTGTTCGACTTAAAAGGATGGGTAAATCGCTTTCTCACACTAAAAAGCTGAGCAGATTGGTCATGGAAACATGTCAGAAAGCACTGCCTTTTATGTTCACTAGACTTGGGCAGTGAAGATCAGATTTGTGGTGTAACCTTCCAGAACTTTCTACTATAACTAAAGGCCGTAACCAGCACATATTTATTCACAATTGAGACAAGCATACAGTTTTCACGGTGAAGAATGAATTTTACGGTTCAGTAAGTATAAGCGAATCCAAGTGGGTGAAATGCTTCTCAGAGCACTTCAATATGTGACGCATTTTTGGTTGCGACGTGATATGCAGATTGATTAGGCCTATATGTGTATGAAAGAGATATTCTACATATCTTGGTTGCGATGTGGGCAGTAAGTCAATTAATAACAAATCCACATACGTGTATGAAAGAGATATTACACGTATTCAAATATGGAGAGCAAAATAAAATTATCAACCCGAGTGGTCGCTGTCGAAAGGTCCGTTGCAGGAAAGGGTAGGACACCACTAATGTACTGTTTGGAAAAATGACGATATAGTTGTATTCACTGAAGATAATGAAAATGGCTATGCAAAGTCATGTAAAGTTTTGATTAAACTAAAATGAAATGCATCATTGCAGCTGTGGCACACCGGAAGGGACTGCTGTTTCGCTAGCAGAAACTGGGCCACGCAATTCATAAATTGTAACCAACGGCAAATTTAAAAAAAAAAAAGAGAGATTGAATTATTTCCATGTGAATAGGCCATAATTTTAATGTAGTTTTCAATTTTTTTTTTTTTTTTCTCATTTGGACAGTGGGTTGATTTTTGTTTTTCTTAATTTACCATTATGTTTACACTGGAGATTTGTCAGACACCAAAAGCCTTAACTGGCAATGATTAACTGAGTGATTGAAGTTTGAATGGATAAGTGTGGATTGTTTCCCTTGCATTTTTTATTGTTTTGGTGGCCAAATTTGGCTGGCTGCACTTGCAGTGCTTCAACACCACCTAAAAACTTTGTGGAAATCCAGAAAGCTGCAAGATATCTGTAGTTGCACAAGGCCAATTTGGAATGTAGACAGAAACATTTAACACTAAAACCGCTAGATTTTCGAAATACCTAGAACCGCCACGTGGATCATTTTGACCCATACATTTTGAAACTACTTTGTTATGAAAATGAAAGACATATAATCATATACAGCTCTTTTTTTTTTTTAAACGAATATCATATCTAACTTTTGCATATATACATTTCAAAAGAAAGGCAGATATATATATATATATATATATATATATATATATATATATATATATATATATATATACACACCCATGTCCATACTGGATATATACTACGTACAAAACAAAACTGTAAAACCAAAATATGATGGCTGCATTTTACTCTATGTAGTGCACATGTCTGCCTGCTGGCTCTGTGCCTGCATCCAGGAGTTGTGTTGTGAACACAGACGCAGTTCCATTGAACACTATTGAGTAAACACGTGTAAACTGGTACATACAAATCTGTAAAACTGAAATATGTTTTTCTAAATATAAAAAAAAGAATATATAATATGTGTTTCATATTTGGCACATGAGTTGTTACCTGTCATTTCGGTTTGCTGTGTGCAATTGACTGCAGCTTGCTGTATTCCATTCAAAATACTACTTTCAGGATTAAATATTTCCTTTTGATATATTCCCAGTTGCATTTCTGGAACAAATGAAGGATTGATGTCTCCCAGATACATTGAGAAATAAAGCCATTAAGCTTTTACTGAGTTGGCAAAAAAAAAAAAAAAAAAAAAAAAAAAGAACTGTTTATAACTTTAGTATGTTTGCGATTCTGGCTATCAAACACCATCAATAATTAATATATTTAGGAAAATTCAAAAACAGACGTACACATACAATTTACAACGGAAGAGTAATTAACATTTGAAATCCAAAATGGGTCAAACTGACCAGCATGGTGGTTCCAGTTTTAAATATACCCTCCTGTATTTTAATATTAATGATGTAATTTGCATTTGGAAGGAGAATTTCTTCCACTAAGAATTACTCTGAAACCCAAATTACCTGAAAAAGATACTATCAAAATAGCATACTGTACATACTGTAGTTTCCTTTTGAAAATATTTTTGTTTAACAAACTGTATCTGTCATCAGCTGCAAAGCAGAAGCATGGGACCTGTGAGTATTGTCAAAACAACTCTATACACTTTATAGCCCATATTTCAACAGCCTCTAATGCTAGCATAACAATATACAATTGTACATGAGTTGATGAAGGGCCAATGAATACAATGTTCCTGTGGTGTCCGTTCTCAAATGATATACTGACGAACAGCAAACACATTACTCTGAAAAACAAAAGCAACAGTCCCAATACAGCAGGCTGACTGGTGGCACAATTGCAATTCTTAGCTTTATTTTAATTCTAATTAAGTAACAAACCTGACACAGCAGGCATTAACAGCTAGATAATTGTCTGTGGTAAAACTGAAGCACCCAAACAGAATTATCTTGCACACAATGACCTCTGCAGAGAGCAATATGAAGACGTAAAAAAAAAAAAAAAAAAAAAAAAAAGTTTGTACTTAATCAGAAAATGGTGTTTTAAACCTAATTAACTTAACTACCTTCAAATAGAGGTTCTGAATTTAACTGGCCTCAGAGATAATTAAGATAATGTGGAATATAAGTTCAACCAGCACTGAAAATCAGATGAGGCACTTTTTTTTTTCTGGGGTCGAGGCCTTTTATTTAAGGTAATGGTTGTGTTTATAATGGCAGCATGACTTTAGTTATGATAAGTATTTTTTAGATAGAATAATAAAAACACAATAATTGTTTTCTCAAGAAGAGGGCAGTTGTGTTTTGTATTTTGTTCACAATACGGGACGAGGTCTCTGTAGAATGGAATCACTATTGATTGTATTTAGAGAAATTACTATATTTAAGATTATATCCAACCCTTTACTAAACATGCATGCCACCTGAAAGAAAAGCTATATAGTGTAATTAAAAAGCATGTTTTAAAAACAGTGCAACAGTTTTCAAAGTAACACTGAAATGAATATCAGAAAAACATTAAATTGTATAATTTCACACAATGTTTTATCATAATATTATGAAGTGCAAAACTGAAAACAAACAATGATGCACTAAACACCAGGTACCAACTGTGCACACCAGACATGATTATTATTATTTTTTTTTTTGTTTGTTTAATTTTTTATTGGGATTGCAAATCGAACAAGTGCAGGCGGATTATTACTAATTACATGTCTGAAGTTTAAATGGATTTGTCTTTGTATATGTGCACTATTGATGACAAATACGAGTATAATAAAAGTCCATCTCTTTTCATGATTTGTAGTGAAGTTACACTATAGGGGGAAAAGCTCTAGGAGGTTCATCTTGTTCCACATTTTGAGAAAACAGATATTTACAAGAGGGGGCACTCTAGTGGTATGTTTAGACTGGATGTTTTTAGGATGGCTTTGGGCTGTCTCTGGTCTTTTTTCTGCTTTGTAAACACACATGGCCAAGTCTCAGCTATCCTAAAAACAGCCAACTAAAGACGTGGCTCAGCGCCAGCTTAGGTCTGTCCGAAAGGCAATGTAAACTTACCCGACTCACACACAACGTCAGTGCCAGTTGGCTCCTCCCCCACGGAATTTAAACAGGATGAAGCTGCAGTACCGTTGCACATTATGGCGGCGTTTCCTGCCCCTTTGTTTATTATTGTTTTGTATTACGATTTGTGTTAATGCGACAGCCGTCTGATATTATTATTATTATTTGTTGTATTATTATTATTATGTATTGTTTGGCCGGACGAGTGAGACGGCTTCCTCTGGGTTATTGTTTTTATTTTTAAATAACTTGTGAAGATGCGTGACTGACTATTTAACTAGCTGATAGTCACGCATCCTTATTTAATTTCGTGCAGACTATGGCCAGGGGGTAATAAGGCAACAATTGTTTCCTTTACTCCACAGACTTACGTCTCTCCTCTGACACACACAACCCTGAGGGCAGACAGCTGCAGGCTTTTATATTCTGGCCAAGGGGTTAACTACCGATTAACACAAATCATAATACAAAACAATAATAAACAAAGGGGAGGGACACTCCCCCACATCCATACACTGGGCTAACTTTTGACAGTTATCAGCATCATATTCGGCAGCATCATGTTATGGGGATGTTTCTCATCGGCAAGGTCTGGGGCACTTGTCAGGATAGAAGGGAAAATTAATGGAGCAAAGTACAGAGAAGTCCTTGAGGAAAACCTGCTGCCCTCTGCAAGAAATCTGAAACTGGGATGGAAGTTCACCTTTCAGCATGGCAATGACCCAAAGCACACAGCCAAAGCTACACTGGAGTGGCTAAGGAACAAAAAGGTAAATGTCCTTGAGTGGCCCTGTCAGAGTTCTGACCTAAATCCAATTGAAAATTTGTGGCATGACTTGAAGATTGCTGTCCATCAGCGCTCCCCAAGCAACTTGACAGAGCTTGAACAATTTTGTAAAGAAGAATGGTCAAATATTGCCAAATCTAGGTGTGCAAAGTTGGTAGAGACCTATCCCAACAACTGTAATTGCTGCCAAAGGTGCTTCCACCAAGTATTAACTCAGGGGGGTGGAGACTTATCCAATTATGATATTTCAGTTTTGTAATTAATATATAATTTTTTTCTCGATAAAAACTTTTTTCCCCTTAACAGTGTGGAGAATGGTGTGTAAATAAGTAGAAAAAAAATTCTCATTCAAATGCATGAAGCTCTGAGGCACTGACGCAACAAAATGTGAAAAAGTTCAAGGGGGTGTAGACTTTCTTTAGGTACTGTATATGTTTGTCATGTTTAAAGTCTGTGTGCCTGTCACAGTTAGTTTATTCATAGTTTTTATATGAATACTCAAATAGCATTGGGCTTGTCCAGCACATATCCAGTTTATATTGTCTGACATTAAAAAAGATTACAGTAGGTGAAAGTGTTTGCTTCTATAAATGGTTTAAGATGTCAAATCACTATTGTTTATACAGATGTAATGCAGATTTGCCTGTCAGTGACATGTCAATCTGTTCATCAGCCACCAGGTAGTGTAGAGTTGCAATCAGAAATAACTACCAGAACTTAACCTAACCTTGTAACATTGTCCAGTCTTGTACGTGTATGAAATGTAGATAAATGGGCAGCTGCACTTTATGGGGTGTTTATATAACATCAGAGCGCTGTAAGAATGGGCAAGAATAGAACAATCTACTACTTGTAAAATGTACTGCTAACTGCATATTATTGAATTGTAAACCATTGCACAATAAACACAGAATTTCACTTGTATTACTCTCAATATAATGAAGTATTTAAAAAAAAAACAGATTTAAAATCAAATCATAACCAGCAACATATCACGATACAATCAAATAAACCACACACATTTGATCTACATGCATAGGCAATTTGCTAACTGTCATTTTCTAAAAGACAGTCACAATTTTCCCAAAATATCTGGCAACCCACCTGTCCTTCAGAAATATTAACTACAAATAATTTACCACCTGCTTCACACTCAGTTATGATTTAAACTTTAGCTTATGTGACAAGCTACTTAAGGTTTTCATACATTTAAATATAAATAGTAAATCATAATGAGAGAAGTCACTCAATTACAAAAATAACTGTACACATGAGTGAGCAGCAAGGACAAGATGAACTATAACCATAAATTTGCCTTTATGTGTATACATCTTATTAAGAGTTGATAAAATGCCATACCCAAAAGTGCTTATAGGACAAACTACAGCATTTTCTTACTGTTAATGCTGTCTCTGCTGTTAATATGTATTACTTGCATATCCTGGGGTCATTATTTAACTGTATAATTTGCAGGTAAAGTAATTGCAGACCCTTACAAAATATGTACAACAAAAGTGATTAAATGTATGTTATGTGGAAACTGAAAGTAAAGAAAGTTCCCTTAACCTCCCTTAAAATTTGGAAAAAAGGCAGCGGAAGAAATAACACCATTACTGGGCTAGCAATGCTCCCTTTTATGCTCTTGTCACGGATGGCTTGAGTGGTGCGTATGGGTGGTGACGTCAGGTTCAGGAAGTAGCAGTCAAAACAAAAGGTACTATATATACAGCTGTATATTTATTAAATAAAAAAACAAAAAATTTAAACAAACACAAAACGAAAAGGGCTCTCTGGCCAAAATAAAAACAATTCTTAATCTTATTCTAAAAACGAGTACCTTGTTCGCTGGTTTGGTAGCATTTGCGCTTTACTATCTTCTTACAACCCTCTAATACTCTTTATGTCTAAACCTGGTGTGGGTCTTTTGTAATGTGGCAGGAGCCTTAGCTACCCATTAGACAATTACCTGATTAAGGCAGCAGCCACATTCCCACAGGCTTTTCTGGGATGGAGATTTATCCCCGTCCCCACCAGCTACACTTTATGAGACCGGCTTTTCGCCCTACTCAAATAGTAAACATAATGTCAAACAGCTTACGTCTGTCCTCACACAAATACAATAAATGATGATGCAAATAATAACATCACATCACAGAATATCACATTACTAAGTATCACATTATAGCAGGGGTAGGCAACCCTGGTTTGGAGTGCCACAATCCTACAGGTTTTGTAAATTGCTAAATACCTGGAACACATGGTAATTCAGATCTATTAAGCCAATCATTGAATCAATTAGGGCTTGGGTACAACAAACACCTAAAGTGTCTGTGGCACTCCAGGACCAGGGTTGCTTACCCCAGCATTATAGAATATCACATTACAGATAAGAGGAGTTGTAAAGTACAATAAAAACAGTACCAAAAGATCAAATACAAATAAGACCAAAAAATAGAGATTATAGTAAATAATTAATTAGTGTAAGGGTGGGTTACATATAGTAAAAATATTTGTTTATATGAGTAAAGTCCAGTATGACCACTCATTAAGTATAATGAATGGATGAGAATGATTTTAACTAACAAAAAAAAAAACAAAAGCATGCCATCTGCAGTCAGTCCAAAGAACGGGCTGTCTAGGGCTTGTGAAACTACAATGCAACTCCATTTACAAGAGTGCTTGGGGGGACATAGGTCCAAGGATGTGTGAAATCCGTAGATAAATGAGGTATTGCGTGTGACTAGAATACAGAATACATAAAATACAGAAACTGGTAATGTAAACCAAATTAGCATTTACTGAAGATTTATGCAATACAATATATTACAGGCAAAAGAATATTTTAAAATTAGTTTACTTTGACAGTGCTGCACCTAGCAAAATCTAAATGCGATACACCTCCAACCCCACTTCTCTAGCGTTTTCTGTTCCCAAATAAAAAAATAAAATAAATAAATAATAATAATAATAATAAATAAATAAAAAATACTACAAAGCTACAAGATGATATGACATTTTCTGATGGGAATAAGCTTTTTAGCCCATCAGAGAGCACACTTTTCCTATAAACTGTCATGTATCTAGCAACTTCTAGAAAAATCACGAGGTATTACCGTTAATATATTTCACACATTAATATTATATAATGGTAGCTAACTGTTGCTAGTTTTCTGGGATTTCAACAAAAAATACAAATATATATTTTCTTAACTTTATAACTAAATAAACAAGCATGCTCTGTAATTAACTTTTCAGACCTATTAGCTACTTACGAGCGTAACTTGTGATCTGCGGCCTCTGGCTTTTTACGTGTCCCCAAAGCGAGGCTCCATTCATGGGTGACAGGGCTTTTTGCAGTTACACGCCTAGGCTCTGGAACGTTCTCTGCAAGATAATCAAGGACTATAAGTGTTGGTATTTTTAAAGCAAGACTAAAAACACATTTTATTTTTTTTTTTACATTGCTTTTTTCGCCTATTTAAATGTTATTTGTTTGTAGGTGTTGATGCATTTTTAATTGTAAAGCGTCTTGAGATGTTTTCCGTAGGAGGTGCTATTTAAAATAAAGATTATTATTATTAAGTGTTAGGCAATACTCTGTCAACACTTTATTTAACCCTTAAAAGGTCACATAGGCATTATGCATAAGGATTTATTTTTTTTAAATTGTATTTATTGTACATATAGATCACAAATTAACACATTACATTTTTTAGTAACATATGTTAACTTTTACAAAAAGTCATGTCATATATAAAATAAACATAAACATTTGTTTTTGCTTTTTGATGTTCTACATAGCCTATTTAGCTTGAAAATAAACACATTTCTGTAACAGTCATACCGAGTCAAAATCCTGCTTTTTTCACAATCTTTTTTTTTGTTTGTTTTTTACTTTAGAACATTTTCAATTTGTAATGCAAAATGCATCAATATCATTTTACAATTTTAATGTAAGTGGAAGTTTCTGAAGCAGTTACGTGGCTTGGTACCAGTTACAATCCACAGCCGCACATGGCACTTTTCACACCATACTGTGGTTTTCCCATCAGCACCATTTCTGTGTGAAGGTAGGAAAGTGGTCAAGAGTTTGAAACACTTCAAAGGCATTACATCTGCAACCTTTGCATACCTGGTGCTTGGGGCCCAGTAATCATCAACCACAGGTATGCTGACAACACCCATTAACAACTTCAAACCAATGAGACTTGATTTCACTAACATTTGTATTTATGCTACTGCCATTGAGTTGACAGGAATACAGATTGGTTTGATTTACTATATGCTCAAACAATTGACTGTCACAAAACTTGGTGAAGTATTCCAGTGGCGTCGATAATTCACCTGACGCTGAAAATTCCAGTTCTTTCGCTGCAGATTCATGCTTGAAAGTTTCTTTTTTCCATCTGTAAAAGTGAATTATTATTATTATTATTATTATTATATTATTATTATTATTATTATTATTATTATTATTATTATTATACTGTTATTACTTTATCCATAGCTTAGTAACAATTTGGACAAAAGTTGAAGTTTGTAACTTTTATTACTTGCTAAAATATTTTTTTGTGGGTGTGCCTACTCTACATTTAATATTAACATTTCCTACAAAAGGTTTACTAACACATAACTATATAAATGATATTAGGATTATTTTCCTATTATTTTGGGAGGTACTAGCCCTTTTAGCTGCATTATTTTTTTCTGTGATTGAGATGTCTTCTTCGCTGCTGGAATCACTACCACTACTACTCCCACATTCAAGGGCTACTTGAGCTGGTTTGTGGTATATAATCACAGCCTAAATCACAATCTTTTTCATCTTCCTCACTAGATGAACCAACATCCGATACCTTTCCCGTGAGTTTTGTGTCTGCCATAGAAAACCCTTGTTGAAAATCCCTACAAACATAGTCTGCATTATAGTCACACAAGGTAATCAATTTTATTATATTATAAAAGTTAAAAATATTTGTATTTCTTAGTTTTATTTTTAAAATTACAGTTCAGGGACATACTGGTCTTTTACAGGGGTCGGCACCAACAAGTTGCGCGACGGACACTTAACAAAATTACCAGAGTCAGTGACGGACAAGGGGGGTGTATAGCAAACAGCAGAGCACAGTCCGATTTAAAGCACATTCTCCCATATATATATATAGAGGAGCTAAGCACAACAATATCAATGAAGAGCAGCACAACTGTATATAGCTACAGTAGTTAGTTATCGAGGCATAATAATAATAATAATAATAATAATAATAATAATAATAATAATAATAATAATAATAATAATAATAATAAATTCAACTCACTTAGTGTTTTTGAATGTACCTTGCCGCCGCCGCAGCTTCATTGAAGTCCTTTGTGCTTGTTGTTGCAGTTGCAATACGTAGACATGCATCAACACGACAGTTCTTAAGGCGATTCCTTGTGGATGTTTTAATTGAGTTCATGTGGCTGAAGCCTCGTTCTCAGCAACAGGTGTCAGGGCTCAGTGTCAGTAAAAAAAGTGACAGCCTTGCTAGTTCACTGTTTTCATCCTCCCTACTTGACTTAAACAAAATACACCATAATTTGGTAACGTCACTGCCACAGCAGTCTGAGTTGAAAAGTGTCTTCACAGCCTCATCCTCACAGTACAATGTATATTGCATTTCAACTTTGTTGGAGTTAATGTGCTTTATAAATCTTGCAGCAAGTTTTTGAATTTCTGAGACTGGTGGCTTTTGGTTGCAGGGGTCCAAATAAAGCATGTGTTTCACCAGCTCTTTTTCAGGGAACCTGGACTTGTATGCCTGTTCAAGTTTTTTTGCATATTCAATGAGCGTTGCTTTTACCTTAGCAATCTTCGTTTCTGGCAAGTAACTCCTCACACTCCCTCAGTATCTCTGTGACCTTGGCACCAGGGATAGACAGGTCACTTGGAGTTATGAAAGATTCCCGTGTAGAATCCTCATTTGAAGGCTGTTTGAAAGGCTTCAAAATTACCTTGCAGTATTTCTCCAGAGAACAGTATGCGTTGTATAGATTTGAGTTCTCTTTCTGCAGCACTAGATTCATTGATGCGAGAAGTGGCAAAACCCAATTCAAGAAACTTAGAATGAATTTAGGAGATTGTAGCATGTCATGGATATTCTGGCAACTTGTTCTATAACTCGGTGACCCATTCCCAAATGCCTCTCTCTCAAAGTATTGCACTAGAGAATCCCGCAGTAACTCAAACCTCTCAACGCAGGCAGCCAAACTTAACCAGTGAATTTTTTGTAGTTAACCAGGTTTGAGTATTCCTCTTCATTCAGCTCACAGATCTCCTTTTTTCTTGCAGCCCCACTGAAATGTCTCAGTGTCACATTGATATTGTCTTCCACAAAGTCAGGTATGACTGATTCAGCGTCTTTAGCTATTAAGACTTGGCGATGAGTCATACAGTGCTGGACAAATAAATCGCCATAGCGATCTTTCAATCGCCTTGAAACACTTTCATGTTGGGCTAGCATTACAGATGCCCCGTCCGATGTAAATCCCACAATTTTCTCTACAGGGTACTTGTTTCGGTCATTTTCTAAACAACCAACAATGGCTTCACTCAGATTTTGTGCATTACAACGCTGGTTATTTCAATTAAGCTCAAAAACTCAGAGCGAATTTCACCTGCGTCAGCATTCACAAAACGATGATTATTATTTGACTCTTGTCACTGTGGTCAGTGCTCTCGTCGCACATTAAGTTTACAAACAGTGCATCTACTGCTGCTTGAACAGTTTCACTGTAAATCCTCTGTGTTTCTTGACATAGTTTTTGCACTTCAATACAGTGTTTGAAAAGGAGCAGAGTTCGGGTCAATTTTTTCAGCCATTTCTTTGAAAACGATGCCTGCTGTAAAGGGCAGTTTGGCTTTTGCTAAACTGTAGGCAAGGCAAAGATCATTCTGTGCATCTTTGAGATTGCAGTTAACAAAGGGTCATTGACTTTACCTGGCTTCCTCTGTTGGCTTTGGCCTCCCTGTTGAATCTATCCTTCTCTACACTCGACATGTTTGAAGTCTTAGATATTTTTTTGCTCCATTTTTCAGCATGGTCGCGAGCTACTGTTGACTTGAGTTGTTTCATTACTTGGCCACATCTTGCGCACTTCATAAAATAATCTGTGGATCTTTCAAAATTCTCTTTCCCAAGCTGGGTTGAACAATCTTTTTTTTTTATTTTGACGCCATGTTTTTTCAATGTTAAGAAAAATAAAACAGTGCACAAAGTGAACATAACTAACGCTTGATCAGATTGTATAACAAGGCTTCAGTAGGCAGTTCAGTGTCATCAAGATTCTGCAGTAACCATAGTTATGGTAGAATATTGTCATTGTCAGTTTACAGGGAGAAGCAGAGGCCAAATCTAGCCTGTTCACATCGCAATTGCAATATGTACATAGATAAATCATGTCCTTTTTCACAGCGATTGTAAATCGTGCTTTTTTAAAATGAATTACCACAGACCTCACACTTTTTATCACGGACACCTTGCCGATCCCTGGTCTTTTACGTGCGGTGTATCCTTGAGATAAGTAAAATTAAACTTGATGTAAACTAAATAAATAAGCATATTTTTATTGCCTTTAACATGGCCCTGTCTACTGATTGTTTAAAATAGAATCTGAAACATACTGCACTTTTATCAAGTAAAAAATATATTAAAAATGTTAAACCTACCACTCTGCTGTCCCCATGTGTACCAGAAGCAGCAATGACAGTTTTCAATCAGGCCTGATGAGTAGATAACTGAGAAGCAGATGCTGGATATTTTGCATGGATACTAGATGGAATGTATCTTGTGGGATGCGATGCCCAGTTTGTATTCTAACAAAGACATAGGACTGAGAGAGTATACTAAAAAGGGTGTATCCTGTGGTGCACAATATCACTTTATAAAAGTCTGTGACACTGCCAACTGACAACTGTCAATGGCCATACCTATTTTTCACACTGCAAGTAAAGTCACAGGTCTCGCAGGATGGGATATGAACAGAGCTGCAGGTACTCACAGGTCTCGCAGGATGGGATATGAACAGAGCTGCAAGTACTCACAGCTCTCGCTGGATGGAATATGAACAGAGCTGCAGGTACTCACAGGTCTCACAGGATGGAATATGAACAGAGCTGCAGGTACTCACAGGTCTCGCAGGATGGACTATGAACAGAGCTGCAGGTACTCACAGGTCTCGCAGGATGGAATATGAACAGAGCTGCAGGTACTCACAGGTCTCGCAGGATGGGATATGAACAGAGCTGCAGGTACTCACAGGTCTCGCAGGATGGACTATGAACAGAGCTGCATGCACTCACAGGTCTCGCAGGATGGACTATGAACAGAGCTGCAGGTACTCACAGGTCTCGCAGGATGGACTATGAACAGAGCTGCATGCACTCACAGGTCTCGCAGGATGGACTATGAACAGAGCTGCAGGCACTCACAGGTCTCACAGGATGGGATATGAACAGAGCTGCAGGTACTCACAGGTCTCGCAGGATGGACTATGAACAGAGCTGCAGGTACTCACAGGTCTCGCAGGATGGACTATGAACAGAGCTGCAGGCACTCACAGGTCTCGCAGGATGGACTATGAACAGAGCTGCAGGTACTCACAGGTCTCGCAGGATGGACTATGAACAGAGCTGCAGGTACTCACAGGTCTCGCAGGATGGACTATGAACAGAGCTGCAGGCACTCACAGGTCTCGCAGGATGGACTATGAACAGAGCTGCAGGTACTCACAGGTCTCGCAGGATGGACTATGAACAGAGCTGCAGGTACTCACAGGTCTCACAGGATGGGATATGAACAGAGCTGCAGGTACTCACAGGTCTCACAGGATGGGATATGAACAGAGCTGCAGGTACTCACAGGTCTCGCAGGATGGGATATGAATAGAGCTGCAGGTACTGAGGTCTCACAGGATGGAATATGAACAGAGCTGCAGGTACTCACAGGTCTCACAGGATCGAATAGTAACAGAGCTGCAGGTACTCACAGGTCTCGCAGGATGGACTATGAACAGAGCTGCAGGTACTCACAGGTCTCGCAGGATGGGATATGAACAGAGCTGCAGGTACTCACAGGTCTCACAGGATCGAATATTAACAGAGCTGCAGGTACTCACAGGTCTCGGAAGGTGGATTCCAAGCAACAGAAAAACCTGTTGCAAACCCTAATATACCTAAATATAGATATCAAGCAGTCCACCTAGTTTTACCAATGAACAGAGTTGGCCCTCCTTCAGAAGATATGTGTTAGTAGGTGTTCCGTGCCGCTTACCTTTGCAGAAGTTTGTGATTTTATGACTAGTTTTAGCTGGTTTGATTGTGGTTTGTACTTGTGCTCAAAGCAGTTTTTTAAGCAAAAACAACTTATGCAAAAAAAGGGTGTTATCATCCATTCAAGGTCATGATTCTCAGGAATGGGTGTAGTTTGGGCTACATGCAAAGCTAAGGAGCTAAGCTAAGGTCAGGGCAACGCTAGGCAAGAGTTCAAAAAGCCTTACAGTATAGCTAGAGACCTAGGAGTTGAGCAATAATATAAAACATATTTTACCCTTACCATTTCAAATCTTATGCATTAATTTGAAATGTATGTTAAAACAACCATGTCTTTTGTTATTAACGATTCTGCAGTTGTTGTAACGTTTGCTAATATAAAAGGGACCAATATAAAATGAAAAACATCTTGTTGAAACATTTGCCAAAATAAATCATAATAACAAAAATCACCATTTAAAAAACAAGAAGGTAATTTATTTATCTATGTATTTATTTTATATCCTTGGCACAGTAATTAGCAGGTTTTAAGGAACATAAACAATCTTGATAGTTGTGGTCTTCATACTAAAAGAATAAACTATTGAGGAATGTAGCAAACTGACAAGATTAATGCTTGGACACAGCAGTTTTTGAATATTCTACCTACATGCTGATGTTAACACAAATAAGTGTTGTTCACTGGTTCTGTTCTATTGTGTCAATACTTTTTCTTTGGATACAGCTCAGAAATACTACCCTAGAGGAATCTGATTTGAGCTTCTTGGTGGGCCAAATAATTAATTTCATGCTGTGTTCATTGATCTCGAAATACTTGATAAGTGAAAATAAAAACAAGCTGAAATTTTTTTTTTTTTTTTTTTTAAATACATAGCCATTTTTCTTTTATTTTCCAGGTGGCCGATACACCACAATTTGAACTTGTCCTTTATACAGGGTTACATTTCTCCAGTTTAGTGAAGGGTTTCCATTAACCTCCACATTTCCCATTGCAGGGGTAACATGCTCACCCTAATTTAGTGAAATGTTTCCCAATACCTAATTTCCCCAAGCATATTAATTATGTAATCTTAAATGGGTAACATTTACCATTAAATATGTTACCTAGAAATACATTTAAGAAATCTACCTTAGTGTTGCCACTTTGTTGCTTTGGATGCTAGTTTAAAAAAAAAAAAAAAACTAAAACAAACCTAAAACAAAAACGAGGTTTCTTGAAAAGCTTTGCAAGGGAACTTAACTACTCTGGAATTAAATACATAAAAGCAGGTAAGCAACCATTTATTTTACAATTCACAATTCTGATGATATTTCTTTTAAAATCAGTACATCTCTACATATCAATGTATTACAAATAGAAACAAAACATTGGAAGATATTAGGTACAAATTTATGTGACAAAATCCCAGCTTTAACAATGGATATGATAGAATCATTAAAGCTGTAGGGAGATGGGGGGTGGGGGGTGGGGTGGCTTTGACCTTTTAGCAATGACAACCAATCAACCTTCTGCTTTCACTGTGTAATGAGCATAGTGCAATAAAAAAAAAAATCCACACAAATTTTATTAAAACAGCCTTTGTAGTGTAGAAACCTACTGAATACCGCTCTCTGTCAGTGTCTGCAGGCGAGTTAAATTCTTTATTAACACCTTGTCTGGATCAGAGGTAAATGTGATGTCTTTGTAATTTGCATAGATTTAAATATCCAATTAGCTATTAGGAAGTTTAAACTTACTTATATTAACTTCATATTTTCTGTTAGAATACATTAAAAAGGAGAAGTTTAAACCTGAGGGAATTATTTAGTCTCTATCAGAAGATAAGCTTTCTATAATTTATTACACTTTGACAGCAATTTCATAAAGATGCACCAATCATGCCATAAGCCACAACAATGTACTTTTCCAAAACAGATGGTACCATTACACACAGAAAGGAAAAAAATGTAAGGACCTTGGGTGAAAGAGAAACCTTATAGATTTAGCTTCTGGAAGTTTCCAACCAAACCAGGTGACGATACTGAGGACCTCTATTAAAGTTTATACACTGTGGTTCTCTTGCCAGTAAACCAATGCAGGACAATGTATGTTAATTAGCTAGCAATACATTATGGTAATGATCCAAAGAGTGACAAGTGAAAGTACTCTTCCTCTAGCAGCCAGGAGATGGAACTTGACTTGTGTGGTGTTGTTGGCGGGTATGCTTAAAAAGGTCAGTTGTACTGCATTTGCGTATTTTAGGGAGGATTGATTTGGAACAGTGATTAAACATAGTTTGAAAGATAACATTAAAAATGTCTTGAGTTAAAAAAAAAAAAAAAAACTTGAATGGAAACCCCATGAAAGATAAGATAGCGAGACATGAGCATTCATTTGCAAGACCTAAGATGATACAATGTTGTGTCCTCATGTGACTTTTTAGTGGTGGATTAATATCCTGATCACTTTTATCGGTCCAAAGAAAGCCACAAAGCTTTAATTACAAGTGCAGATGACGATAACCTTAACTTTCGCTAGCATCATTAAGTGTTCATAAAACAAACCAAATCACAGTATTGCTGAGCTTCTCTACCATTGGTCAGAACGACAGACACCATAAAGCATATAGGCTGAAAAGTGTCTACCAGCTGGGTTACAACTATGCCAATAACAATAAGCATTTTGTTTCAATTCATGACTTTATAAAGTCCCTGTCCTGCCTCCTCACAACCTCTAACTTTTTGGCCTAATCATACTTGGTGCACCAAAAGGCAAACCCAAACCCAAAAATGATCCTCGATGCATTCTTATTGATATTCTGAAAACAGCAGCCACCACTAAAATCATCTAGTATGAATTCACAAAGTGCAGTTTTATGTAGAGTTCTGTCTGCCTGTTATAAAGCTGACTACATTTTTCAGGTCAAAGGAATACAATTACAAAATAGTTTGGCAAAGAACATGCATATGATCAAATCAGACCTTTTGACTTACTGCTTACATTTCCTGCAGTGACACACTAACTATGTTAAATCTCTCTTAAATGTAATAATCTCTCACAAAAATGTTATACCCATCAAACCAATTTTGAGTTATTATTTATTACAAAAAAATAATTGTCATTATTACAAGAGTATATACTTTAAAAGTTGGGCAGTCATTATTGGGGTATGCAAATGGATTTTTTTTTTTTTTTTAAATCTTTATATCCAAAACCGAAACTAATGAATATTATTAATTATAAGTTAAATTGTTATTTAAATATATAAATAAAGATATACGAAGTAATTCAACGGCATTATCATGGATGCAACATTTGTGGGAGACATTATATATGTGAACAGGTGGTTATTGTGTTTGTGGGAGACATTATATATGTGAACAGGTGGTTATTGTGTTTGTGGGAGACATTATATATGTGGGGAGATGATTATTACATTTGTGATTTGTACCACTTTCTCTAATTTCTCATGACGAAAATGCAGCAACAACTAAATGAACGAAACAAGGTAAGATAAAGTAAAAGTTAATCATTAAACAGTTTTAGATACTGTGATGCATTTTCTGTATATGTGATCTTTAGTTGCTTTGTTGATTTTCATTTGCAAGTGAACTGTGACACTAGGGCCTTATCAAGCCCTATATTCTGCAATTTGAATACTGGCTTTGGATACTGTTTTAATTCTGAAAACTGGTGTTGTTGTTTTTTTTAATCTTTTAAGTTGCATTGCCTTCAACGTTTTATGCAGTTCTGTGCATGGGTAACATTTTGATTTAATTTTGCTGTTGGGTTGTTAATGGAGAATTTTACATGCTGCTACAATACGTACCATATTTAAAAGTATGTACTGTATTACAGTCCACAGTCGTCTCTTTTGGCAAGTGATATTTTCAGAATCATATCGTTCTGAGTTAAATTGCTTCTTCTATTAAAAATATAGTACTGTACCAACAAACCTAACTGCAGTACATCTCAATGGAAGCCTACTTACTTTAAAACAATCTTTTCAGCTATGTCTTTTTGACATTTGATCATTTTTGTGTTGCCTGAAAAAACAGACAAGGGTTGGAACGGGCCAAAATGAAATAATCAGATATGTGTCACACTCGTTTAACCGTCAATGAAGTCAAAATTGTATAGAGGCGAATATGTGAGTGCTGACTGTACTGTTGCTGAATAGTTGATTGTAAAGGCTTAACCCTTTCAGGACCAAGCATTTCAGTGGGATGCTCCCCCAGGACCAGGCATTTTTTTGGTTGTTTTCTTCAACACAATATTTATTTATTTTTTAAATGTAAAGTATTTTTTTATTAGATATTCTGCTTAGTGATACATGTATAAAAACGTATTATTCTATAACTTGAGGGACCTTACAATACTTCCTGGAAATTTTATTGAAAAGTGTTTGGGGATAGCTGCTGGTTCTAAGCAAAAAATCACTGGTTTTGAAACTCATTAAGGTGGCCCAGGATTGGTGAATTATCCAGTACGAGAAATGTAGTCACCACTCGAGAATTTGATTCTACATGGACATGGAGAGAACCAGTCTCTCGCCTTTTGGACTGCAATTTAATTTTCAAAGAGCAGAATCATGTGGCCATCATTGGGCCAGTCTTTAAAGAATGCAGAGCGGAAGCATCTCTTCTTTCAAGCAAACTCATACAAAACAAACTTGGATGAACTGCCCCAAAGAAATTCTCACAACTTAAAGAATGCAGAGCTGGAAAAGCATCCAGTGGAAGTCAGCAGGGCTGAGGCAGCAGGCTCTGGACTGTACAACAAGCAAGAGTACAATAAAACACAGAGCACAGCAGAGCATAAGCGGGCACCCTGAAGCCAAGAGAAGCGTAGTCTAGCCGAATGCTTTTTTGCAACCTAAGGACGGAAAAATGCAATACAAGCTAAAGCCTGGCAGGAAGCACAGATGTCAGAAATGGAAACGACAAGTTGGGTCTTTAGCGCTGCGTGGCCAGCAGGTGGACGGAGAGATGGCAATAGCCATATAGTCTTAAATTCGGGTGAGTAGCCATTTCAAATCTAAATTGAGAATCAGATTTAAATGATTAATTCGACAAATTTTAGAAATGAAATAGTGTTGAAATAATTTGATACACTTTTCAATTTGTGATTTGTGTAAGAAATAATGAAACTGATAAACAATATTAGTTTTGTCGACTACGTATGTTTATTGATATAGCATAGAATAGACAATTGTATTAAACAGAGTGGCATCACTCTGGGCTGCAGTGAGAGTAATAGAATTGAGAAAATGAGAATGGATTAATTTCAGTCTTGTAGATTCCAAAACACACCCTTTTAATGATGTAATTTATAACTCCTTGTCACAGAGACGGCCGAAGTGGGCGGTGTCAGAACCAGGAAAGGTAAGGCAATACACAAAACACAGGACGGATGAAATGAAGTGATGAAGACGCCTGTTGGCGCCGGTTTAATACAAAATAAAAGGTTTACACAAACACGAAAAACACAGGACACGGCACTCTACGCCAAAATAAATAGACAAACGAAAACAGACTAAACTTAACAAAACGGTGCACGCACAGACACTGACAAACACGGTGAGCGGATACTTTCTCCTCTTATCATTATTATTACTATTACTGCTACTGCTTATTTCCTCCGTCTCCAATCCCGTTCTCCGCTCACCGAACACCCAACCCCAGTATGTGACAACGTGCATCTATATATACTATTGTGCTGGGATTCAATTACCAATTAATTATTCACTTGAATCCCAGCACGTGAATTAATAAAGTGCAATTCCCCGTGCTCACATATTACTACATTTTACTTGCACGTGAAGTGCTGTGCAATCCTCGTGCCTAAATACACATATACATTTTTAAACACTCGTGTTACACAGACCCGTTTATATCCCGTGTACCAATGTCTATACACCAACATTTAAACACACCACACGCAACACATAACAGATAATATACACAGGGGCGGGCACTTTGTTACATATACCCCCTCCTGTGCAAAGCACACATGGCCTCAATGGCCACCTCCCCCCTTAAAAGCCCAAAAGTCCCGCCCAAAGTCCTTGGCCAGGACCAGAGGCTTCCAGGGGCCCACAGGTCGTAATGCTGTCAGCAGGGTAGCATTCTCCTGCCAGGGTAGTCCTAGCAGCGGAAAGGCTGCTTGGGGTGTGGTCTCCTGACCTTCCCCCTCCTTCGGCGCCGGCAGCTCCCCTTGGTGGGGCTTCAACCACCGTTCTTCCTGCAGGGAAGAAACTGCAGAGGGAGCAGGTCTCCAGACCTCCTCCCCCTCCTCTGGCAGCGAAACTGCTGCTGGGGTTGGCGGTCTCCAGACCTCCTCCCCCTGATCTCCGGCAGCGAAACTGCTGCTGGGGTTGGCGGTCTCCAGACCTCCTCCCCCTCCTCCGGCAGCGAAACTGCTGCTGGGGTTGGCGGTCTCCAGACCTCCTCCCCCTTCTTCGTGGCCGGCAGCTCCCCTTCGTGGGGTTCCGGCCACAGTACTTCCGGCTGTGATGCGGAGCGGCGGGCAACCCCAGGCGATGCAGAGCGGCGGGCAACCCCAGGCGATGCAGAGCGGCGGGCAACCCCAGGCGATGCAGAGCGGCGGGCAACCCCAGGCGATGCAGAGCGGCGGGCAACCCCAGGCGATGCAGAGGCATCCTTGGGCGAAGCGAGGCTGGCATCCTTGGGCGAAGCGAGGCTGGCATCCCTGGGCGAAGCGAGGCTGGCATCCTTGGGCGAAGCGAGGCTGGCATCCTTGGGCGAAGCGAGGCTGGCATCCTTGGGCGAAGCGAGGCTGGCATCCCCGGGCGAAGCGAGGCTGGCATCCCCGGGCGAAGCGAGGCTGGCATCCTTGGGCGAAGCGAGGCTGGCATCCCTGGGCGAAGCGAGGCTGACAGTCAGGACAAGCTGGGGTGCGGGTGTTGGCCCTCTTTTCGGCCACTGCAGCCGGGAGGTTCTTCCCCGTGCTTCCCTCAGCAGCCTATGCAAGGGCTGCTGAGGACCGCCAGCATCTAGTCCTGGCCCTTGTGGTGCAGGGAGAGGCAGCTCCTGCTCCTCTCCCCCTGATGGAGGTGGAGGCAGAGGAAGCTCCAGCTCCTCTCCTCGTGATGGTGGGGGAAGTGATACCAGCAGGCATTCACCCTCTGCTGGTGGGGGAAGTGATACCAGCAGGCATTCACCCTCTGCTGGTGGGGGAAGTGATACCAGCAGGCATTCACCCTCTGCTGGTGGACAGGGACCCAGCAGGCATTCACCCTCTGCTGGTGGACAGGGACCCAGCAGGCATTCACCCTCTGCTGGTGGACAGGGACCCAGCAGGCATTCACCCTCTGCTGGTGGGGGAAGTGATACCAGCAGGCATTCACCCTCTGCTGGTGGGGGAAGTGATACCAGCAGGCATTCACCCTCTGCTGGTGGACAGGGACCCAGCAGGCATTCACCCTCTGCTGGTGGACAGGGACCCAGCAGGCATTCACCCTCTGCTGGTGGCGGAGGCAGAGACAGCTCCTGCTGCTCTCCCCCTGCCGGTGGAGGTGGCGGAGGCAGAGGCAGCTCCTGCTGCTCTCCCCCCCTGCCGGTGGAGGTGGCGGAGGCAGAGGCAGCTCCTGCTGCTCTGCCCCTGCCGGTGGAGGTGGCGGAGGCAGAGGCAGCTCCTGCTGCTCTCCCCCTGCCGGTGGAGGTGGCGGAGGCAGAGGCAGCTCCTGCTGCTCTCCCCCTGCCGGTGGAGGTGGCGGAGGCAGAGGCAGCTCCTGCTGCTCTCCCCCTGCCGGTGGAGGTGGCGGAGGCAGAGGCAGCTCCTGCTGCTCTGCGCCTGCCGGTGGAGGTGGCGGAGGCAGAGGCAGCTCCTGCTGCTCTGCTCCTGCCCATGGAGGTAGGAGCGGCGTGTAGTCTCCTGGTGGTGGAGGTGGGAGCGGTGTGTAGTCTCCCCTTGTAACAGGGGACTGGTGCGGCTCTCCCTCACTTGCAGGGGACTGGTGCGGCTGTGGAGACAGCGGTGGGACCTCTGCCTTCCTCTTCCCTTTTCCCCTTCTCTGCCACCTCCTCACCTTCCTCTCCTGCGGCAGTTCCTCCTCTCCCTCCTGGTAGGGGCAGCGGAAGGGACAATTGGCAAAGAGATGGTCCTGGTTGCAGAGGAGGCACCCCGGCAAGGACTGGTTACATCGCCGGGGATGTCTGGCCCTTAGGCGGCACTCCTCCTCCCTGTCCCTCACCTCTTTATCGTCTTTCCTGCTTCTCCCCATTTCTTTCTTTTTTTTTTTTTTTTTTGTAATCCAAAGACGCCCCTTTTTTTTTTTTTTTTTTTTTTTTCTCTCCCACACAAAAAAAAAACCTCTCCTGGTCTGACGCTTGGAGGCGCTGTTAAATCCCACGCAGGACACCACGTGTCACAGAGACGGCCGAAGTGGGCGGCGTCAGAACCAGGAAAGGTAAGGCAATACACAAAACACAGGACGGATGAAATGAAGTGATGAAGACGCCTGTTGGCGCCGGTTTAATACAAAATAAAAGGTTTACACAAACACGAAAAACACAGGACACGGCACTCTACGCCAAAATAAATAGACAAACGAAAACAGACTAAACTTAACAAAACGGTGCACGGACAGACACTGACAAACACGGTGAGCGGATACTTTCTCCTCTTATTATTATTATTACTATTACTGCTACTGCTTATTTCCTCCGTCTCCAATCCCGTTCTCCGCTCACCGAACACCCAACCCCAGTATGTGACAACGTGCATCTATATATACTATTGTGCTGGGATTCAATTACCAATTAATTATTCACTTGAATCCCAGCACGTGAATTAATAAAGTGCAATTCCCCGTGCTCACATATTACTACATTTTACTTGCACGTGAAGTGCTGTGCAATCCTCGTGCCTAAATACACATATACATTTTTAAACACTCGTGTTACACAGACCCGTTTATATCCCGTGTACCAATGTCTATACACCAACATTTAAACACACCACACGCAACACATAACAGATAATATACACAGGGGCGGGCACTTTGTTACACTCCTCCTCACTATATATGGGTACGTGACAATTTGCCAAGCCTCACAAACATTCCTTTGTATCTTTTTATCTCTGAGATCCCCCCCCCCATGTAACCAAGCAGAACAGAATCAAGGACCCCCCTCACAAATACCCATAAATGGTCATATTTGCCCTCTCTTTAATCAATCTACAATTTATTGAGACAAACCCTGCATTCCAAGATACCCCACTATAACTCTGTGCTCAATATATCTGCATTGAAAGTTCCATACATTCCAAATATTCTAATGACTATGGACTATTACATTTCCTTACAGTCCTGAACTCAAAAACCCAAAATACCACTCCCAGCTTCTTTGTTCAATTTGTAACAGAAAATAACATATTATAATCAGTTCTAACACAAAAACTATTACAAAATTCCTTACATTTGCTTACTAAAGCTAAACGTATAGGCATTTCACCCAACATCAATTCAATAATGAGTCTGGAGGTTTGCCTTATAATAAAACTAGTAAAGGCTCAATGGGTTGCTTAATCAGGTTTAAGACAATTAGCAAAACTGAGAATCGTATATGATTTATATAATGTTTAATGACAGTGAACCATCTGGTACAGCCTAAATAGCTGCATATTGTGGAAACAATCCCCGTAATTGCAAGTCACAGTCCCCATGTTTTCAGGCTTTAAAGGGTAAGTGTTATAGGAGGTTATCTAACTAGCCCGAGACAAAAGCCAATCAGTGCTATGGGTATTGTTAAATGGGAACTAAATAGCAAGCGGGACTATTGATTTGCTAGTTTTAGAGCTGTTATTAGTAACTGATAAGAATGATGTTATTGAGGATCTCAAGTAGCTCACTTGGCGATGTACAGGGCAAGTCATACAGTCAGGGGAGCACCGGTTTGTGTCCAGGTTGTGTGAAATTGCTAGTCTTCGCTGGGGATTTGACAGGGAGTATCATATTGTCTCTGCCGCTTGGGTTATGGAGACAAAGTTGGCAGAGACTGTTTCTCCTCATTGCGCTACAGTAGACCTTACTTGCCAGGTACACGTTAAGCCCAAGCAGACACCTGCAGTACTAAATTGTGTCCTTCTGTGGTCAGTAGCTTGCCAACATCTGCTCTCTAGCTCCTGGTTGTAAAGAAGAAAAACAGGGGTAAAATAATTGAGCACTAAATGATATATAAATCAAGCTGCTGCGTGGTTATATGATAAATGTTATAGGCAGTATTCTAATGGATGGTAATGCATTGATGCTGATGTATCACCAACTTTATCCCTTGACCCTGAATATAATCAAAACATAGGTAATGGCCGCATTCCCTTAAACAGATTGATGCATATTGTTTTCCCTGGGAAAGTAGTTTTCCCTGTATAAATTGCCTCACCTTCATATGATAACTTACTGTTGACAATGTTATGAGGCTTCACATTTCAGTACAGAGTTCAGCTGGGCGGTCATGTAAAACCATGGAAACTGTACAATTCATAAAAACTGTGTTTTTAAAAATAGTGTTACATGCCAAAAATCACAGGCTACTTGCTTTTAGGTTAAAATGTCCATTATATTCCAGAAACAGAATGCTTTTCCACCAGCTTTTCCACTATTCTGAAAATGTCATTTTGGAAACAACCGCTATGTGAAACTATATTGTCACATTATTTTATAAAACCTAGCAGCTGCATGGTATAACGAAACTAACATTTGGCAAAATATTTTAATTTTAATTATCTGTAATATATCAGCAGCTATCAGCAGTAATTGGACCACATATATGCAGCATGTCATGTTTCAGAAAAATATTTTGGTGCAAAGCGAAGGTAGATTTAAACCCCTGCAACACAAAGCCACTTTGTGGCTATGAACTTGGTTTCAGGCCCCTGCATGTGTTGCACACTTTAAATGAGGCGCGAACAATTTTATTTCAAGTGTGCCATATTTGTTCTACTGATTTACTGCAAAAAGAGAATTTCTTGTGAACTGTACAGCTCCACATAGCAATCTACAAGTTACTGCATTCACCCTGGTGTCCCTTTGTTAAGGATCACCACATTCTAATGCTCAAAATAGTCAATTTTCTCAAATAACATTTTCTCACACATAACAACATTTCTGTATCACTTACATTTGATATTAGGCATCATAATATATCATCAGTTTACAGATAATTATTGCTAATCTTTTACCAGGAATTTACTAATTCTAATTATACACAAGTTTAATGAACAATTCTTCAAGTACTTTATGTTAACTAATAATTCTTATGATTCACATTATTAAGGATAACATTTTTTTTTTTTATTTAATAGTTGCCAATTGTTTGTTTTGTTTTTTTTTATATTTTTTTTCTCCCAGTTTTGAATAGCCAATTATTTTTAGGCTCAGCTCACCGCTACAACCCCCATGCTGTCTCAGGAGTGGCAAAGACGAACAAATACTGTCTTCCGAAGCGTGTGCCCGGCCAGACTACAGGGGTCGCTGGTGTGCAGTGAGCCAAGGACACCCTGGATAGCCTAAGCCCCCTCGGTGGCGTTCGACCAATTGTGCGCCGCCCCCTGGGAACTCCCATCCATAGTCGGCGACCTTCAGGCTATAGGGAGCATCCTGGATGCAGAGTGCCTTTACCGGATGCACCACTCGGGAGCCCCCAAGGATAACTGACTTAACTTACCTGAAAATAATAATATTATCATGTAGGCCTACTTTGTTTAATAAAACATAAGTTAATAAAAAATCAATTAAAAATAATACAATAGCTGATTCCTATCGATTTATGTTTTTTTTCAATATCCTTATGCAAATTACATCTTCCTTTCTCTAATCTATCTTTTTAACACTTGCATATTTATCATGTATATACAGATAATAGGTGTGTGTAGCCATTTAATATTTTCCCCCAGTCATGCTAGCATCCAGCAGCAGCGGGGTTGGTTACGATGTTTGTGGAGTTGAAAAAAATCTAGTGGCAGTTGCCATTTCAAGTCTCACAGCGGTTCAAAATTTTTATGACTTTACTTGCGGTTTACTAAATATGACTGATGGCGATGGCTCTGGAGTATACGCTCTTGAGTACACCATCTATTACTCTATTAGGTTCCTATTATTATTATTATTATTATTATTATTATTATTATTATTATTATTATTATTATTATTATTAATCATAATACTAATAATAATTTCTTAGCTGACGCCCTTATCCAGGGCGACTTACAATTGTTACAAAATATCACAGTACAAAGTAACACATTACAAACTGTCAAGTTACAGAATATCAATATGTGGATAATGATGTCGTTATAGCCAAAAGTGATCAAAGAAACTACAAAATGATATCGCAAGAGTACCAGAAGCCATAATTCTAGACTGATGAGCACCAATAACTGTTTTTCTGAGGTCCTCGGAGATTTCTTTTGATTGTGGCATGATGTGTTTCCACACACCTGTATGGTGAAGACCAAACTCAAAGTTTCTGATCTTTATATAGGGTGGGGCCTCCCAAACTCTCCCCTGAAGATCTACCTAATTATTTAAACACCACAAAACCAGGGGTTCGCTTACTTTTTCACATACTCTGATTCTTAATTACTCATTGTTTGTCTAATTCATACATTGTTTTGTTTCAGAAGACATGGATTTGGTTAATGTAAACCCTATTGGATAGTTAATAAGGCTATCATGGTAAAACTATTAAATTTCCATAATTATCATTGGGGTTCACAAACTTTCTCTTGGCACTGTATGTGTTCGCTGTAATATTATTATTTCTGTTGTTTTTCATTATAATTAATACTGTTTGCTTAGATGTATGGTTAGTATTTATTTATGTAGATGGATGATAGCCAGCCGTCCTTTTTATTGTTTGATTCGGCAACAAGAGGGTTAGCTTCCTCTCCCTGCCTTCTTGTGCAAAATGTAGAAGGTGACTAGGAGTTAAGCGATTGATGTCAATTATGTCATTAACTCCTGGCCACCTGATATATAAGGACCCGCTTCACCTCCGTTGAGGGAGAGTGTTTAGGAGTAGAGAACAGAAAAAAGAGGAGATACAAGAATTAATACAAAGTAACAATTGCTACACATGCTGTTTCAAAACCAGCATGATAATTGTTTTAGTTATTGTCTCATCTGTACTTTGTTGGCCAACGTGCCATTTTGTTTTGTTTGTTCTGTGTTCCCGTTTTGTTTTATTTTTGTTCATTAATTAATAAAAGCGCCGCAGTCTGTCTGTGTGTGAGCTGCTTCATCCTGGTCTGACACTACCGTTCAAGCTATCTCTGTTAAACAAGATAAGAAAGGGAGTCAGACTAACACAGTAACTATAGCAACCATGTGATAAACCTAGGCCCACAGCACAATCAAGATTGACTCCTTAGGATACCCAGGTGCTGGCTGCTCCAATTCAGTTTTACTATTGTATGTTTGTAAGTTTGAAAAAGCGAGTCAAGGTTACAAGGAGAGAAAATGCTTTGTTCTGAGTTTGACTAGTCAGTCAGAAAATGGAGCAGCTTCTAAACACTTGAACTGCCACGTGCAAATAACATCTAGAAAACACAGTCAATGACTCAATAAACTTGGTAAAAAACCTCAAATATTGCAAGAACTTAATAAAGGAGCTCCATCAACTGGCATTGCCATTGAAGACAAGGTGAAGCTAGTAATTAAATAATTAATTAATGGACTGAATGTGTCTACCTGGAATCGGCCAATTCTATTGGAAGAATACCTGCTGTTTTTAAACAAAGCCTGAAAGGGACACTGCCCCACTGAGTCTCCTCACACTGTATCAACACTGCAATCTGAATGAAGTATTTTCTCCATTTCAACTAAAGAATAGATAATTACAGAAACTATACTTGGGGATTGTAATACATTTATATTTGCAGTAAGATTTATGTTGTGAAATGTAAAAGAGGTGTGTCTTACTTTGCTTTATAACAAAAGGACTAGTTTTAATCTTTTGTGAAAGTAAAATTACCAGCTAAACAGCTAGATTAATTACAAAGTGATTTATAAAATTGAATGAGAAGTGATGGAGTTGTTTTTAAGAATAAATTAATGGGTGTTGTAGCTGTGAATTCTAATTGAAGGATATAATATATATATATATATATATATATATATATATATATATATATATATATATATATATATATATATATATATATATATATATATATATATAATAAACAGAACAGATTAGAGGGTACAGTAAGTGACTGCATTTAGCAGAAGAAAAGTGGGCACTTTAAAAATACTATGGTCAACAGGACCCATGGATAGTAGCTATGGGTTAAGTTTCCACTTTGGAAGAAAGACCATGTGTGGTTTCTCAAACTGTAATTGCAGTAAGTTAATGTTAGTTTGGTGTGCATTTTAAATATGTCCAGTAGTAGCCTGTCTTTCATCAGAGATGAAAACACATACAAAATAATTTGTGTGCATCTGGCAAAATGGTGAGTAGATACAGATGTGTGCAGTGCACAGTGGATACAAAACAGATTGGCAATGATTTCCAGGTGCAATGGTGTTTATTGATTTGATTAGCAATGTCCAGAGCAAACACCTTTAAATAATAATGATGGAGAGATGCAGCGGCATGTATCATTCAGTATTTGTAAATCCCCGGGTTTGACCCGTAACCCAAAGGTCCATGTTTTACACACCAACACTAAACACAAAACACAAACACAGATCCTAGTGACAATGAATAAGTGCTAGTGGTGTATTTACAGTTCTCTGTGAAATGCAGGGGTGTAAGTGATGTCCGGGTTTATGCTGGCTTTCGCTCCAGCTCCAGATTGAGCTACTGGTAGTCTATTAACACTAACACACAAGACAAAACTTACGTTTTCACAATACGGCAACACAGACTCCTTGAAATTCTTATTGCCTATTTGATCATGTGACAGGATGGTCGATTAATGACATCACAGACCAGAAAGTTGCCACACAGACATAGTACTATGGGGTGAGTCGCAAATGCGCTCTTTCTTTATTAAATAAAATATTTGAAACAGTCAAAATACTAAATACTAAAACAAAAGGCACACTGGCCAAAACAAACTGACAATAATTAAACAACTCTCATGCTACTGTAATGCCAGCACAAGTAGCAATTGTTTTCAGTTATAAATCTTACTGCCTCTCTGTCTCCTTTCTCTAAAACTCAGCATCTAAACATCAACCCTGTAGGAGCAGCTGTTTCACTTTTATAGACGTGGCCATCTCCCAATTAGATAACTAGTTGATTAATTTGGATATGGCCACATTAAAGTTTAGCTGGGTGGGGAATATTAACTCCATCCATGCTATAAAACAACAATAACACTATGTAACACAATTTTCGTTCCTGGGTAGTAAGTGTTATTTCCTAATTGCTTATGCCTCAGAAGTATAGAAAATGGCTATTATTCCCCACAAACTTTGCTTTTGTGACCAGGACAGTGATATTTTGAAATTTACCTATTTCCAATGAGAAAACGGGCGAATGTGTCTTTTCGTTCACATAAAGTAAGAAAAAAACAACATGAGAATCGAAATTAACATGTAATTATAATAAAGTAATACAAAAATGACTACAAAAGATTTAGAAGTGAGTAGTTTTTCCAGATTTACGATTATACGGTAAATCACTTTCACAAATCAGCCCCCAAATGTAGTCTCCCATCATGTTCTCGTTATACTGTCCTTGGTAGCGACGTTCAAAGTCCAGTATATCCTGGTGGAAGCGCTCGCCTTGCTCCTCCGAGTACGCTCCCATGTTCTCCTTGAATTTATCAAGATGAGCATCAAGGATATAGACTTTGAGGGACATCCTACAGCCCATTGTGCCGCAGTTCTTCACCAGAGTCTCAACCAGCTCCACATAGTTTTCGGCCTTGTGATTGCCCAGGAAGCCCTGAACCACTGCGACAAAGCTGTTCCAAGCCGCTTTCTCCTTACTAGTGAGCTTCTTGGGGAATTCATTGCACTCCAGGATCTTCTTTATCTGTGGTCCGACGAAGGCACCGGCTTTGACCTTTGCCTCAGACAGCTTAGGGAAGAAATCTTGAAGGTACTTGAAGGCTGCCGACTCCTTATCTAGAGCTCTGACAAATTGTTTCATAAGGCCCAATTTGATGTGCAGTGGTGGCATCAGCACCTTCCGGGGGTCCACCAGTGGCTCCCACTTGACATTGTTCCTCCCCACAGAGAACTCGGTCCGCTGTGGCCAGTCCCGCCTGTGGTAGTGCACCTTGGTTTCCCTGCTGTCCCAAAGGCAAAGATAGCAGGGAAACTTGGTAAAACCGCCTTGGAGACCCATCAGGAATGCCACCATTTTTAAGTCTCCTATGACCTCCCAGCCATACTCATCATACTTCAAGGCATTCAGCAAGGTCTTGATGATGTTGTAATCCTCTTTGAGGTGCACTGAGTGAGCCAGGGGAAGAGACAGTACTTGTTACCATTATTTGAGCAGTACGGCTTTGAGGCTCCTGGATGAGCTGTCAATGAGGCGCCACATTCTGGTTACAGGCGATTCCGATTGCCTCGAACAGACTGGTCACATTGTGGCAGAAGCAGAGCCCATCTTGACGGGTGAAGAAGCTGGAAAAAGGTTGGTGACACTTCCTCTGATCTACGACTTGCACACTTTCATCCAACAAGTTCCACTGCTTGAGCCTAGACGTCAGAAGCTCGGCATTGGACTTGGTGAGACCAAGATCTCTAATCAAGTCATTGAGGTCTTTTTGGTTGGGGTAGTATGGGTTTCTCTCCTCAGCTCCACCTCTGAAATTGTCATCTGGATCTACAACATCTTCCTCGCTCTCTGACTTGCTGCTCTCTTCTAAAGACGGCTGCTCTCTCTCCGGAGGAGTGGGTACGGGGAGCTCATGGCAGTGTGGCACTGGGGCGATGGATGAAGGAAGGTCTGGATACGTGACAACAGGTGCATTCTTGCCAGTCTGACGTTTGGAAGGGTCCACCATGCAGAAGTAGCAGTTGCTTGAGTGGTCAGTGGGTTCCCGCCAAATTCTTGGGATAGCGAACTTCATGGCTCTCTTTTCCCCTCTGTACCATACTTCAAAAATGCATTTATTTCACCCATGACTAATGTGTAAGAGATTCTTGCAACATTTTTCATATATGATATATTTTTTCAATAACATTGAAAATTGTAAAACATTTTAAAATTAAAAACTTTTACAATTTTAAAAATTTTAACAAATTTTATAACAAAATTCCGAGCAACAATTGTCCATCTTACCTTCCAGAGTTTTTTTGCAGTGCTCGCAGGTGAAATGAGGTGCCCAGGGTTTGTCTTGATCCCCGACAGGCATGCAAGATATGCCTTGTAGGCCTCACACATCTTAGCAAATTCTTTCAAGGATTACTTTTTCGCTCGTCTTGATAAATTGGCCGCAGACATAGCAAAATGTGTCTGCCAGATGCTTGCAGCCTCTTGATGCCATCTCAGAAAAATGCAGATATGTATCCACTTAGGCAGCTGGAACTAAACTGAACTGGTGGGCTTAAGGCCCCTGTATTTATACTACTATTTATATTACTGGAAAGTTACACGGTGTAATCATCACTTGCTTTTAAACACAAAACAATACATGTAAATCATAATAATACAATAGAAATACAAATACACAAAGGCTGGGAGCACCCCGTCACAGGTAGTCAAACAAATTGTGCACCCATTTATCCAGTTCAGATTTGCTTCAAAATATTGGGCATTGCCAAACTTAAAGTGTTTATGAGGGCTTGATTAGTTGATTAGGTTAATTAACGATCAATCAGCACCCAGCCACCTGACATAAAAGGAGGCCTCTGCTTCTCATTTGAAAAGAGGGAGCTGAGGAAGCAGGTTGGTTTTTTGGAAAGTTTGAATCCAGTGAAGGCATTGCCCAGCCTGGAAATTGTTATTTTTGTAAGTTTTGCTTTTTGTCTTTCTTTTTGTGTTTAAATTGTTTTGTTTTAGCCCTTGTGCCCTTTCATTTTTGTGTTTATAATAAAATAGTTATTTTTTTGAACTACAGTCTGTCTCTGGGCCTCTTTCCACTCGCCAGCCTGCCACATGGACCTTAACAATATCTCCCCACATGAATTTTTATTTAGTTATTTGCACCAGTATGTCTTGTAAATAAAGTGTGTATGCAGGCACTGTTATACTGTACATTCGGGTACACCGGACACAACATATTTCCCCCAGTAATATCCAATTGTGTGACGCTAGGTCACTGTGAATTGCATGATCAAAAGAGACACACTGAAAACAATAAAGTTTGTTAAACTGACACCAAAGACATAGTGATAAACTGAAAATAAACTGAACAGATAAAAGGAGCCGACTAAATCACTCAAATTAAGAACGTGATTAAAAGAGGGCATGTAAATTGTGATCGAATAGTAGAAAAAGAAACAAGAAGCTCTCAGAAATACTGATGGACTGGTTTGAAACTCAAGATGTGGACTACAATAATTTCAATTCTGAATGTGAAGTATTGCATTGCTTTTTGCAAAGATAAGAAAGTCCGACTCATACCAAAAGAAAACAAAATGGGGGGGCTCCCGAATGACGCATCCAGTAAAGGCGCTCTGCAGCGTGAGTGCAGGATGCGCCTTATAGACTAGATGTCACCGGTTTGAGTTTGGGCTATTCCACGGTCGATCGTGGATGGGAGTTCCTAGGAGGTGGCGCTCAATTGGCTGAGTGTCGAGGGAGGGGCTGAAATCAGAGTTAAGTTGTTCAGCTGGTTCTGAGCTTGTCAAAAAAAAAAAAAAAAAAAAAAAATGGTATGAAATTAGATAACTAGTCATCCAATGTCAAAATATGTATATATAGAAATAGCATTATCATATATTTTTAAAGTTTAAAATTTTTGATTTTGAGGTAGGTTTGAGTACTTTACAACTTATAGAACTCCTATGTGAAAATCCTTCAGGTTAACTAAAAGTCTTCAACTCAGCAGATTTGATAAACCAGATATTGAGTAAACCATGGCCACTCAAGCTAGAACATAGATTCTGAAACTTGGTTTTGTTATTGTGCAATAAACCAAAAGTGGTCTGCCAGAATGTAACCATGGAAGTTTATCATGGAAATAATTAATGGTTTAACCTAATTACAAATTGTCCTCTTCCAACACATCTTGAAAGTGTAATCTTAAGTATTTTTTATGTATCATCACATTTTGAAGCCTAGGGTCCCCAGAATGTTACAATATTAGTTAAGAGAAGGCCAGTGTCTGAGAAATAAGAAGGTCCACTTCAGGTATTGCAACAAACTTCAGAGAAATGGAATTATGAGAAATGCTGTAAAAGCAATTTTACAGCAGTTTTGTTAATATGATGCACGAAAATGACTTTTCAGATCTGCTTAAAAGGATGCTGAAGTAGCAAATTTGCCCCTTTTTGTCAAGCTTTTATACAGATTGATTGGTTTATAAAGCTGCACGGTCAGGTTTTTTACTGCATTTTTTTTTATTGCTGTTCATCTCCCCAGTGATTCATCTGTAGGAGTCTGTCCTAAATATTTTTCAAAATTAAATTTAGATTTAGCTTCTGTCAGCCATTACTAAATGGCTGACAGAACTGTCAGCCATTACTAAAAGCTAAAAGCAACACAAAGCAAAACATCCAAACATTTCATTTGTGTTAATCTATAGTTTATTATTCTTTGTGATCTCTGCCATTAATTACTTTACCATAGCATAGTAGGAAGGGGAGAAAGAGGTTTTGCATACAATTTACCACTTTTTTCATTCATAATGTTTTAATAAGATATAAATTCACTAGTAATATATAATTTGCTGGATTATTAATGATGACATATAAATAGAATGCTCTGAAGAAGATGTGATTGTACATCAAAACATCAGCTTTACTGTCCTAGGACAATGACATCCTGTCTCTGAACAACATGGATTACACAAAATAAAATGCATTATTAGAAGGTTGCCTTTTGAGTGCTCTTACTTTGACTTCCCAGAGGAGTCCGAACAGTGAAGTCTTCGTGGTAAGCAACCTGTTTTTACTATACTGCAATGTTTTTATACTGTGATGTGGTAAATTGATAATTTCTGTGATAGCTATGCTTTATGGGCCTTCTTGTTTGCAAACTTCTTCACCAGGTCAGTGTAATCCAATAAAGCAGCAACTTCATTTTCAACAGAAATTAGAGCAAGATGATTCAATCTTTCTTGGGTCATAGTGGACCTCAGGTAGGTTTTTTACCAATTTAAGCTTTGAGAAACTTCTCTCCCCAGATACAACGCTAACAGGAAGGGTCAGCAAGATACACAAAGCAATGGAAGTATTAGGAAATGCTTCTATAAGTCTCTTTAAATGTATATATTTCAGAGCTTCCAAGGCTGAACACTGTTCAGCAAGAATGATTGACACTGTTCTTGGCTCAACATCAATGTCTGGTTCATTTTCATGAGTGAGCAGTATCTGGAGAGCATTGCATTTCTTCAGTAAATTTCCAAGAGACATTTCTTTTAACTTCCTGATATACAGAAATCCAAAGTTTTCACTGTAGAATTTCATTTACTGGAATCTTTCTACCAATGCTTTATCAACCAAAACATAAAAACAAAACAAAAAAAAAGAGTTTAATATCTTTTGTCAGGGTCAGTAACTGCTTCATTAGTGTTCTCAATCAAATTGCCTTTTCATCGGGAATGAAGGCTCTGTTTCCAGTTCCTCATCTAACTCCTTGACATTTATTCTGTACTCAGCTAAAAATGCCTTAGTTTCTTTAACAAGCTTCAATCCAACATCAAATTGCATATCAGAACCTTAAAGCTTTTCAACTCACTGGCCAAGGAAGCTGCTTCACTTCTACTGTAGCTTTTGGATCTCTGGCTTTGTGTGAAAGCACATGAAAAGCATCACACACACTATTAAACAAAAATTAAAATAGCATAATACTTGGTGGAAAGAGCAATGTGTCCAAAAAGCAGGTTCCAGCTTTGACATCTGCATGACACAAAGAAAGCTGTTGAATTTAGCTGGCAAATTCTGGCTTGAACCCCAACTCTGCTGCTTTTCATATTTGCTCCGTCAAGAGCATGCAGAAATAACTGCAGTCCCAGTCAATCCCAGACCTGTGGTATCATCAGCTATCAAAAACAGAAAATGCTTTTCATCTGAACAGCAACACCTATTATTGACACAATTTGAAGAGTGACTGACATTTGCTCAGCATGACTGATATCTGGTGTACAATCAATTATAACTGAATAGTACATTTCTGCCTTGATGTCCATTAAAATGGTCTCTTAAAAAAATTTGCCAGCTATGATTTCAAGCAATTCATTCTGCACACAGTTTCTGTGATAGTGGTCATGAATGTACTCAAGAAATGACCATTGTTCTGTTCATGAAGCTTGTCACGGCTACCTCCAAGTGCAAGGATGTGCTTTGCTAAATATTCTGCAATTGCTATCACTCTAACATTTTGCCAATGCTGCATCTCTCTAGCATTTTCTGAGTATGCTTGTCAATAGCCTCTTCTCTTCTGAGTCTATTTTCAAGCTCCAGCCAACAGTGCAGACTTTTAATGTGGTGTGAAAAAGATTCATGCTGACTCAAATACTTGGCTATGTTGCTCCATTCACTAAAACCTCCAGAACCCAAAAGAACAGTTGAAGTGGAAAATAATTTGCAGCAAAAGCAAAATATAGAATCGACAGCCTTTGAGTAAGCAAGCCATTGTCTGTCAGTTGTTTCACCATTATTAAGCCTCTGTGTATAATTAACTTGTGTAAATCTTCTGTTGGTTTTGTCTTTTGGAAACTCTTGATCCAGAACTCACTGGTTATTTTTCTACCAGAAACAAACACATTTGTTCATCTATTAGTACTGGCCAGAGTCCAGGATCATCCCATGAAACCAGCTTTGTAACTTTGAACTGTTCAGCATTAGGAGTTGCAGACACGTCTGGTTTAGGAGGGTGACTGGCATCACTGTCCGAGTTTTGCTCCTCAACAAATTGGTTTAAGCATTTTTTTTTTTTGTGACTCGTCCAACGTGGCGACCCCTCCAACCTGATGCCCCATGCAGCCAAATGTTTTGCATGTCCCTAAGGCCGGCCCTGCGAATTGTCATGCATTGCTCTGGAGCAAGAGCAACTGCATCCCAACATGCTATTCATTTTCTAGGAATGACAAACTACTTATTCTGTTTATTGCCCATTAAACCCTAACTAGACCATTGTTTGCGTAACATATGGCTATCACTGCATTGATACATCCTCCCCTCTTTATAAATAGACAAAGATGTTAATCAGCAACATATAGCACAAGTGATGTGGCACTAAATGGTTAAACCCTTAGTGAGGTGCTGAATGTTCTATGATAATCGAGATGTCCAATAATGGTGTTAAATATTATTTCTCAGTTTCCACTAAGTACTTTATTAATTTATCTTCTGTTCACATACAGCAACGCACAGAGACTTTACGAGACTGTCACAAAGAGAGCTGAAGTAGGGGACCTCAGACCAGCAACAGGAACCAGGAAATAAACAAAGAGATGGAGTTTTGGGGAAGCTGAGCTCTTGCTTGCGCTCAGCATTTAATAATTTAAACAAGCAGAAAATAAAAGGTTGCAAAGACAAACAAGACACAGGACACGGCATTCGTAGCCAAAATGAACAGACAAACAAAACGGACTATACAGACAAAATACGGTGAGCTTCTATTTAACGACTATTATTATTATTATTATTATTACCTCCGTCTCCAATCCTGTTCTCTACTCACCGAACACACAACCCAGAGTGAGTGAAAACATGCTGCTTTTATGCAGCTGTACTGAGACTAAATTGCTAATCAATCATTCAATTGAAGTCGCGGTACAACTGCACGTGAATTAATAAAATGCAATTCCCTGTGTTATTTTATTGTGAATACACTACAGTAAATATTATTTGGTGGTTTGCACAATATGCTACTGTTGCTTTAATTGGAAGAGATATGCGGTGTGATGTTGCTGTTCATCAAGTTCTGTATTTTAATTCCATAAACAAACAAAAAAAAAATAACAAAAAAAAACTTGTGCCTAAGAAAATAGGGTACAGAGCGAATAAATCTCATCTTGGACATTGTTTGAACACTTTGTGAACCCGGCTAAACTTTACTGGCTTACACTTTTATGCCGTCTGCTTCATGCACTTTTGCCTTTTACTCTTGGTAGCGTAAGGGACCAGAGTTCGGGTAATCGAATACACAAAAAGGTTGCACCCTGTGTATACAAATAGGAAACACCCACTCCCATTCCCTTCGAAATTCCCATCACCTATAATAAACACTATTAAAACAATATTCATATACAAAATAATAATAATCCTACTCTGAGTGTTATCACTTGTGTATCCTCTCCCAAGTCAGCGCCGATCCTGCTGAGTGATTCCAAGGAGTCCTGGAAAGATTCTGAATGGCATTTTTGACCTGAACACATCGGATCCCAAATCCAAAAGTTAGACAATTCGATTTCATATCTGGGTATCTATCGGGATATCTTACTGCGAGACTGGATACGATGTAAACGTTGAATTCACAATAAAGCTGCTGTTTTATCTGCAAGTCTGGGAAACTGACGCCAAACGTTACTTTTTTCCCCTCTGTCATAATGAAGCCTCCAATCTAATTTTTTCATAATTACATTCTTTATGATTTATTGATTTCAGTGCTTTCCTTTTGGCTCACTGGTTGCTTAGTTGTAGAAAACCCAATTTGTAAAAGATTTGCCGCGGGAACGAGTACCAACACATCACTTCAGTAGGCAGTATCAAATTCTGAATGTACAACAAATATGACGCGCAATGGGAAAGTTAGGATTAGTTCATAGTTATGTTTTTAAAAAATGGTTTGTAAATTAATTTTCAGCTTTTTGACACACTGGCCCATTTTCCTGGATTCATGAAACGGAAGACATATGCACTAAATATTATACTTGTTAAATGTAACCGGTCCAGTCGGGGCTGTGGTGCTTCATAACTACCGGCCAAATTGCGCTCTCTACTGGGCCACTGGGCCATGGTTAATGTTGAACCCTGTTTTGGGGTCTTTATTCTAGGTGTGCTGTTGAAGTCATTCATTTTCATCTGCCCAACAATCAATGCCTTTTCAAATTATGCTATCACTGTAGCTTCACATTTGGTCCTACTGCACAATCAATTTTGCTATGACAAATCATGGTCAACTGATCAATAAAAAAGAGATTGTTTTGCTCAATCATGCATCTCTCCACTGCTTTATATACAAAAAAACTGGATAACAGTATTGCTTATGCTTCTTGTATCAATTCAGTGATGGTTTTAATTCTCCTACTTTTGTAATACAAATGTCTGGCTTATTTGACTCTGCGCTATAATACACCAGCTTAATGACAATATCAGGAGTATTTTAGCTGCAATGCAAATAATTATTGTTGTTTGCACCCTCCAATTCAATGCTCCCTACCATTAATACCTTTTCTTCAAAAGGACTAGTGTTCCCTAAACATCACCCCACTCTTCCAGGAAACTTTTCTTTTGGATATATATATTTCCTTACTATGAACATTGATTCACTCAATACACAGAGCTCCTCCTGTGGAGCATTGTTTCTCACAGCATTCTTGTAAATTAGATTTTTTTGGGGGGAATAGAGGTTTCTAATGTGCTGCTTTAATCTTCTAGACTTATCGTCACAACTTTGGATACGAGCTGCAAGCCACAGTGGCAAAAATAGCATTCCATGGAGGCACTGGTCTTCATGAGTTATGGACATTTATGGAAGGGATTTTATTTCAATATCTAATTGGCACAACAGATGCTTAAATACTAGCCTGGGAGAAACAGGTGGGTTAGAGATTTGGATTCCCCGAGATTTCCCCCAAGATGAAAGTTATTCTCTCTTCCACTGCTCTGACTCTTGATAAAACAAAATGAACTGTCATTTTAAGGCGCAATCAGCTCTGTTATTGTCAAAATGTTGTGTATTCATATAATCTGTGAGGTGGAGAGAGGTACTGCTGCCCTTAGAGGTTAGTTTGGGGACGTGCATTTCATTCCGCTGTGTGTACAGCAGTGTGACAGAGAGCGAGAGAATCTGAGCTGTAAATCTCCCTCCCGACCCAAGAGGGCGCTAAGCAGAGGTACTTGCACGCCTGTACACGACCTGGATGGGCCGGCTTGGAGAGAGGGACCATATTAGGGGACAAGATTACTGTGATCAGCTGTGCTGCATTAGACAACTGGCAGGTGTGCCGAGTTGCACTGATCATGGGGTGGAGTCTCTTGGTATATAAGGGCTGTCATTTTGCAAGCGCAGGGCTTTTGTAGGGAACAAGGAACCTGGGTTACTGAGCCGTTTGTATGCTACTTGTTGTTGATTTGTTTGTCAGGACCGGGGTCTGAGTGAGTCGTCACGACAAGGAGCTGCCGCACTACTGCCAGCATTTTCACCTTGGACACCACACACCCCGCACAACGGAACTGGACACGTCAGCACCTGAGCACCTGCACTTTCCACCACCCCGCAAGTGCACAATAGAGCTGAGAGGGACTTGCTCTATTGGGACATATGATTTGTATTGTTTTGTTGCTTTGGACTGCATTCCTGTAATTAAAACACACCCTCTACCATTGCTGGTATTAGGGTTATTTGCACCTGGAGCAGTGACTCTGTGACATCTGTTTCATCACCACACCCACCGCACCGTCACAAGGAGTCACTATAACATTTAGCATATGGAAGGCTGGTCTTGTCTTTTTGGGGGGTTACTCATCCATATAAGTGAAAGGATCTAATGGGTAAGATCAACTGGCCAACTTACTGCAGCAATAATATTCTTGTACTGCAAGAGGAAAAAAAAAAAGAGAATCATGTTATCAATGATTGTTTGCTGATTTTGTTTCCTGACTGAAATAAAAATAAATAAATAAATAAAGCGAGCTATTTCTGGAAGGAAATTAAATTGTTTATTCTGACACCCACCTATGCCATCCAAAAACAGGCCTGGTCTAACACTAACCCCCCCCCCCCTGCTCACTGCAGGAATTTCAGATTATTTTTGGAGTAATTAAATAAGGTAACTCCGGATCAAGATTTTATATTTAGAAGGAAGATTTCAAGTGTTACATCTGTGTCTTAGGACACGGTCTGGTGGTTTATTTATGGATTCCTATTTATGGAACTTAAGGCTTTATTTGTCAGGTTTACCCTTAGGAACTTGTGCTGCATAAATTACTTTCAATACTGACATGTCTGAGATACTCACACAAAATATCACAGTTTTACAAAGAGTAGGATGCTTTTAAAGCCACTCTACTTAAATATCACACTGACAGCTATCTTCTTGGTCTCTACAATTTAACAATCAGAGGATGAAAATTGTCATTTAGTCCAGCAGTGAAATAAAAATGTTGTTGCTATGTTATGAAGGTGGCAAAAATGTGTCCACTCAACAATTTGGCTTTAGCAATTTGGGACTAATAACCAATCACATAATGGTAAATGTAACAGACAATACTTATACGCAATATAAGAAACAGGATTGCAGATACACGGAGGAGGGGTGCTGGCACTGTTAAGATTTTCAAGAGATCAACTTCAATAGAGATCAATCTGTTCAACCCCTAGAATAGAAAATGAAGAACGTTCCTGAGGGACACCATTGTGACAGATGGGATTACAAGAACACAACTCTTCCTTCTAGCATTTTACCTTTTTGCCTCTTCAGTCTATTTTCCAACATTCCTAGATTGGGGTCTGGCAAAACACTTTTCTTCAATAAAAGTATTTAAAATGTTCTTCATTATACTTCTAGCCAAAGGACAATCTTCTTTTCAAATCTTTTTTTCTCCTCAACTGCATCACATTACATAGCCTGTTGTCAGATGGCAGACCTCTTTACAAGGCCGAAGTGAATGAAAGACCAGAGGCATGAAGGGACACGTTATGGAACTGAATGAAAATCTACAGGAAGATCAACATATCTGCGAAGTTTTAAGCCTGTGGGTGCAAAATGTTTGAAATGAAGAGCACCAAATGTAGAATCCACTTTTTCAAGACCTGGTTCCAGTAGACTGCGAGACCTAGTTTGAGGCAACTTTGCTAAAATCAAACCACTTTTGATTTTTAATGACAAACTTTGCTAAGTTCAGCCAATAAAAAGGCCAGAATTAATCGTGTGTCTATCGTTAAGTATTAGTGTGTCTGGATAACCAAAGTGGAATACTGTGAGAGAATGTACTTATTGATTTGTTTCAAAGTAATTTTCTACACATCCATATAAAAGGAAATTCACTGTTGTTCAATAGATACCAGTACTTACTGGTAAATGTTTTTAAACTGTTCTTTTTAAATGGTTAATTAACTTACTATTTACTCTAAACAAGTCTGGTAATACCCGTTTCCTCAGTCTTTTAAAAATTTAGTTTTGATTTGCTGAAATGGTGTTACAAGTCTCCCTTAGTGTGCCATGTAGTGGACTGAAAACAAGTTCCAACATGCAAAGTGGCTTCTTGTTCCTTCAGCTTAAGATGATAATCTACTTAAAATGTATGGTATCTCTCCATATAGCAATATCAGCTGCATTATTCTAACATGTACAGTATTTTTATGCTGAAATGAAGATTATTTATTTATTTATTTTTTAATTTCAGTAGTCACTAATTTTACCAAGTTTTTCTCCCAATTTGAAATGTCCAATTGTATTTAGGCTCAGCTGACCACTAACACATCTGCACTGACTCGGGAGTGGAGAAGACAAACACATGCTGTCCTCTGAAACATGTGCTGTCAGCCTACTACTTCTTTTCACTCTGCAGGCCTGCCATGCAGACAACCCAGAGCTACAGCATCGGAGGACAGCACAGCTCTGGGCAGCTTAGAGGCAAGCTCGCAGGTGCCCAGACATTCTATAGGCCGACCTAAGCCCTCCATCCTGGGTGGTGCAAAGCCAATTTGTGCTCCGCCCCCTGGGAGCTTCTGTCAATGGTCAGCAAGGGAATAGCCTGGATTTGAAACAGCGACATCCAGGCTATAGGGCGCATCCTGCACTCCACGTGGAGCGCTTTTACCGGATGTGCCACTCGGGAGCCCTTAAAACTCTTATTTTTATTCTGGAAAGTTGATAAACCCTAAATAATGTTGTAATATAATGCAGACAGTGCTCATGTCATGCTTTTAAATTACATTTTATACTAAACCCCACTTTAAGAAATGAAAAACTGCTTTACCTGTCTGTAACATTGACCACAGAACAACTTTAAGAGCTTGTTCGTTAATACCGTTGAAAAAATTTAGTTTTGAAATTAAAGCATTGAAATTAAAAGGAGGCTTTTTAGTGTGGGCAGTGGCACTTCTGTTTAATGTGTTGAATTAAATTTCACTAACAGGTAATGAAAAAACTAAAGTGGAACAGCATTCAACTGAAGAAATTGAAGTGTGTGTTTTACATTCTGTTTCGAGATATTGTAGTGCTAGTTTTACACACTGGATGGTTTGCTCAGTTGAAACTTTTCTGCTACGTACTGTTATTTCTATTTCTATTTAATAATAACATTTTCATTAAAACCACATACAGTACCTCCCTCTGTATTACAGTGCTTACCTGTGCTTTTAATACGTTTAATTTAATTACACCTTGCTATGCTTTTTCTTCTCGACTTTAATCGGAGATCATGGAGGACAAGTTTACTGTAAACCAGGAATAAAATAAAATTATCCGGATTCCAAATAGGCTTACAAGTTTGTGTATGTCTAGAAAGTTTGTCCTTACAGTAGCTATTCTTTCTGTCAATATCACCTTCATATAAGGCTCAATGAGAGACATAAGGAATGTTCTCAAAACCAAGATGGAGGTATGGGTAGTCTTGCTCAATGCACCCAGATGCCACATAGCTTCAGGGCAGAAGAGTATGATAAAGAAACACTGGCATTTCTGTAGACTTCCATATTAAAGAACGATAGTTGTTGTTACAAAACTTTCATTAGCTAATAAAATATAGTAAGTGAACTGTAGAATTAGTGTTAATGAAAACAAGTACTAGTACAAAATAAAATGAGTTTGTTACATAAAATAAATTCTGTTTACAGGGTTTCCACCCTGTCGCAGACTTGAACATTCATGTGAAGCGTTGAAGCATTAGGCAGTGGTTTCAGGACAGGTTTCATCTCAGCTGTGCTGTATTTGCTGTTGCTTTATTGAGGAATAACAGAATGGCTGACCTCCAAAGAAACCTCCTTACTATATCATTTTATGATCATTTTATGCTAAAGAATAGCTGCAGTATGCACCAAGGGGAGAGTTGCTAACTGCTTCCCTGCAAGGAAGTGTTATTTTAGTGGGAAATAAGCAAACATTAATCTAATCTATCACTTAAGCATATAAAAATAAACAGCACCATCAGCAATGTAATTATAAAAATCTGCCACCATCCCCTATGGGGTGCCAAACCAGCAATATATCAACTTTGGGATTATATATGTTTGATACAGTGCCTATAGGAAACATTCACCACCCTTGGACATTTTTACAGTTTGTGTTACAACCTGAAATCTTGATGCATTTAAATTGTATTTTTTTCCCTTTGATTTACACAACCTACCCAACACTTTCAATGTGTGAAAAAATGGGAGGGTGAAAAAACAAATCTATTAAAAAGAAAAACCTGAAAAAGTCTTCGTTAGATAAGCATTCATCCCCTTTGCTATGACACTCAAATAGGCTCAGGTGTGACGAATTGCCTTCGGAAATCAGACAATAATTTAAATGGCGTCCATCTGTGTGCAATAAAAGTGGTTCACATGATTTCAGATTAAATACATCTGTCTCTGTAAGGTCCCACAGTTGGGTAGTGCAGTCAAAGCAAAGACACTACCATGAAGACCAAGGAGCTTTCAAAACAACTCTGGGATAAAGTTGTGGAAAGGCACAGATCAGGGGAGGGGTAAAAAAAAATATTTCAAAGGCATTGAATATCCCTTGGAGCACAGTGAAGTCGATCATTAAGAAGTGGAAGGTATACGGCACCACCCAGAATCTGCTTAGAGCAGGCTGTCCTCCCAAACTGAGCAGCCGGGCAAGAAGGGCATTGATAAGAGAAACCACCAAGAGGCCAATGACAATTCTGAAAGACCTGCAGCGTTCCATGGCTGAGATGGGAGAAATTGTCCATGTGTCAACAACAGCTGAGGTACTCCACAAATATGGCCTGTATGGAAGAGTGGCAAGAAGGAAGCGAAATGGATGGAGCTAAATACAAGCAAATCCTTGAGGAAAACCTGCTTCAGTCTACAAAAGACTGAAAACTGGGATGAATATTCACCATTCATCAGGACCCCAAGCACATAGCGACACTGGAGTAGCTTAAAAACAAGAAAGTGAATGACCTAGAGTGGCTCAGTCAAGCCTGGACTTGAATCCTATTGAGAATCTGTGGCAAGACTTGAAGATTGCTGTCCACCAACAATCCCCATCCAACTTGACACAGCTTGAACAATTTTGCCAAGAATAGGCAAATACTGCATGAGCCAGATGTGCAAACCTGGTAGAGACTTACCTCAAAATACTTACAGCTGTAATTGCTGCCAAAGGTGGTTCTACCAAGTATTGACTCAGGGGGATGAATACTCATCTAACCAAGACATTTCATTCCCCCACCCCACCCCCCCATTAACTGTTTCACAATAAAAATTCTCATGCCTCTTCAAAGTGTTGAGTAGATTGCATAAATCAAAGGAAAAAAAATCCTATTTAAAAGCATCAAGATTTCAGGTTGTAACAGGGTGAATACTTACTATAGACCGAGTAAGTATTACCGAGGGATTAAGTAGTTATGCCATGGAGATCACTTTCTTTTTTGCTTTGAACCCGCGAATGCAAGTGATGCAACCTCGCAAGGTTTGTTAGTGGTCTTCTCTTTCAGGGAACTGGGGTTACATCCATAAACCTAACGTGCCCTTTCAAGTTGAAGATGCCCAACAACCAATACTTTTGGGAAAGTATAACAAAACCGTCACGACAGAGCGTGAGCAGAGTTAGACGAGGGATGTCTCGCAACCGCCAAACTGATGTTTGTGGTGTGAGCATGCAACCTCAAGGACCCTTGTGCCTAATGAAGGCACAGAGGGAACTACCACATTGAGTCAGGAGACCAGGTGAATGTATGTGGAGTAGCCCAGCTAGCTGCACTATAAATATCAGCGAGTGAAGCTCCTCTAAAGAGGGCCCCTGATGTAGCCACTCCTCTAGTAGAATGCGCGGCCACCCGCCCAGGCTGTAGGGAGCACGGTCTACAGACAGTTCTAGTCTGGACCGCATGCAGTCACACAACTGAGGCAGCGCATAACTTACAGCAGAGTGGTGCACAGCCTACAGACAGTAAGAAAGAGAGACTTTTTTTTTTTTTTTTAAGAAAAATAAGACCCAACACACCGAGGTGGGTGGATCGATGTATCCATGGAATGAAAACACACGCACCAGAAGCCTTTTATTTTTTTGGGCTGGGCGCACCAAGTGGGCACCCCAAGCCATTCCAGTGGTGTTGACTCAACAGCAGGCACAGCATAGCCTGGTCTGGGTGGAGAAATAACACACCTCAGAGCAGAGGAAGAAAAATGCAAAAATACAAAACAGCAACACTGCAAGGTTAGGAAAGCAGAATACAATCACCAGGCAATGTAGGCTGTTAAAAAGAAAAGATTAAACAGAAGCGGAGTTCCAGAAAACTCCAGAAAAACTTTAGTAACAGCTCTTTCACAGACTCAATCTCCACAGAGTGACTACTTAATCCCTTGGTAGCCGAGGACGTCACTCCCTGGAGGGGCTTATCGGCAGCTCCGACATAAAATGATCAGTAAATACCTGACCTGTGGCAGGCATATCCCGAAAGTACTGGTTGTTAGTCTACTAATTGAAAGGGAACTCCAAACCAATGCCACTTTAAAAGGCTACCATGACTAAAGTACATTGTAACATTAAATCAGGAAACTGAGAACAAGCTAGTTGTAGGAAAAAAAACAAAAAAAACACTATGGAAAGCAGGCACTGCATGCTTTAATTAACTACACAGAAAGATTTACAAGCACTGGAGCTCAAGCCTAGTTCCCTGCTCTATCTTTGAACAGGCTGCATGTTGGAGCCCAAGACCACATCTACAGCAATAGTCGTTGTGCTGCTCTCTGATCCTCTTCACAAACTGCTTCATTTGCTTGGACTACTTCCTGCTTACTTCTCTGATCTCCACCACCTTCATTACAGACGTAACGGCCCCGCCACTACTGGTGCTCTTTACTAAAACTTTTCCTTCACATGTGGTATTCAGGTGACTCCCAAAGCAGAACCAGTAAAACATTACAAACCAATATTTTTAGCAAGCCCCACACAATTACAACAGTTCACAAACCATTGGCCGGCTAACCCCCAGGACAGCTACAATATTTTAAGAGTAGTACATGTTTAAAATGCTTTCCAGTTGGATTCGATACTATGCGCTTAGAGATGACGAAGGTTTTTTGATTGAGCTACACACTTGGCTATTGTAAACTGAGTTGCAATTCTCCGGTTCATTGCCCTTTAAAAAAACCACTTTCCCGACACAAGAACTTGCAGATTTAGCGCAGTTGCGCACTTATTTACAAAAACAAAATAAACAAAATGAAACAAACACCTAGCTCTGCTCCAGCAATAACTAAAACACCCTGGAACCTAACCAACAGGACTAAGCTGTTAAAACAAAATCAACCAAAACAAAAACAATTTTCTAAACAAAAAGGCTTTGCATAGTACCTTTTTCTTTCTATGCATTTGAGCACACTATCAAGCAGGCTTCTTCACACACAGCAGCCCAGATCAGACTGGCTGCACTCCTTTTAAACCCTGTACCTGGCTCTAATTTACAATAATAGCAGGTGATAATGAACTAATAAAACAATTAAACAAAGTGTGCATACGCACGTTTTTCCTTAAATTGGAGGAATTTAACCCTCTCCCGAGCTCACACATATATATATATAATATATATATATATATATATATATATATATATATATATTATATTTACTACACACTGAACTACACACTCTCTGCTATATAATGATTTGTAATTTAGATTTAGAAACGCATGTATAAACAGCTTTAAATGTCTGGAGATCACTCAATCTGTTGTGAAATGCCTGAGAGAGTACTTTTGACAGTGCAGTGCACTGATTCAGCTCTCTGTCCTTTCCTTGGTTGGAATCCTTTCTTTGAAATACAATTTCTTACCATGACCATTTTCAACAGAATTAAAGAAGATCAGGAACTGTGTTTTTAACTGAATAAGATGATAATTCTTCAGATTGTCCCTGGAACTTGATATTCTCATCCAAGGCACAATGCTAATCGAGCCAGAATTTCTATAATCTAGAAAAGTATACTACAGTGACTGTATGATGACATCAACATTCTAGAAAAAGAAAGTTCAATTCTAGGTGCTCAAAGTCGTAATCTTATCCTTTGTATCACAGTCATTTATTATGGCAATTATAACCTGTCTATATTTAGTCACCAATGCTGGATTCATTAAACCAAGTGTTTTCCTTCTGCTATTCTGTGAGTATTTCAAACTTTTACATTTGTGGTGCCAGTTTTTTTAAATTTTTTTTATTTTTAATCAGGTAGGAGAATAATTGTTTACACTAATTCTGTATTAATTAGTTACCTTTTTTATTATTTAAAAACAATTAGTAGTTTGATCTTGCTATTTTAGTTAATCCAATATCATCTGAATTATATTAGTGACATTTAAATAAATTTTCCTGGTAGTAAATAGTCTGATTTTCACATGCTGAATGTTTAATAAAGCTATGCTATTGCTCTCTTCCATAGTACAGGGGAGAATATATTATTTCCAATGCCCATTATACAGCCCCCAAAATATTTTTATAGTGTAGGTTGTTTTTATAAGTGTAGATTTGAGGCAAATTGGTTAGCAGTGTGCAGGTGTAGAGGTGATGCAGTGCACAAGACAATGACAAACAACAAATCACTGGTGAAATGGTGGATTATTTGTAATTCCAACATCAGTTGACAACAGTAAAATAATGAAGGACTGGCAATACACAATGATGTGTATACTGTCAGCCACGCCCCCTCGGTTAGTGAGTGCAATCGTTTTCCTCCAATGCGTTATTGCCACATCAATTCCCATCTGGGGCGTTGACTTGGTGTACTGTGACTCCTCCCCCTTTCTAGATGGTTGACTTCCACCTTTCCCTGGAATGAATTGCAAACCATCCATTCCAGGGCACACTGTTCCCTTTCCACAGCGCCCTCACAGGTCGGGAGGGAGATTTGTAACTCAGGTTCATTCTTTCTCTGTCACAAAGTTGTATGCAGAAAAGTGGAACAAAATCTCATGACACTTGTAGTGTTTATCTTTTCAGCTTCAGATGACTGTCAGAAACATGATTATTATACAGTTCTTCATAATATATTTTCAGTACAAACCTATCAAGACACAAAAAAATACATAATATAACAGTAATTGACTTATTGTTACACCAAATTGGGAGTATATATAAAAATTTCCCTGATTGATTTCTAATACATGATTTAGGCTGTACTGTATGGTCCCTGGTAACCATTATTCTTACAATATCTTATATACAGATGGCATAAATGCAGTATCAGTTTCATATTCTGTCTGAATTAAGCCACACAATTTAACCCAACAGTAACTTCAAGTTAACAGTTTTTCAAAACTAACAAATAAATAATGTATGCTTCAAGTGTCAATGAATGTATTAAACACCTCCAAGCAATACTGATGTTACCTGGTTGTAGCAGGAACCTGTTAAGTCTTGTTACAATCACATCTCATGGTGCATAAATAATCGTGGCAGGTTCATGCACAGTGCACCAATGCCAAAGCTTTAGCTTAGCAAAAACGTGTTGTGTAAACTGGTTGAATCTCTGAAATACAATACTATGAATTAAAAAGAAAAAAATGACATTGCGTGTTAAAATGTGTCTTTGGCCATGCCCTGATAAATCAGGCCTGTATTTATCAGATTTACTGCATGAGATATCAAACCTGTAACTGTCTTGGAGTGAATACATTCTGACACAAGGTTGGACATTTTTCTGAAGACAAATTGAAGCAAGTCTTGAGATAAAGAACCATCAGCAGGCCATGAGGGGTGGGACACCATCAGCCCAGCAGTCTTTGAGCCTGTTAGAACATGTTTGATTCATGCAGCGCATGGGGAATAAACCCTTTCAAAGGCAATGAAAAGTCAACAGGTGTGGGTTATTTTTCTTAGTGTACTTTATAAGTTTAAATTTCTTCATGGGCCAATCAAGTTCCTTTTTGATGAAATGTGTTTATTAATGACGCATGATAGCTCATATCCTGGGTGATAATTTAAATGGCAAATGTTATACAGTACTATTTACCATTAAATGAAAATACTGTTAATTGTTCAATGTTAGAAAATTGAATTAAAGTATAAGGGCATATTTAATAAAGTCATAGGTAAAATATAGTAATGTGTTATAATAATAATAATAATAATAATAATAATAATAATAATAATAATAATAATAATAATAATAAATCAGCATATTAAACACAAATTGCAACCAGCCATGATTGGCAGGCAGATTTCACAGGGCTCCCCCCCCCCCCCCCCCCCCCCCCCTTTGCAGGATCATGCATGCGTCAGATAGCCAGCACAGATCTCGTCCTGTCACATTATTCAATCAGAAACATTTAATTGGTTCCGAACTCCAAGCACAAATTAAAGCGTTTTATTTTGGTTCATATGTCTGTCATCTCTGCCAGGTTCATACATTCTCACTCCAATACAAGCTTATGAATAGGCATGAAAAGTCTCATGTAATGACAATAAATAAATCAGTTGTTTTAGTGGGTTAATGTAGAAATGAACCAGTAGTATAATCTAAGCAAGAAATCTACACGCTAAGCAACACAGTATTTATACAGACAGCAGATTTCACTGCTTAGGTTACAGTGTGTTCTGTGTGACAATGACTTATGCACATTTTGAGTACAAATATACATTTTCATATAGTTGGAGGAATACCCCTTGTACATCTTGCATCTTTGCTCTAACCAGGCAGGTGTCTGAAAAGTGGATGTTGTGCTTATACAGGGCTTCTCATGCATATTCATGAACCTGTTCCCACCCCTCTAAACCTGTGCCGGAGCGAGCAGGTAGGATCCTGGGAAAGATCATTGACAAATTAACCAATAAAAATGTTGAACTTTGTGAGAAGATCCGGGAACCAATTCAGTGTTTCTGATTGAAGAGGTTGCATTCAACCTGCCAATGTGAATTCAGAAGATGTTTTGACAGGAAGACCCAATGCATAACCAATGTAAAACAAAAATAACTACTCATAAAAATAGCAAAACAATTATGTTGAAAAAATATATTGCAGTAATACAACTAAGCAGGAAGCTAGGGAAAGTAATGTGTTGTGTTTTTAAACTCTATGGCCTCTTCAGTAACACTTTAACAGTATTTCTTCTCCCTATAATTTCCCTTGCAGATCAGCCTTTACAACAGAAAACTCACATGATAAACTTACAAATATGTCATTTATATTTTGGTTTTGCTTGTTGTTTAAACAATTACATAGTTTTGTATGGAAAGCATGTTATTAAGAGATTGTAGTTGTGGTGCTTACATTTTAAACTTCTAAAATGCATGTGCTATGAAAGTCATTTGTTTTATTCCTCTGAAATAATGGGACTTTGCCTTTGCACTAGCTTCCTTACATTGTGAATATGTTTTTGCATGATTATAAATTATTGAAAGGTCAGTGCCCTGCATCTTATATCACTACTTGAAAAACAGCATAGATGCAAGTGAAGAAAACGTCAAAGCAGAAATTAGAAAAAAAAAAAAAATTTCAGACAATAATAGACGTGTAGAATGGATTATTGTTGACAGGTCAAATTGCCTTTTCTGGTTCCTCTTTAAGTTTTTCTTAAAAGAGATGAGAAGCTCTCCTAGAAATATCAAAACAGCTAGCATTTAATAAACCTTAATTTGAAATATTTTTCACTGCAATCTTTTTCAAGCCCAGTATTCGCCACTCCAGTCATGACCGCCATCTCAGTTCAGCACTTCTGGTCTCCACAGCTGACGTTCCTACCTGCAACATGGCGTCAGCCGGCCTCAATGGTCCATAGCACTCGCCTGTAGTTAGAAATAAAGTCCAGTGACCACATATGGCTTCTACTTCGATACATTTGCAATATTAAGGGCTAGATTCTCAAAGCTAATTTCCAGCTCATTTTTATTTTTTTTTCTGAAATAGAACATTTTCAAGTACAGTTCTAATTTAAGACTGCTTGCAAGTATTAAAATAATTGGCAGAGTTGTTGTTTTTGTCAAGATTATTTTTGGAAACAGGCTTCACACTGCTATTGTACTGGATTATCCCACCCGGTACACTTCCAGTTTCACTGCTACTGAGCTAAAGATATTTTCATAATGTACAATCACACATTCACAATAACTTACACTCGGCAAACTCAGATCCTTAATTTCTAAAAAATAAATAAATAAATAAAAATAAAAAACTGGACCCGCTATCCTTACTGGGCTATTTCAATTACATAATTTGATCATCTCCCAGGGTAGAACCTTCATTTCATGTCTCCTCAATCCTTTTCAAGCGTCAAGCTAGGAAGTTCAGAAAAGCATATCCGTGCAATCCTGGAAGGACAACAAAATGTGTGCATTATTCATTTAAAACTGGAACGGGCTTTCACTATTCTACAAAGCTACATCTCAGCCCCCCATGACTCATCACTTTTCACAGACGTATCATTTTTAGGATTCTGGGGTTTCAGGAATCACCAGATCCTTCTCATTACAGTAGCAGCTGCAGTCCCATTGCAGGCGTTCCATCGACAAGGTTGTCTTGCACCACAGGCTGTAACTGCTATCATTCATTTATGCTCAAAACTGGATTCTTCCTATCCGTTCAATCAAGACTGGATCCTTGCTTTCATCACACACACAAGCAACTCTTTCCATCTGGCTCTAAGCATAATTAAATCATACATTAGTGGGATCCAGTATCATTATTGTTTTATTGGCAGTTTTTTATCCTATCTTGCTGTCTATCCCAACAGTCTCATACTGTACCGAGTACAATTTAGCATCAGTAATTGCATCCGGTTATCATTCAGCCTCTACTATTAGGCACCACACTCTCTCCAAATATTCGAAAGCAAATAATAGAAGATATCTGTTTCCACCAACACCAGCAACACTTAATTCCACACCGCCGTCAACAGCAGGATCAATATTTGTTCTACATTATCGAGCTCTGTTAGATATGGGGGTACTCTGTTCTATGAGTCCTATAAAACATTCTCCGCTAAAGCTGACACCATCAGCAGCAAATAACCATTTTGTTGATCGGTCTTCCCCTGATTCAGTCATCTTTAAATGCATTTTCAGCGGTTCACAAGCCAACGCCTGCAGACTATGCGCATTCTCAGCCCATTCATACTTCCCTCTGTCAAAATACAATCACGATACAGCATCGGAGCATTTAGGATAAACATTCCAATAGTGAGGGCTATTAATCACAATAATCAAATATTCTACCCTGCATCACTTTCTAAAGTCAATGGTTTTATTCTAATCATAACCTCTATGAGGCAGTATAACACCACAAGTTCTATACATTCTAGCGGTCCCCCTTTCACAGTGATTTCTAAATAACAATATTTGTGTCACTAAAAATATCTTTAAGCCTATGATTAGTGTGTAGAATTTGGATTGCTTTTTATATTTGATTGTCTTTGCTATTTAAACACACATTGCTCAAGAGATAACTAGAATTCTACAGGTGCCACGGAAAACTGACTGTCCTCCTCTCACTGACAGATTCCAACGCTTGCCTCGCACTCGGCCTGTACCTTTTCAGAATTGTAAAGACCTTGGTTAAACTTGTTTTAAAAGACAGCCAATTGTGCTGCCTTTACTCAAGATTGAATCCTACTGGGGGATATTTCTGCAGCTCTGTTGGTTTATCAGCGTAGCTATCTTTTCTTCATCACAGACCCATCTCAGCAAGACAACTTGAGGACTTAAACGTAGGACACCGTTAACACACCCCGGCAGTTTAACATGAATGCTCTAAAGCTTCAACATCAGTACCAAACCAGCTTTTTTTTTGTGTAATTCCTAATATTAGACTATAAGCCAAAACAACATTATGTTTTAAACGGTTCATAATAGTAAATAGTCACCCCCCCCCCCCGGATTATAATATTAATAATTTTGTCAACTTTAATGCTGCTCCACTATTAACTACCAGGAAAGGAATGATTCAAACCTATACCATCTATAAAAGAACAAAAAAAAAATCAATGAGAGTCTTCCTCACACTATCTCACACAAGTTCTGCATTCATTTTCTCCGCCATTTGTTAAAGTTTTTTTTTTCGCCAGCGAAGAAGCTAGTCACATGACTTTTTGCATCACTTTCATTGGCTGATTTATTCTATGATGTAATGTTGCGTCTACAAAATCAGCAGTCCTTTGATACAGTTGCTTACAACAAAGTGTCACTTTCTACAAAAAACATATCCCTTTCTACATTTTTCTAGCAACATACAGAATGGTGTTCCCTCGGCTTTAAATATACCAGTACACTACATTTCAAAACAAAAAGTGAATATTGATTCTATCCTAACCTTATAAAGTCAGTGAACAAAAAACTTTTTTCAATTGCTGCATACACAATAAATTAACTTGCCCTTGAGGGACCAGACTTTGGAAGAAGCAGTGCTTTATTTCTGATGGGTTTTAGAAATTCCATAAGTTGAATGAAAATCAAAACACAGGTCACATCTTTTCTTTAATACAAATAAAAATAATACCCTGAGCTCTCACGTAAGGCTCTGCTCATGCCATCCAGCATCCAGGCCGCAAACCACCCTTCCACTTTTACACTCTTTCCCTTTCCCCGCCATGTGACAACATGAAATGCTTATTTTCGCATCGTTTTTTACATATATCTGGGCAAACATATAGCTGTAACAAGTGTTAAAAAGACTGCTATCCCAAGTTTTAAAATCAATGTTCTTAGTATTAGCGCTTGCAACATTATCACTGTTCCCCATTTATTTCTGTTTATTATGTTTATATATCAAGTTAGAGTCTACTACTTTCCAGTACCTAAAAATGTCATGTGTTGTAGATCAAAACTCTAATGGCCTTGCTACATATAGACTTTACGACCTACAGCCAAGAATGTAACAGTTCGTCTAAATCGATCTAATTGAAAGATGTGCATATCTTAATTTAGCTTAAAAAACTAGTTAATGTTTCTCAGCACAATAAAAACTGTTTCTAACTGTCTTTTAAATTGGATATTAGATTGTTTAGCACTCACTTAAGAAACATAACACAAGCATTGCTCTTCTTGGAACAGCTTCAGTCCATTGTAGCTTTGGGCAATTAGTTGAGTCAGCTGTATGCAGCAGCAGAATTAATAAGCACTTCTTTTAAATGCCAGCTCCCAGATCCTCTCCTTGGATCCAGCATTCTGCCATCAAGACCAACAGTATTTTTCTGCGTGAAATACAGCAATGATTACTTTTTTTCCCCCTGACCCTGGAATAGTCCGATCTCATTGTTTTTTTTGTTACCAGGCAACAATGGTTTTCAGTTACTAAATTGATGGGTTTCAGATCTTGTATGTAATAAGTCAAATTTAATCAGCCCTCCATTTTTTCCTCTTAGCCTGTGGGTATAAATTTGTGAGTTTAAAATTAATACAATAACCAACCAACTCAAGAGTCAGTATTGTGATATTATACAACATCCATTTTAGTACCATATTTGCTTGAGTATAAGTCAAGAGATTTAAAACCAAAACACAATCCTGAAGTTGGGGGGGGGGGGGGAGTCTACTAATACACGAGAAAACATATGAACATAATAATAACATCAACAACGCTACCTTTTCAGTTGCATGACCCTGCAGCATAGTGCGTCTCTGAGAAACAGCTGCACCTCCATAGTTGTGGGCAAATCCTTGTTGCCCTCATTGCCGGAGCAAATGCTTCTAATTTCTTTCAAAGTAAAAGCAAGCATCTCAAGATTTGGCGAAAAAGATTCTGTGACATTGTCTATAAATAAAACATTTTATCTCAGGTGTTTACATCCAGGAGCTGTCATGTAAATCACAGACACAGTTTCACTAAATTACAGCCAGACCACATCACCTCCTACATTTCATTGAAATACAGACTTCCATGTGGGCTAGGATGGAAGTGGGGGTTGTATACTAAAATAATACTACTGTAGGCTATACAAATGCAGTAAGGCCTTCAGGCTTTCTGGATACGTTCAATATACAGAGTTCTTGGGGGTTGGAAGTCCTTGGCTTTGCCTCGGGAATCACAATGCCCCAAGGCATCTGCATATTTTACGTATACGGACACCTTGTTGGGCCGTATTGCATACACATATTGAAAGGATTCCAAGGTTAATATCCATTGATACTGTGTGTTGGGGTGGTTTGAAGAACAGCAGGGAATGTTCATACCACCATCATTAAATCTAGGTTGGTTAGTTACGTATAATCAGGGTATATTGCTGAATTGCACTCTGCTGTGAAGAGACAATTAGTCACTAAGTGAAAAACACCGTCCTTTACACAGCACGTGAATTAATGAAGTTCAATTTCCCGTGCTTTGAAGTGCTGTGCAACCTCGTTAAATTTCTATAAATCTAGGTTGGTTAGTTACGTATAATCAGGGTATATTGCTGAATTGCACTCTGCTGTGAAGAGACAATTAGTCACTAAGTGAAAAACAACTTGTCTGTCCTTTAACAGTTTCTATGTCTTGAAAGCACATTGATTTAGCCGGATGTCATTGATTAAGTGCAACACTGCATTTGAAATTCAAGATTGTAATGGGATTTTTTTTTTTTTTTTTTCCACCAGCTGCTTAAAAGAAACTGACATGCATACATAATCTATTGAAAGAATAAATATATTACATGGATTGAAGCCTGAAACCTTTAATTTATGGGTCAATCAAAACCCCAAAAGTCAGATCTATGGGTTTGACATGAGGATTGAGAAACCTGGTTAGCTATTGATTTAAAGAGGTACTGCAGGTTTATGAGAAGTGCTGCTGGATATGTATTCCATTACAGTTTCTAGCTTGGGGTATGCAGGGTAGGATGCAGAAATAATACTGTTAATCTAGTTTAAAATTGGATCTATCTGGATCCAACAAGAGTGATGTGTTTAGCAGTGTTTGCTGACAGTATGATCAGTGGCTCAAAATTAATTTTTATGCCAGCTGTTTATATCTGTGTGCCCCAGGGCAGGAAAACAGCATTTTGAACTTAATAATGCACTTAAGTCCAACAATAATTGAAAGAACAGCAGTTGATATAGTCTTAAGATGACAGTGACACAGGTCTTGCTATGTAATTGGGGTGTGGAAAATCAAATTCATACTGTATATGTTATGTACATTCATCATAACCTGTGCTCTATGAAGATACAGTGGGTCAGTGATTTTTTTTTCACCTTACAAAGGGAGCATGCTCATTCTCTTCTCCTGAGATAAGTACCCCCTGTCGTTTCATACAAGTGTAAATGCACCCTTCTGGAACAGAATGTTTCCGAATTCTTCTGAAACAATTCCGGAATGCAAGTGTAAATGCAGCATGTTTCATTTATATAATGAAGGGAGCTAAATACAATCTTTACCCTGGATCGAACAAAAGGATTAGGAGGCTGTTGAGTTAGTCACCTTCAACGAATACTTTCCCTTATCGGCATTTCTACCGGGAGTGTTTGACGACTTGGATTAAGTACGGGACCTACTAACTAAGATTTCTAGGCCTTTCTTAGCCCCTGGTGAATATACTGGAACTATCGATTCACTTGAAATACCCATCGTTGGACCGTAAAATACTGCCCTTTCTATAACTGAACAGCGTTTAAACCACCTTCTCTTCCCTCATATTCAGAAACAGCCTGTATACTGCACTTTACTAATAGGTTGTGCCTCTGTCTGTAACAAACAGTAGTCTTTGTGAATAGCAGAGTAAATTGTTTCAGGAGCAAAGCAACACTCTAAGGTGATCTCTTTAGGTTTTCTGAAAACATGTCAATGCTGTTTTATTCTTGGTGTGACAGGGCAAGGAACCCTGTACATATATTTGTTTGTTTATTTTCAGAAAGGGGTCTCCCCCTCCACTCCTGTGTCATCTGGGTTTTATTTTGTATATTTATGGTATTGTATTTATGACGGCGAAAGCCATGGTTATTGTTTTGTTTTTATTTTAAACGTGTTCTGGCAGAGGCGAGGTGGTAGCTCGTCCTATGCCAAGAATAAATAATAAACTCGTGCAGATTGTGGCCGAGGGGTAATAGAATAATTACTAGCTAGTTCAACCCATCAACCACGGTATAAAAAGCCTGCAGCTCTTCCTGGTGGGTGTTCGGAGGAGGAACGGGAGAGCGAGGGAGAGGGATAGTATAGGATCAGTGAAGGCTATTGCCTAGCCTGACCTGGCTTTTGTTTATTTTGTGTCTTTTTGTTAACCCTTTTATTTTCTGCGCTCTGTGAGTTAAGTGTTTTTGTTTGTTCAAATATTTAATTTATTTTTGTATTATTTAAATAAAAGGCGCACGGCAAGTCTTTTGTCCTGCAGTACTGCTTCTGTTTTGCTTCCTGTATATTGGCCTGACGTCACCACAGACGTTCATCCTGTCACAGGGGGAAAAAACTAATTTTGGTCAATGGTTCTTATCTGGGGAAAACATTCACCTCCTCAAAATTAATGTGTAATATTATGCTATGGCTTCATTTTGAAATCTTCTTTCTTGCTGAGACCCTTGTGGCACAAGGCTAAATAAGTGGTAGCTTTTGAAGAAAACAAATTGAATATGTTTGATGTGCAAGTGAGATGTATTGTAGAGGAAAATAGAAGTAGTCATATCGAAAGAGGGAGTTCCAGCTGAATATATGACTTCACTCTCTCCTCAGAAATGGAATCCACCTCAGCAGGGAGCCTCTCTGTGTGTGAAGTCTTCTAATGTGCTGTAAATTGGATTTGTCTGAAGTAGCATGAATATTGTTTTAACAAACAGTTTCCACAGGCTATAGATTTTCTTTCTCTATAATGTAAAAAGAAGGTTAATCAAATCAAGTTTATTAAGTAATCTTATTTTGTACATACTGCTCAATAAGGTGGCATAATCCTTGTTTCTGGAAATGTAGTGGAGATTTGTGAAGTAATGGTAAAGCACACTGTAAACACATATTATTCAGTTAAAAGCTAGACCAAGAAAAAAACATTTCTTTTGTACCACATCTGGACAGTGCATTTGAATTAATGAAACTATATATATATATATATATATATATATATATATATATATATATATATATATATATATATATATATATATATATATATATATTAGTGTAGTGTTGGTCCCATGTTTTATAAGCTGAAATAAAAGATCCCAGAAATTTTCTGTACGCACAAAAAGCTTATTTTTCTCAAGTTTTGTGCACAAATTTGTTTACATCCCTGTTAGTGAGCATTTCTCCTTTGCCAAGATAATCCATCCACTTGACAGGTGTGGCATATCAAGAAGCTGATTAAACAGCATGATTATTACACAGGTGCACCTTGTGCTGGGGACAATAAAAGGTCACTCTAAAATTTTCAGTTCCGTCACACAACACAAAGGCACAGATGTCTCAAGTTTTGAGAGAGTGGGCAATTGGCATGCTAACTGCAAGAATGTCCACTAGAGCTGTTGCCAGAGAATTGAATGTTTATTTCTCTACCATAAGCCGCCTCCAAAGTCGTTTTTAGAGAATTTGTCAATACGTCCAACCGGCCTCATAACCGCAGACCATGTGTAACCACGTCAGCCCAGGACCTCCACATCCGGCTTCTTCACCTGCGGAATCGTCTGAGACCACCACTCAGTCAGCTGATGAAACTGTGGGTTTGCACAACCTACGAATTTCTGCACAAACTGTCAGAAACCGTCTCAGGGAACTCATCTGTGTGTTTGTTGCCCTCACCAGGGTCTTGACTTGACTGCAGTTCGGAGTCGTAACCGACTTCAGTGAGCAAATGCTCACCTTTGATGGCCACTGGCACGCTGGAGAAGTATGCTCTTCACGGATGAATCCCGGTTTCAACTGTACCGGGCAGATGGCAGACAGCGTGTATGGTGTCGTGTGGGCGAGCGGTTTGCTGATGTCAACGTTGTGCCCCATAGTGGTGGTGGGGTTATGGTATGCGCAGGCATAAGCTACGGACAACGAAAACAATTGTATCTTATTGATGGTAATTTGAATGCACAGAGATACCGTGATGAGATCCTGAGGCCCATTGTCGTGCCATTCATCCGCCGCCATCACTTCATGTTTCAGCAATCTTTTAAATTGTTGCATGTTGTGTTTTATATTTTTGTTCAGTGTGCGTGTGTGTGTGTGTGTGTATATATATATATATATATATATATATATATATATATATATATATATATATATATATATATATATATATATATACAGTGCCTTGCAAAAGTATTCAGACCCCTGACCAATTCACTCATATTACTGAATTACAAATGGTACATTGAAATTTCATTCTGTTTGATATTTTATTTTTAAACTCTGAAACTCAGAATCAGTTTTTGTAAGGTGACATTGGTTTTATGTTGGGAAATGTTTAAGCAAAATTAAAAAACTGAAATATCTTGCTTGCATAAGTATTCAACCCCTGTGCTGTGGAAGCTCCCAGTTTGCACTAATGCAAGAAATTGCCCTAACGAGGACACAATTACCTTACCATTGGCCTCCACCTGTGAACCATTAAAGTTGCTGTCACATTTTCTGGATAAAAACTCCACTGTTGAAGGATCATTGGTAAGGCTGTGAATCTGAAGGAAAATGAAGACCAAAGAGCATTCTAAGGAAGTTAGAGAAAGAAATACAAATGCATAGATTAGGGAAAGGGTACAAAATAATATCCAAGTGTTTGGATATCCCAGTGAGCACAGTTGGATCAAAAATCAGGAAGTGGAAGCTGCATCACACCATCCAGGCACTGCCAAGAAAAGGCTGTCCCTCAAAACTAGGACAAGGAGGCTTGTGAGAGAAGCCACAGAGAGGCCAACAATCACTTTGAAGGGGCTATAGAGTTCAGTGGCTGGGAGTGGAGTAATGGTGCACCAGTCAACCATATCAAGAGCTCTGCATAACAGTGGCCCATATGGGAGGGTGGCAAGAAAGAAGCCATTACTCAAAAAGTACCATCTGAAAGCATGTCTGGAGTTTGCCAGAAAGCATGAGAGTGACCCAGCTGTGATGTGGGAAAAGGTTTTGTGGTCAGATGAGACCAAGATAGAGTTTTCTGGCCAAAACTCAAAGCATTATGTGTGGTGCAAACCCAACACTGCCCATGCCTCAAGACACACCATCCCTACAGTGAAGTATGGTGGTGGCAGCATCATGCTGTATGGATGCTTCTCATCAGCAGGGACTGGGCTTCTTGTCATATATACAAGAAAATACTGCAAGAGAATCTGCTTCAGTCCGCTAAAAAACTGACGCTTGGGAGGAAATTCGCCTTTCAGCAGGACAATGATCCCAAGCACAAGGCCAAAGCAACATTGGAGTGGCTCAAAAACAAAAAATTGAATGTCCTAGAGTGGCCCAGTCAAAGTCCTGATCTCAATCCCATTGAGAATCTGTGGCACTATTTGAAAATTGTGGTCCACAAGCATCGTCCAACCAACCTGAACAACCTGGTGCAAATCTGCCAAGAAGAATGGGCCAAAATCATTCCGACACTGTGCGCAAAGCTGGTACATACTTAAGCCTTAAAAGACTTAAAGCTGTTATTGCAGCGAAGGGTGGCTCTACCAAATATTAATGTGTGGGGGTTAAATACTCATGCAAGCAAGATATCAGTTTTTTTATTTTTCTTAAAAATATTTCCCAACATAAAACAAATGTCACCTTACAATAATTGATTTTGAGTTTAAGTGTTGTAAAAAAAATAAATAAATAAATAAATATCGAACAGAACAAAATTTCAATGTGCCATTTGTAATTCAGTAATATGACAGAATTGGTCAGGGGTCTGAATACTTTTGCAAGGCACTGTATAATATATATATATATATATATATATATATATATATATATTTATATATATATATATATATATATATATAATATATAACATATAATACAATTGTCACTAATTATGTCTAATATGTAGATTACAGAGATGGAGTGATCATATGGTATAGTTTGCATGACTATTCACATTGGTGCCCTGTCTGGGTGGTTTTGTCTTGGTCTGGCTTTCACCCACTCCCTGTTTTAATATACAGGTAGTGTGACTAAAGTGTACTGTCTCAGACATTCATTTTCTCTGTGACAAGTGCAGAAAAAAAAAATTCTCAAAACAAATTAAGTTGCAGAAATTTATACACAGTGTAACAATACATTTCACATTACTGTTGCTTGAAAGGAACAGAAACACAACTCGAAAGAAAAAAAACCTAACTCATGTAACACAAACTATTTTGTGAAAATGTGATGACTGTGTTCTGTTCTTATGCATTGTGTAAACAGCTTACCTGTGTATTGTTTGTTTTCTGTGTACATTTTCAAATGGTTGTTAGGTCTTTGTTAAGCCTGGAGACATGTTAAGGTGGTTGCTGGATTAGCCTGTATTTGTCGATTGTAACTCCTCCAAACCTGAAATGATAGCTTGCTGCTGCAACTGGATAGGCATACACAGAATGTTTGGAGTACATATGAGGGCATAACATGATCTACCCATTTGGAATGGCTCCTAAAGCTGTTCTTGTCCTTCATTTGCTATGAAAATATTGTGGAAATGCTTGTGTGAAACAGAACTCTACAAGACATAACTGTAGGCATTTGTCAATGTAAAGATGACACTAATGAAAGGGAAGAGCTAATAGGGACAGGGGAACTGAAATACAAGCTGATTTTAACTATGTGATTATCCAGTGTAGGGCAATCAGACTTTTTAGGAAAGACTCCACCATGCCAAATAAATAATTATCTGGTAAAAAATAGTATTCCTAATAGCAAGCATGTTATTGATATTTATTCTCTGCTACAGCAGTAATTACAATTCTTAAACCTGTAACATGAAAGACAGACAGGCTAGCCAAATACCCCAAGATTTTGTAAGGAGATTGTTAGCAAGTGACTGTGATATATGTGCACACGGGCAGCAATTGTTTCTTTATAGTTATTCTTCTCTCTCTCTCTCTCTCCTCCTGAAAACTTCACTGTGCAACCAAAGCTGCAGGTCGTTTATATTATGGCCAAGGGATTAACTGGCTATTAATTATTTTATTACCCCTCGGCCATAGTCTGCATGAGTTTAATAAATCTGCTTGACTGTCAGCTGATTAAATAATTACTATCCGACAGTCACACAGTCTCACGAGTAAATACAAAAATACAAAAAACAGTAATGGCGGACAGCTTTTCATCCATCTTGCATTTTAAATAATAATACAAAAAATAATATACACAGGGGCGGGGTGTATCCCATCACATGCAGTCCCATTGGTAGAATTCAATGTGATTATTTTTTTTACTCCACAGAGAATACTTGTCTGTTCAGATTTGCTGCATTTCTTAAGTTTGAAGAAATGTGTTGATATTCTAATAATACTTTTCATATTTTTGTGTATATATATATATATATATATATATATATATATATACACACACACACACATAAACAGAGATAACAAGGAGATCAGAGGTTCTGTATAGAAGGCAGTGATTTATATGTCGGTAAGATAAGATAAACCTTATCATTCTGTGGGATTTAACAATGAGTGAACATGGGCCCTGGAGAAGGAAGAGAATGGTCTCATACATCAGTTGTTTTATAATTAAAACTAAACTTGGGAAGCTGTGTGAGTTTGCATAACCACAGAAGTGGTGCAATGCTACAAAACTGTATTGCTATACACCATATTAAGCATACAGCCTGCTTGTTGGGGTACCTATATAATCTAAGACGTTTGTGCAAGACAGTAGAGTTCCCCAGACTTTCATATCTCCAAGGTTTTGCCTGTGAGACATCTCACAGTTCAGGTAATATTGAGCCATTATCTCAAAATTGTATTGTAAGCTTGTAGCAGGGCAGCAGGAGAGAGCCCTGCACATTACTGAAAAAAAGGGCAGGGCAAAGCCCTGCTTGTGTGGTTTAAGCTTTGTAGCAGGGCAGCAGGAGAGAGCCATGTGCATTATTGAGAAGAGGCGCAATATATATATATATATATATATATATATATATATATATATATATATATATATACACACATATATTAGTGTAAATATGTTGGCAGTCGCAGTCAAGTGTTCGGAGGAGTGAGCGAGAGAGGATTGTAAGAATAAGTCGATCAGTGAAGGATACTGCCCAGCCTGATCGTAGTATTTTGTGTTTGTGATTTTGTTTTATTTGGCTTTGTGAGCAGTGCTTTTGTTTAAATATTTTATTTATTTTTGTTATTTAAAAATAAACTGTGCCACAGCGCCTTCTCACCACAGTATTTTTCATTTGTTTTTCTTCCTGCATCTGGCCTGACGAAACCACACGGCTACCCTGTCACGAAGTTAGTATTGTCTAATAAAATATTTGCAAATAACTGTTTTGTACTGTCAATAGCCATAGCTATTGTTCTTTCATAAATCTAATTTGATTATTAATATATACCATTGTTCTTGTCATTGATATTTAATAACTCATGTTTAATACATTTTAATTAATGTTAACAAGGTTTGGGATAATTGTTATAACAATACATCATATAAAACCACAACCCTACAGCACCATCATCGGTGCCAACATGACAGATACAGCTTGACACAACACTAACACTCATTGAGTTCCTTTTTTATGTGTTTATCAAAATCGGGCCCATTGTCTCTCAGCCCAGAAGTCTGTTGCCTATTGAAGTGTTATGATGAAACAATTGGCACGGCGACGCACAATTGGCCGAGCACTGCCCGGGTAGGGAGGTCTGATGTCACCACTACAGCGACCCTGTTCACAGAGGTGTACAGTATTTCCAGTTTATAATGAATAAAAGAAAATTATCTGATAAACCTGGTAACCAATTCATATTTCCTACTTTAACTTAGAGTTTTATGTAAGCTATCTATTTTCAAATGCTCTTTAGCATTTCCTGAAAACGTGTATCCTTAATTAGTATCTATTTGTGCAATTTGAGCAATTTGACCCGAAGTGTGATTTTAGGTAACCAATCTGACATTGGCCTACCTCCTCAAAGCATATGCTCGTTTCCAAAATCTAGAGAGGTATACTGTAGTATGACAACAATTCTATAAAAGGAATGTTTCATTGTTGGTACTAAATGAAATTTAGTACCTCATTTTTATTAAAACAGTACAAAAACGTTCGGTGTGTGCATGTTTTTTTTAATGATTATTTACAATAAACAATTACAAAAATAATAGGAAAAATCTAATAGTTATTTTATAAATTTGAATAGTGTTAGATTTTTTGTTGTTTATTTACATAATTATTGGCTTGTCGTGTTGCAAAAACCCCATGGCTAAACACAGCAACCTAGCATATATATATGTGTGTGTGTGTGTAATTACATAGTACAGCTTGCCACAGTAATTAACCATAACAACTAATTCCTTTAAAATGAAATAATTATTATTATTTTTTTTTTTTAAACTAAAGAAAAAAAATACCCCCCATTCAGGTCAGCGGCAGTACAAAGCGACGTGCACCTTTCAAATTGTTAATAATGACAGAGCTAAGCTTCTTTTCCCATATAATACAAAATCTGAGATCGGAAATTCAAACCAGTGCTATTAGAAAAATAGAAGATAGTTTCATTCAGAATCTAGAACTGAGATTGTAATTGTGTCAATGAAGTTAATAATTAGGAAATAAGCAAACTAAACAGAATTCACAAGGGCAACTAATCACTGTCCAGGGATTCAAATTGTTCTAAAAGAAATTGTATACTGTGTCTTTGTCACTGTGTGACAAAGGTAATTACTTCCTAAATAGACCTATTGTTCTGTGATGCAGCTTTGATTGCCTCCGAGTGTGGCTAATGGAAGCTCTCTCTGCACCTGTTCACTGGTGATTGCAGCCAACACACAAGCCCTGTAGATAGAGAAAAGGGAACTGGCAGCCGACTACACATAGAAACATGCAAGGCACAGGGACAGTGAGTCACAGGATTGGCAATCATTTAAATCAACATAGATAAACGTTCCAGCTCCAAATACGTATGTACATCTGTAGCACCCTATCAACTATCCTTATACAAAACAACAATTATGATTGACAAAACTTTAACCTCTTTTTATACAAGGTTAAAACCACCATGTCCTACAACTTCCAGGAGAGAGAGAGAGAGAGAGAGAGCGCAAGCATGCTTCAAATCAGCACATCCCTAAATAACAGCATGCATTTACCTATCTACTCAGAATGCATGGTTAAATTGTAAAAACAAACAAAAAAATAAATAAATCTGCGATCAGATCATTAGTTGATTAATCGTTCTGATTAATTTAAGAACAGCCCTAGTTCTAATGCATTAGTCCAACTTGAATATATTAATGATGGCTTTTGCATTCCATGCCACTTGTTTTAAATCATTCAATAATATATCTTGTTATAACATATTTATAGATGTATCACCATTGTGCATTTGAATGTAATTAGTGTTACAAAGCAAATATCCACCCCTATCTAATATTTCACTGGGGGAAATCACAAGACATATTCCAACTGTAGCGGCTTGAAAATCCTGTGTTTATATAAGCATATGGCAAATAACTTACATCGTCATTGGGATGTGCCTAAGTTATTGTTTTGTTCAAAATAAACAGCAATCTTAAATTATGTGCAATGGACAGGGGCTGTCAAAAACTTGTACATCAATTATCTAGCTGGTAATTTAGACCACTCTCAATGCGAGTCAGACATTTTAGCAGTGACTGTTTAATTGAAGGTTGTAAAATGTCCATTAATTTTTCCCTAGGTAAGGGATAAAGCATATTTTTTCATCTTAAATTAATTGGTTACAGTTGATCTAAAACAAACCTTTCTTAAATACATTATCAGCTGTGGCTGTTACAACTCATGATCCTGGAAACTTTGACATCCTAAAGGGGTAACCAAACATTTAAAATAATTTAAGCAATAACTTTAGCACATCGTCACAATAAAACATGCTTCATTTGACTATAGTTTAGTTTTTCAATTTATTCTGTGAATACTCTAATGTGCTACTAGCAATGCAAGAAGTAAATGTAATTTAAGCATTGGCTTTACCAGTCAAAGTCTATTATTTATTTTTTTATTATTATTATCTGCATCCGATCTATGATTAGTTTATTAGGAATATTAAACTCATTGGGCCTTGTAGGTACTATTGTGGGCTGTTATATTCTTAAGAGCAATAAATTAAAGGACCTCCAAAAAAGCTGTGTCCTATTATAATGTACAAACCCGTTTTTTAATATCGCTCTCTGAAAACGATGGCGGATTTACATATTACAACAAGTCGAAAATAGACCACATTCCAGACTGTTCAAAGTTCATAAATCGTGTTTGTTCAACATGAGCAAATGATTCAATACTGGGAATCTCTTCTTAGAAAGATGGTATTTATTGCATGCAACCAAAATAAGTTTGAAAATCACACAAAACAGTTACACAATTAATGTCACATTAAAAGCATTACAATGAGAACTAAGGTTTAAAACAACAATTTACCAAAGAAATACTAGTACATACTGACACAACAAGGGGTCACACACTACCTGAATAGATATTGTTACCTAGCCTGAAAAGCAGTCACTTTCAGTGTTCTGTTACCTTGTGTTTCGCCGAGTGTCAGGGCTCCCAACCTTGATGGATAAATACTGAGAGCTGAGGGCTCCAGGTGCAGTCTTGTCATTTCTTAGAGTCTGAGCGGATAGCAGAGGGAGCTATCGCAGGTCTGGGGGGGCAAGGAGCTGAGGCTAAAGCAGAGGGTTTTATACTTTTCAAACAAAGAGATTATTTGAATTTCCCATAACATGCTCTGACTGGCTATTCAGTAGCGAATGGGCTTGCAATCTTGATTGATTGCTCCCCCCCTTCCTCTGTCTGATTTAGTTTATTATCATAATCTGGAAAGGGGAAACTTTTTAAAACGTGCATAACTTTTGCTAAATAATTTAGATTTTATTCTGAATTCCCGTTATTTTTACCATAAGAAATTACTTTTCTTTAGAACCAAACCAAACATGTCTGGTTGCGACTTTGATTAGACATTGCAATAGTTTAATTCTCTTAGTGATTTTTTACCTGGGTTATCCTATACTTGTTAGGCAATTTAAGAATAAAAATGTTTGCATCTTGTACTTATAGTGGTATTAAATCAATATGATGTGAAATTTGTCTTAAATCTTTTAAGCTATTTTCTTTTTTTTCAGATTCCTATGCTAAACCACCTCTCTCTAGGCAAAGCTAGACACATTAGATTAAAGTTCATTCAATGTAGATTCCTGATAATATAACATCATAAGAACATAACATAAGAAAGTCCATGACATTTGCAATATATTTGTGATGACAATGTCTATAGAACCTACAGCCTTATTCGTAAAGCAGTAACATGCCTGTAAACAGATGGGACTGGACTGTAGAGCTTTCCCTAAAGCTGAGCTTGATAGTGTTTCTGTTTCTTTCAAACAATCTACATCTATTATTGTGAAACACTAAGTGCTGTCCAGAAGTGCCAAAGGACAATGGAGAAACTGCCCTTATAATTAAAAAAAAAAAAACAGTGACCCAGAAGGAACAGGTGATTGGAATATTACATGCTTGCCATCAATTGCTCCCAGACAGTGGGAAATTCCATCTGTTGTATAATTCCCTGGCAATTGCTTTCAATCCTCTTCCTTGGGATCCCTCATGTAGTCCAGCACAAGTGAGTTCCATACTACCTGACATAACTCTTTAACTATGCCTGCTAGAGTTGACACCAGAATGTTATTAGCATTTCTGCTGCTGTCATTGCTAAGGAATCTTCTTTTATTGTTTGGAAGATTGCCTAAATATATGGAAGACTCTAAGGGACTGTGACGGAAATATAATGAGTTCTGGTTGGAAATCTGTGAGGGCACAAAATAGCAAAAGGGAAAGTCTTTGGATGGGCTGGTCTGACAGTTCATTTCCAGTGACGGGAAGTCGGTCAGCCAGGATGAAGGCGAGACTCCTTTGCAGGAATGTATTCACCTGGAAGGTAAACGAGGTAGCAGCTGCAGCTGCAAGAGGTCATGCATGATAGCATAAAGAGGCTGGAGAATCAGTTATCTTTTCCTTCGCTTGGTTTTGAGTTAGAAACTGGAAGGACCGCGAGAGACGCAGAAAAAGCGTATTGGAAATATTTGTGAGTGTTTTTTTTCTTTGTTTGTCCGTGTCTGTTTAGTAACTGTCTGTGTTTTCTGATTATAGAACTAGACTGCTAAACACAAATCTGGAGCTATCGCCAAGGGCCAGCACAAACCGGATCAACACTGCACTTCTGTTATGATTAACATTGTTATCACTGTCGTTCACAAATAAAACATGTGTTATATTGTACTGCACCAAAAGCACTGACAGCACTCACTTTGGACTGGTGATGGTGTGTGTGTCTAATTGTGTGTGTTTAAGTACTGTGCGTATTATTCACGGGACTGCTACCCTTTTTCAATACTGTGAAGTACACATGGTTGTGTATTGCAAGCTCGTTATTTTTACTGTCTGGTCATCAGACCCTTGGATTATAAACAAATAATAAACAAACCATTTCACCCGTACTTTGTTGTCTGTTGGTTTCTTTGCATTATTGCACCAGCACCGCACCTGCTGTACACCTGTTCACTATCAGCAGCCACTTTGCCACAGGGACAGATTCATTGAAGAGATGAAAGAGATGAGAGAGAGTAGGAGAGAAAGCTTGGAGCTGCAGATGCCAGTGTTTGGTGCTATAAATTCACCCAGGTTATGTCTTTACTGATTCTGTTCAACCAGACTCGTCCCATTTCAGGTAACCTGCCTGTAGAAGAAAAGGACGACGATGAGGAGTACAACTACAGTGGCCTTGATAATGAAGTAGACAAAAACAGAGAAGACATGTTGCAGGAGACAAGATCAAGTTCTCCCTCTCCAAGCTCACTAACCCCCAGTGACAGACCCAAGAAGAGACCATCCACAGGTCTGGACAGCTTTGAGGAAAATCTGTTATCTGTCCTCAAAGATAATTGTTCGCAACAGTATCAACGCTCACGGATGAAGATGAAATGGTCCTTTTAAGTATTTTTCTAAGCCTCAAGAGGCTGCCCCACAAAACAAAATGAGCTATGACACTGAAAATGCAGCTTCTGTTTGAAGCAGAGGTTTCTTAGTCAATTAATGGAAACTGAAAACCCATGCAGGCTGTTAATATGTGTTTAAATAGCTCTGTGCCAGTACTAAAATTCAGCAGTCAACAGCTTTGGATATTAATAAGAAGGATTTAAATATACTTCTGCAAAAATACAAAAATATATATTCATGTTGAATTGTAATTTAAATCATGAACAAAGTTAAAAATGAGCCCAAACCTAATGTTTTGTGTATTATGTAAATGGTAATTGAGAAATGAACACTTATCTTTTAATTATTCTGGATGCAGCTTTCTGGCATGAATACTGAAACAGCATGCTCTTTCAGGCAGTATGAAGAATATTGAAATTTCAAGACTTTCTAATTGATAATAATGGTTGTAATAAATAATAATGGCTGCACATTTACTCTGTGAGAGTAATAAAATAGCCTAGGGAGTCAGCCGTCACTGAAGTGTTCAGTTCAATCAAAATAAAAATCAATATGTAATGCAAACCTCATGAATAGTTAACATACAAGACAAGACAGCAGTTATCTAACATAATGCTTTACAATTTGCAATGGGGCAAAAATCTTCTCAAAAATGCTTAGTGCAAACTCAGATGAGTTGGGGTTCGACACAGAGAATGTTTACTTTTGTTTTAAAATAACATTGGGAGGTGGAGCAATACAGTAGATACAATTCTATATTTTTATAACAAATCAGCAAGCCACCACTGTTTTATAGCTATAATACTGTACCGAGGAAAGCATAACATGCAGTTCTACATTTATACAATTTGAATTCTACTTATATCACATTTAAGAAAATGGGAAGGCACATTTGAAATGATTGACTATTAAATACTAATATATACAAATATTCAAAATAGGGACACGGCACATTTTATTGTGAAATTCTTTTCGGTTTTTGCTTAAAACACTAACGTGTAAAGAAATACTGTCTGTCTCATTCATTAAAAACAGTAATCATTAAAAAAAGTAATATATATATATATATATATATATATATATATATATATATATATATATATATACACATATACACACACACACACACACACACACACACACACACACACACAGTACTGTGCAAAAGTTTTAGGCATGTGTGAAAAAATGGTGTAAAGTAAGAATGCTTTTAAAAATAGACATGTTAATAGATTATATTTATCAATTAACTAAATGCAAAGTGAGTGAACAGAAGAAAAATCTAAATCAAATCCATATTTGGTGTGACCACCCTTTGCCTTCAAAACAGCATCAGTTCTTCTAGGTACACTTTCACAAAGTCAAGGATTTTGTAGGCATATAGTCAGGTGTATGATTAAACAATTATACCAAACAGGTGCTAATGATCATCAATTCAATATGTAGGTTGAAACACAATCATTAACTGAATCAGAAACAGCTGTGTAGGAGGAATAAAACTGGGTGAGGAACAGCCAAACTCAGCTAACAAGGTAAGGTTGCTGAAGTTTTCTGTCAAAAGTCATACACCATGGCAAGATTGAGCACAGCAACAAGACACAAGGTAGTTATACTGCATCAGCAAGGTCTCTTCCAGGCAGAAATTTCAAGGCAGACAGGGGTTTCCAGATGTGCTGTCCAAGCTCTTTTGAAGAAGAACAAAGAAACGGGCAATGTTGAGGACCGTAGACGCAGTGGTCAGCCAAGGAAACTTACTGCAGCAGATGAAAGACACATCATGCTTACTTCTCTTCGCAATCGGAAGATGTCCAGCAATGCCATCAGTTCAGAATTGGCAGAAAACAGTGGCACCCTGGTACACCCATCTACTGTCCGGAGAAGTCTGATCAGAAGTGGCCTTCATGGAAGACTTGAGGCCAGAAAGCCATACCTCCGACATGGAAACAAGGCCAAGCAACTCAACTATGCACAAAAACACAGGAACTGGGGTGTAGAAAAATGGCAGCAGGTGCTCTGGACTGATGAGTCAAAATCTGAAATATTTGGCTATAGCAGAAGGCAGTTTGTTCGCCGAAGGGCTGGAGAGTGGTACACGAATGAATGTCTGCAGGCAACAGTGAAGCATGGTGGAGGTTCCTTGCAAGTTTCGGGCTGCATTTCTGCAAATGGATTTGGGTCAGAATTATTGGTCTCCTCAATGCTGAGAAGTACAGGCAGATACTTATCCATCATGCAATACCATCAGGGAGGCCTCTGATTGGCCCCAAATTTAGTCTGCAGCATGACAACGACCTCAAACATACAGCAAAAGTCATTAAGAACTATCTTCATCGTAAAGAAGAACAAGGAGTCTTGGAAGTGATGGTATGACCCCCACAGAAACCTGATCTCAACATCATCGAGTCTATCTGGGATAACATGAAGAGAGAGAAGCAACTGAGGCTGCCTAAATCCACAGAAGAACTGTGGTTAGTTCTCCAAGATGTTTGCGCCAACCTACCTGCCGAGTTCCTTCAAAAACTGTGTGCAAGTGTACCTAGAAGAACTGATGCTGTTTTGAAGGCAAAGGGTGTTCATACCAAATATTGATTCAATATAGATTTTTCTTCTGTTCACTCACTTTGCATTTTGTTAATTGATAAATATAAACTATTAACATGTCTATTTTAGAAAGCATTCTTACTTTACAACATTTTTTCACACCTGTCTAAAACTTTTGCACAGTGCTATATATATATATATATATATATATATATATATATATATATATATATATATATATATATATATATATAGGGCTGCCAGTTAAGCCTCCAAGTAGCAATCGATAATTGGGCACACAAAATCGAATTGTTTGAATAAATATTGATGACTGTACTGCTCACATACATTTTCGCTCCCCCTATACTCGTTAAGTAAAAGCTTGTGCACAACAATAAACTGTAATATAGGTTTCCGCATGGTACTGTAGGAGTACCGGCATAAAAGTGTTTTATCTAGAGATGTGTGACCCAGTTCCTGCTTTGGAACAGACGACCCAGATACAAATATCACACATTCGGTTCCAGCGAGTATTAGGATGTTTTAATAAAACAATTAATTATCAAACACTTAATTTCTGTCAAAAAAAAGGAATAACTATCATGGACGTGTTCATATTTGGAAGAAAAAAAAAGAAAAACATATAGGCTACTTAGCTAGACTATATTTTTGCGTTCTTTTGTCCTTGTTGTTTGATTGCGGCTGTGATAAGTTTAGACTTATTTTTTTACTCTGTGGTTGTCGTGGTCTTTCGAATGTTTTTTTTTTTTTATGTGGACGTAGAACTGTAGCACAGTAATTCCAAGGTGGAGTTTTGTGCGCAAAAATATTTTCTAGTAATGAGACCAGGAGGTGGTGGAGGCCGCTGCCAATGTGATGTACCGGGCCTGATCACAGCTCCTGCTTACTGGCAGAATAGATTGTTGAATGTAGTGGGAGAACTGGGGGAGATACTATACTGTAGAAAATGTGTATCGCTTTTACAATGATTCATCTAGCGTAACCAAATTTCCAGGAGGCTCAACTAGGACACTGGGTGGAGGGAAAAAACTGGAATCTCTTTATATCGAAATGTAATTTTCCATAAAAACTGTGTTACAGTAGTCCCTCACTGAACCGGACATGTTGGGAGACAGACATAAATAACAAGGTGTCCAGTTAAAAAAAAAAAAAAAAAAAAAAAAAAAAAAACTGTATATCTATACAGTATTCAGTAGAATAGTACAATCAAATGAATACCTAACACACTCTATTTTTACTTTAGCCTATAGACTACTGGTAACACAAAATAAATGACATTTCTGCATTGCACACCTTACTGTACAACACAATAATCAAAGATCATTTTAAATTTAAACAATTATTAGCAGATTTCTTTTTACCGTAGCCTATTTAGTACACAATTTGCACAAACTAGATCATGGTGTGAATATCACGTTATGATATTTTACAGTACCTTACACACATTGCAAACACTTTACATAAATAAATCATTTTTAAATTGACATAAAAGATTTTACAGTGTATGCATGAGTCAGACACTGCATGAGGTCACAGGAATGACTTCAGGCTTCTGGCAAAGAACATAATCCATTACCGGAAAATAATATTAATTAATTTAGTTCTCTAAATACAATTGAGGAGAGCATTTTTATCATGGTTATGTAAATGTTCTGAAGCAATAGTCAGGGAAGATGATTAATTTGCTGAGGACTTCTTTAGACATTTGAAAGGCTGCCCTAGAGCAGCTTCAAGCGGCCTAAAAAATGCTAAAATAATAATAAAAAAAAACAGATGCAACATCTAATAGGGTATTAATACAGAGCCATAGCATGAATATCCTACACACAGCTCTGTAGAATGTAGATAGGAGCCATTTTGCACTAGTTTCTCCATCTGGCGGACTGTTGAGAATGCACTGTCTAGCTGGAGAGAGCTTAGACATGATGTTGTTAACCTGGGAGGCTCACCCTTGTAAAATCAGTTGAGCAATTGATTGGCTTTTGGCTGGTCAGTCAGAGCCAAGCAATAGTCTCTGATGCACTATATTTTAGGTAGACAGGGAGGTAGTTGATATTTTCACCATTTTTATATATTGATTGTCCCTGCTGTTTGTCATGTAAGATAAACCAAGTGTGTCTGCCACTCTGTTTATTGTGCAGAAACTACAATGGCAGGCATTAAAACAGAAACATTGCTTCTCTACTGTTTCTGCCTGAAATACACACAAAAACATGTTTTAAACTTTAACTACTGTTTGACATCTATAGAAAATTCAGTGGGGCAAAGTAAGCAGTTTTTCATCTCATTTTATAATCTAACAGCATTGAAAATCATTATACTTTCATGAGATTTAGTTGGGAATTGTGCTGTGTATGATTGGAACAGGAATGTGAGTGTTTGCTGTATTTATTTAACTTCAATATGTTAGTAATGTACTTTAGCTTTGGTATATTAATTTATATCAATGTATATAATTGATTAACCAGTTAAGTTTGGCCTGTTGTCAGAGCAATAATAATAAAAATAAATATATCAAAACACCTGATTGTTGTCTCCAGTTTAATATTAGAAGGGCCTGGGAATTAAGATCCAGCACACAGCTGAGAGGGGTTGCTGTATATTTAAAATGAGGTATTTATATAAATAAATACAAAAAGTAAAACTGCATATGTCTATATTTCCTTTATTAGTCATACAGTGTGACCACCAGTAAATGGTGGTGGTTGATTCTGAGGCCACCAAAAAAATATGTTTAAGAACCGCTGAGCTAAACATCAGGCATTATGAATGAGACTTGATAATCTTTAAAATTGATGGCAACATCCTAGCCAAAACCTGCAAGAGACCAGTACAATGCTGAAAAGTGTGCTCACCTGCTGCAGAACTAATTGTTACCTACAGGTTGAGCCGTGATGCAATACAACTAACTCATTTGTTGAGTTTTACATAAGCAACACATCTTTTAACAATTTTTTGTCTGTCATGTTACAGCCTGTACTCTGTGCTTGGTTTCCGGACTCTTGAGGCTGGTTTCGCAGACTCTGATTAGCACTAACCTTGGACAACCTTACCTAAGTGAACATTAGTGTAACGAGGAGTAGGAGTTACAATCATGCACAGATGGTTACCTGAATTAGAGTTCAGAGCCCTAATGTGTGTTTCATTTCCTCAAGAGCACATCCTAAACGCTCTGCAAAGTCTGAGCAAACAAACATAAACACCCACAATGACATCATTCCAAGAGATGACTTTTATAATAGCTGATTCCCCAAAATAGACTTAAAATAAATGACGTATGTTTCAACTAGAAGTCGTCTTCCATCTACAGAACATTGCAAGATAGAACATAAGCTTGAACTTTAGCTGTTCTGACCCCACTTTTACAGGATTACATTCAAATATGACACAGATTGTCTTATAACAGTTAAAAAATAATACTAATAAACAACAAATTTGATAGACAGTTTAGTAGTTTTGGACATGTTATGCAATGTTAGCATTATTTAATTACTTTCGCCCTGGATTACATTTAATAAACTATAATACCAATGCTGCAAAAAAAAAAAAAAAAAAAAAATTGCATATCATAAGTTGTCTTTATCAAATGTGTAATTTGATTTAATATTTGAGAAACCATAAGGATGGTAATCCCATAATTAAAATACCATTTTAATCGGGTGAACTACTCCCAGATGACTTTCCTCCTTAACGCTGCATAAGCACAAAGGCCAATTATGTGCATCCTATGGTATTGCCTCTCACCATCGACGGGTCGGATTCATACCAGGTTTGCATGGCTCATCCTGCTAACTGAACACTAATGATTTTGTGAGGAAAGACACTGGGGAGCTTTATCATAGTTTTTGTTTAGTACTTTTTAAAAGCTGCTTGTGGCAAAGTGCCCCGCCCCTGAGCTATTTATTTGTGTTTTATGTTGCATGTAGTGTGTTAATGTGGGTGAGTGTAATTTGTATTTAGGCATGGGGATTTCTTCTCTTTTTTTATAAATTGTCTTGTTTTTTATCATTTTCTCCCCAAATTGAAAACTTAAAATTATTTTTAGGCTCAGCTCATGCTACCACCCTCACGATGAATCCGGAGCGGCGAAGACAAACACTCATTGTCCACCAAAACGTGTGCCATCAACCAACTGCTTGTTTTATATACTGCAGACCCACATGCAGCCACATCAAAGCTACAGTGTCAGACAACATAGCTCTGGGCAGCTTACAGACATGCCTGCAGGTGCTCTGCCAGACCACAGGAGTCGCTTGTGCATAGTTAGCCGAGGACACACTTTACGACCCAAGCCCCCCCCCCTCGGGCGATGCTTGGTCAATTGTGCGCCACCTCCTGGGAGCTCCCGTCCACTGTCGGCTGTGGAATAGCCTGGACTGGAACCGGCGACGTCCAGGCTATAGGGCACATCGTGCACTCCACGTAGTTTGCCTTTACCGTGTGTGCCACTCAGGAGCCAAACCCTTTCTTTTTTGGGGAGAAAACCTTTGGTGGTCCTGGCAGAAGGGTCATCCTCACTCTGGATATACTAGAAACAGACAGTTGTGCAGAACATATCGAAGATGGGGAAGAACATATGTATGATTCAACTGCTGATGAGGTCCAGCACCCCATAGTTTTAATTAGATGCTGGTTAATCTTTGTTCTAGCTGTGGATGTGGCTGCCCCGATTCTAAATGAATGAGGAGTGTAGAATTGAGGAGGAAGTCCTGCTCTGGAAACCAACATAGACAGATGAGATGAGATGTCTGGATATAACAGTCTGGCTTGAATCGATGAACAGGGGGTCAGAATTTGACATAGGTTTGTGTTCTGCGATATATTTCTGCATGGAAGCATATGAGCAGAGAGGAGAGCCAATTCTTGATAGCTGAATAAATTGAAGTTGCTGAAGCTGATCAATTTTGGAAATGTGCAGGAAGAGGATGACGTGGGAATCCAAGATGAGTGTGAGATCTGTGGGATTCTTTAATGAAATTGTGTCTTGAGAAACAAGGAAAACTGCTGTGTCTTCAGAAGGGGGCCTCTTCCTTACAGACATACTAAACTTTGTCACCTACTGATTAGGTGACTGGCGCCTGGACTGGATTAGGCTGAACAGACAGTTGAATTATGTACAGACAATTCACATGTGCAACAGCAATTGTTTTGGCGCCAGGAAGACATAAACTAGTAATGTCCCAGTGGAAAAGGACATTAAAAAATTAAGGACTGTGAGTTTATAAAAAAGCAAGATACACAAATGGTCTATTGAAAGTGGCTATTTAGCAGAGTGAAATTACTGTAAATATCCAAGCAAAACTAAACATTTTACATGCCACATCGAATGCCAAACAAGGTGCTGTCACTCTGCTAAGCAAAGCTGCAACTCTGGGAATCTGCCTAAAAACTGATCCAAGATGGGACTCAGTCTGAAACGGACCCAAGACAAGGAAACAAGCTGCAAGCGAGTCAACTACCACAAGCAACGAGACTGAGGCCCGGTTGGAGGACTGTCATAAAACTTACTGCGACTTTTATGAGACAAGCCAGTCTAGGTCTGCTGTACACCTAAAACCACAGTATCCAAAAGAGACTGTGCCCTGCTACCTGCATAGCTAAACGATTCAGTGAAGAGGACAGAGCATACGGGCACTGTTGTGTGATTGAAGTCTTTGCAGCAGCTGTTTGTTGATTCTTTTGAGAATTGAAAGCTTTGTTGATGAGTTTGATCCAACATGGGATTGAAGACTTTGTTGCTGAGAGGAGAGCCTTTTGTACTGGACACTTCAACAGATTGAGTTTCCAAACCAGCAGACCAAAAGTCTAAGCTTCAAGGAACCATTGAGTATAATTCCAGTTGCATTTTCCTTTCATGGAACTAAATTAATTAATTATTACACATTCACATAGAATTGAACTGTTAATTATTTAGTTTGCACACTTCGCGTGTGAAATAACTTTTAGTGAAACTTGATGAAGTAACTATAAGTAATCTACCTCATATTGTTGTATGACAAATTTCTTTAAAAGTAAACTTGCCATATGCTTAATCTATTTACCATTAATAAGCTTAATGTGATATATTGTCTGCATCATTTCAGTTAGGCTGGGTGTGTGCACGTGTGTGTGTGTGTGTGTGTGTGTGTGTGTGTGTGTGTGTGTGTGTGTGTGTGTGTGTGTGAGCAAGGTACTAGCTACATCACAGACTGCTTGCTATTGCAGTGGCTGCTTTGTGTGTGAGGAGACAGGCGGTGTCATATTTCAATTGCCTGCTAGCCAGCATGAGTGCAGTGAGAGTTTTGAATTGTATTTTGTGCTTAGAGACTAAGACATTTACTTTCTAACCTTTCTATTTTCTTTCTATTATTTGGGTACGTAATCAAATACTACTATTGATTAAACATTCCATGTGTCTGCGCATGTAGGTGTGTTCATAGTAAATCCTAGATCTTTGTGACACATCACTTAAATATTATTAATAAGAGAACTAATCAACCCAGATAAACATGAAATTATCAATAAACAAAAAATGCAGTTAGACATATAGTTTCCATTGTTGGGTCATTAAATGTAGAAAAGCAGCCTTGACAGAGAATTGAAATCAGATTGCTCAGAATATCTATAGAGATAGGCATGCAAGAAGGAGAAGCAGTCGGAGAACTCTTAGAGATTCCGCTCAGGAGGTGACGGACAGCTGGTATTGATAGGAGAGTTGGGGAGGTAATGGACATCAAGAGAAATTGGTATTGTATTACTGACAGATAGGATTTGATTGTAGCTGGTGCAAGATATAAAAATTCATATGCGTGCAACATAAAATCCATAATCCAGTCCTGGTTGAATGGGGCCGGTTTAATCCTGCTTTGGGAGCAGAAAGTCAAATAGGTCATCCAGCCAGTGGAATAAGAGGATCTGATGGAAGGAGCGAGTGCTGCAGCCATGTACAGTACAGTGCCTTGAGTAGTCCGCTGATAGTTGGGTTCAGTTGAAAATTAGTTGGTTAAACTGGGGTGTCACTGCTGGAGTTGGCTAAGCTGTAGGGACCAGCATGAAATCTGCAAATTTGTAAATGAGAAAGAGCATCAGCTATATTATTATAAATGTCTGGTAGATGGCGGGCTTGGATCAGAAAATGATTTGATACTGAAATCCATATTAACCACAGCAGCAATTGCATAATAAGAGGTGAACTGGAACAGCCTTTATTAGAGATATGAACTGTTGATTTGTTATCCCAAAAGAAAAGTATTAATTTATTTTTCCAAAGATGACCCAGTAAATGCGCTGCTGTGACTACTGGTACATTTTGAGAAGAGCTGTGGATTTTAGATGTGGTGTTAGATTTTTGATTTCTAGTGGTATTTCACTAGACCTGCAAATTCATTGAAAGAAGCGTCAGTAAATAAAGCCAGATCGTGCAGTGCTGAAATTAATGCTGAGATGTCGTTCCAGTGCTGTATGAGAGCAGACCACATTTTAATGTATTTGTAGCTTCTGATGAAATACTGATGTAAGAGTCCAAGTTTTTTGCTGTTGATGAAAGAGCAAGTAATCGAGATATAAATGTCCGTCTCTGGGTGATAATGTGAATTGCTAAATTCAAATGACCCCACAATGAGAGCAGTGCGCATTTCCTGATTGTATTATTGATCTGAAAGTTCTGGATAAGGGGATGGATATTATCGAGTTTAGATCCAGGGAGGTTGGCTTCAAACTTTTTTGTGTCCAGTATGACTCTTAGAAATTAATGAGTGAAGGGGGCCGACATTTAAGATTTGTGATCAGTTCTGCTGGTGGATTTGAGGGAGATATCAAGAGAAAATCATCAAGTAGGTGGATCTGAAATGGAACATGATATGAATTGAGAAGTATCCAGCATAAAGCCTATAAGGCTCAGGGTCACACAGTGAGTCAATGGCTGAGCTGGGATTTGAACTGTTGACCTCTTGGTTATAAGCCAATTTCCTTAACCACTGGACCACAATTCCTCCGGCAGATAAGTTGAGCATTTTTCTTCTCAGCAGATTCCTAACAGGTGGTGAAGATAAGGATGGATTGGCATCCTTTAAATGCATCAGGAATATCTGCTTTTGCTAACTAGAATCCAATCTGGTAATGTACTGTAGAGAAAATTGATCATGAGGAATGAGCGAGTTAATACTACTAATGCTTGACCAACCATAAATATTTTTTTTCTTATCTCTTTTTCAGTACCAGATTGTACTGTCTTGGGTTCTTGAGTAGCAGAATGTAGAATGGAGGTTTTTGCTTTGAAAGGAGGAGGAAGGGAATTGACTGAGTCTGGTTGAAAACCCATTTTTTAGACTGTGAGTGTTGAAGAAAGTCACTTTGCAGCTACTGGGCAGGTGGCTTTTGATTGATCATCCCCGCAGAAACTGCACATATGGATATTTTTGCATTGGCTACTCGAGCAGATACCGGAATTGAAATTATTGCATATATGCTTTCCTCCTGCGTATCTGATTCTTCGCCCAAATATGTCTTCTTTTGTAGATTGCTCATGTGGGGCAGGAGAATGGATGGAGTTGAGGACCAAGATTCTAATGGAGAAGTGGGAGGAGTGATGCAGACTGTTGATCTGAAGATTGAAGCTATAGCAGCTTTCGGGCAGAGAGAAATTCAGTGGCCAGTGAAAGAGTAGACCCCACATGCGTTGGCTCGGAGAGTAGGTCTAAAGCAGGTTTTTCCCAGTCGATGATGTGGTTATCTGTTGCCAAAATAACTGCTGCTTTTGCTGAAAATGATTTGTGATGGTCGAAATACATGGTCCCTCCATACCTAACAGACAATTCCACAATGAATAATTCATAAGAATCCAGTTCTTGCCTGCAATTCGGATGTACAGAACATAACACATCTTTAAATATAGTGACAGCAAGGACGAATTCCCCCAGGGTAAGATTCTCTGAATTTCAGCCTGATAAATCTTCACAATCCACCACTCTATGGTCCAGAAATTCCAATGCAGCCATCAATAGAGAAACTAGATTAACGTCCTTACATTCAATTATGCTGTGCTGAATCTGCCTGGATATTGAGTGACGGGCAGTGGTTGAGGTGGCGGAACCATATGTTGTTGCAAGGTTGTAGACCAGAGGCTTTATTGCACGGACCTGGGTTGGTGTAAAACCAGAAGTGACTGTAGCTGTTGCAGTGGCTGCGCTTATGGCAGCAATGAAGGAGAATACGGAAACTGTGGAACCTTTCTTCTGTTGCTCGATGGTGGACACTTGTTTATCCAAATTGTCGAGTTTGGTGATGACTGAATATAAGGTATCCATGAATGGTTGCATGAATGCTTTAATTTAATTGAAAATGCAAGAATGTTCCTGTTGAGTTTCGCTGGCTGGAGTGTCTACCTGATGGTGAAATGAAATGCTGGCAGCTGAAGTTGCTTGCTCTGAGACGATCTGCCTGCCGTCTGACCTGGGCCACTGAACAGCTGAGCACGGCTGAGGAGTTTTCTTGGGTGGAAATATATGTTCTGCTGAGATGGAGTCACAGTAAAAAAATGAAACAGGATTCTCGATTGCTCCCTGCTGGGATTTCGCTGCCGTTTTTGAGGAGGGTCTGTATGAGTTTGTTGAAAGTCCTGTCCTTAAAGTATGATTTTTGCAAGGCATTCCAAAGTCATAAGATAATGGAGATATTGTGTTGACAGTTTTGTAAATGAGAATAGGGACCATTATTTAAACTCAAAATCATGTGGCAACATACTTTCCAATTTTAAGGGATCTGTGACAAATACCTTTTCTCTGTTATTACTGTTTTCTCCGCAATTAGCCACGATGTATAAATGTGCGACATTATACCAGTCTATATAAACTTCCTAAGGGAATTTGTCTTTTTTCTTTTCAAGTACAAAATTCAACAAATATGTGTTTTTTTTTGTTTTTTTTTTAAAGTACTGTTCGTAAACAACAACACACAGTGTTACATAGAACTTAAAAAATATAGTACATTTTCATTAGAACTGCAGAGTAATTATTTGCAGAGAACCACTTTTGTAAACCAGAAAGCAATGATCCAACCTGTGGGAGTGCAAAAGCCATTGCAGAGCTCCGCGTGCATCCCCAGTCAAGATCAACAACTGGGCTAGAGCAAGATCCAAAGCACACTGAATACATGCAGAGGTCCTATTTATTTTACACATTTCCCTTCAACTTTTTGACTTTTTCTGTATTTTTAAATAATTTTTGTATTTTATTTATTCTCTTTTTTACCAAACATTTACATTTGAATTATCGATGTTCATTGAAACTCTACACAGAAGGTTAATGGGTCACATTAAGGGCTATTTAGAGCTCCTAACTCCACATAAATTGCAGAACCATCTTAGTTGTATTCAGGCATACGAAAGAAACTTTAAAATAAAAAACAATGGACTGAATGTCAAAAAATACTTCCCACAACGAATTTTCATTTTCTTGGTTGTATCATGAACGACATCAACAACCTTACTGAACTGAACTGTCATTAAAGCAACATGAGGAGACAGATACCCTGATGATAGCACAGCTATTGACATTCAAGCCATGGACACAAATGCAATTGCACATAGCATGTACTACAGTTCACAGTATTGACAAGGCACTAACATATCTGGGGAATGACTACCCTATTCAACTTGCAGTCTGAACCGAGAGGATTGTAACTCATATAAATGACCTTGCTGTCGCTTGCTGGGAGATATTTTTCAATTATCTAGACATTCACAGATTCTGCAACCTCTGATGATACAGTGGCCTGGTAAACAACTTTGACTGTGAAAAGTAATGAGTATTTGTATTGTCTTCCCTGGATGAGCCTTTAATAATTTGCAGTCTATCTGTTCAATCTACTGTATACAGCAGTAAAGGCTATAAAATGTACCTGGGTTACTCCTCAGCGTCTGAAGAGTCACATACTGTTGCAGAAACCAAAGCACAACCTTGATTAAATATAATAGTACATATTTTTTGGATGACTCTCCAACTAAACATTTAATGTTAATGCTAACCCTAAACGTAATGTTGCAGATATCAAAATAATTGTACTTGTTGCACATCAATTTGCTATATTGGTCTTTTGAATGAAACACAGGTTTAAGTAAACATGTATTCTTATTTTAAAACAAGTCATCAAGGTCTACACTATGCTCAAAAAATATGTTTTCAATGTCATGCTATCAGGTCATATTGAACTTCCATTGTCATTTCACCCGGAGAGAGAAATTGTCAGCACACCATTCAACATCTTCTGACCTATCATTAACTAACCAGCTGCTTCCCCTGCTGGCTGACATGCTTTCAATCAGTCACATACTTTGAAGACGCCGCTGAGATTAAATAAGTTAGTAATTGAAGCAGAGCCATACTTCCTAAGAGCAAGTCATGGAAACTGTAAACTTTCTTAATGTAGTACCATATATCATGATTTAAAATAAAACTAAAAAACAAAACAAAACAAAAAACATGTTTGGTACAACTACTAAACAATAAACTATTGCAACAATTTCATTTATATGAATATGTATTAGGCCATGCCAGTTATTATGCATAAAGTACTGAATCAATACATGCAAGAACGTTGTATAAGCCTTCCTGCACAAAAGCAACAGAAAAAATGTATTAATAGTGTGGCCAGTACTTTTACATAAAACATTTTATTATCTGTGACATCAGTAAGTACTTAACTGATAAAATGGAATTTACATGTGCACAAACCATCCATTGTTTGATTCATTGATAAGTAATTACAAAAAATTTTCATTCACCCCAATTTAAAATTCCCAATTTGCTGTAGCCCACATACCGGCCTAGGAGATCAATAGGTGGTAATCATTCCCACCATTAAGTCTCTTTAAGGTTAAGGTTAAATAAAACAATTTAGAGCACTTCTGTAAGCAGGTCCACCAAGGACTCTCATCACAATCACTTGGTTAGTTGCATCATTGTTGCTTTAGTTTAAATGGTTAGGTTAATACTCTCCTATTTAGTTCATATTTAGCCAGCTTTATGAAATCTAAAGGGTTTTCCTATGGGTCCACACATCTTTGAATTTTACATACTTGGCAGCAGCAAATCCTTTATAAAGCTTTCAGAGCCATGTAGTTACACTCAGTGTAATTGTGATGCAAATCTAGTTAAGCACTTTTAAAGAGGTGTTGAACCCTTAACTCAATTATAAAAAGCTAATGTGGACAGGGCCTTATAAAAAATAAAAAATGGTGAAATAAATAATTGTAGACACCTGTTTCTTATCTCTTTTTTTCCCCTCATCCACAAAAGCAAAGCTTTTGCTACAATAGATTGTTTAAAAAATTCTTTGTTTTTTGAGAAATTTCTAGAAATTATATATATATATATATATATATATATATATATATATATATATATATATATATATATATATATAGATAGATAGATAGATAGATAGATAGATATATTCATTTGTCTTTAAAATTACATCAACTACATCAAATTTATCTGATTTATAGTGTTTTCCCGTTTCTTTCTTGTCTCTAAACAAGTTCCTGGTGTAACATTGGTTCCACTCACCTACACACACACACACACACACATCTGTGCATCAGTAGGACTTTCACCCTCCCACCATCTCAGTGATGTCACATGAAAAAATAATTAAATCCCTCCCCTATCCAATGATATACATTTCCAAACTGTACAGCAAAGTATGATGGCCAAGTAAGTCAATATATTGACGTGAGTTTTTTAATCATGTTTACTTGATCACGGGCCCAGAAAGACATTTCAGGATGTTCGGATGTAAATTTATTAAATTAGCATAGCTGGGAATTTGTGCTTTTATTCCTTTTAATCCTGCAGGCTACCGCCCACACCAGGCTTGAAAAATCACCTAAGCCCCTTTCACACTGGACTGATTTACCTGGGTCAGAACCTACCCAGGCATGACCCGGTCATGCGTGTCGGGTACATGATTTCATACTGCTTTTGATAAAGCAGGGTTGACCTGGGTGACAGACGCAAATAAACAATACACGAACCAATGCCCCGTAAGCATCTTGTTACTGAAGCTTCCATCCAAGCTTCTCTGGATTGAACCATAGGCCCAAATGCTGATTAGAGCAAATGTTTTTTCATCCCTGCTGCAATCTGGCTCATGGTGTGTCTCAAGCAACAAAAATAAGACCAAACAGAACAAACAGAAACGTTTCTTGCAGAACTGAAACTTGTGTCGGCTGACGAACGTCTGTCAAGCATTTTGTCTCACTCAGCCTGGGTCAAAGCGTGTCAACCCACATCCTTCAATCCGTTTAATTGTAGTCAATATATTGAGGTTCAGGACTAAACTGCAGCAGAGTCAGTTTTTGTTAGTTCTAGCTTGGATTTCCCAAGGCCCACATATTTCCCAACATTTTAGTAAAAAAAAAAAAAAGGGTGTTTTTTTTTTGATACTCCTTCTTTTTACTAAGAAAAAACCCATAGAGCCTTAGAGGGGTTTCCTGAATTAACATTGCTAGACTTCCGTTCCATTCAATTCTTAATTCCAATGAGTTCCCAATCATTAATCTGACCTTGCAAAATATCAATAAAATAATTTGGATTAGAACAAGTCTTTCCATGGAATGGAAGAGTCAAGGTTGGCTACCCCTGCTCTGGGGGAAAGTACAGTATGATTTACTTTGCTGTTTTTATGTTAATTCAGAATACTGACTCTTTTAATGTGTTGCTTTTTCTTGTAATGAAGCATAAAACAATGTTGCAACATTGGCAAATAAATAAAGATAGTACATTAAGAGACTCAATTGAAGGTGTAATTTTAAAGGCAGATTAATTCATCCTGCCATGATTAGTATAATGGTTATTGTGTTACCTTCAAGTATTTTTTTTAAATAAATGGCTTTGGCAGTTTCTTTAATATGAAGAGACATTTTAAATACTGAAGAGACTTCATCGTGTTTGCTTTTCCAACCAACTAATGTAAATGAACAGCAGGCATTAATTCCACTGATACTCAACAGCTCTGTTATGCATCAATTCACCAGTAAATACCACCTGGTGCCTTAAATAATCATTTTATTTTGTAAGCAAAGAATAGATTTTGGAAATGTGTTTTTTAAATGGATTCATAGTCATCCTGTGAGAATCATGAAAGAGCGTTATCCTTTCACACCAAACAAAGCCTGATGTGGCGATGTTCGATAAATATATATCATAGATATTTTCAAACAAAAAGAAGAAAGTAAGATATTTGAGAGACAAATTCAATTAATTTTAGTCGATTACCGAAAAAAGACTTTAAATTATATATATATAAATATATATATATATATATATATATATATATATATATATATATATATATATATATATATATATGGGTGAGGTCCCACTCCAGAATATTTAACATTTAATTACAGTCTGTGTGATGGCATGTTCAATTTTACTATGACTTAATTAAAATAAGGCAGCAGTTAACAAGAACTTCCTTGATGAAGACCACTGATGAATCAATAATCACAATCAGAATCATAATTTCACAAAACTTTACAAAGACAGCATGCAAATTAAAAGTGAAACAACTGTGGTGTGTTGAACTGCATAATTCAAACTGCTGCTGCTGCTGCTGATAATAATATGTGTTTTTTTTTGTTAAAAAATATATATATATATATAATATATCTATATATATAATATATATATATAATATATATATATATAATTGACTTAATTAAAAACAGTGGGTATTCAAAGTGTTTCTGTTAGTCGTTAACGTTTTACAAGACTTGTGTAGCAACTCTCTTCTGCTGCTACTTCAGTTCTTAAATATTGAAACACTGTATATGAAGGTACTGCTTATTAATGTTTTATGAATGTTTTATAGCTATATAATAGATACTTAATAACTATGTTATAGAGTGCTAATATGACATTAAAAATGTTTTATAACCATGCAACAGCCATAGACAGAATTACAGTTTTATAAAGGGGACCGTTATTAGCCATTTATTCTACTTTGGGATGTTTAACCATGCAACAACCATAGACGAAATTAGGTTTTTATAAAAGGGACAGTTTTCAGCTACCTATTGTACTTTTGGATGTTTAAATGTAATTCCGTCAATGGCTATTGCATGGTTATAAACCATCTATAATGCTTTATTAACACTCTATGACAGTTGTTAAGCATCTATTATATATTTATAAAACATTAATATGCAGCACCTTAATATAAAGTGTTACTTTAAAAACATAAATCACTAACATTTTTGAAAATTAACAGGAAGAATACACCTATTCTTTTTTTACAGAAGAGAAATATATAGCCATACACTAATGAAGCTCCATGAGGACCAGAACAGGTTTGTGTTTGTTTGCCTGTTTGTTTGAAATAAAATAAAAAGTTGAATTTGAAAATTAATATATATTGTATTTCTGTGAGTGCGGACTCTAGTTATTCTTTCCAGCAGGTCAATTGTAGGTGTGAGGAAAGATAAATCACAAACCTATAGTTAGTCACCTGCTTGCTTAATTCTTAATAAAGTACTAGTATGGTTAGTAAAGAAAATTGATTACTCTAGCCCTGTTCTTTCGAATGAAAAGAAAAGAAATGCAGGTTCATGATATATTGAATCAAAAGAAAAAGTATGGGCAGTATCACCACTAGTCCAGGAGCTTAGATTTGACAAGGAGAGGTTTCAACCCTACTTCAGGTTAAATCATTTTTTTGATTTGAGTAAAATCGGTCCAATCATAAAGAGAATGGGGACCACTACAGGGAAACGATCAGTCCAGCAAAGCATCTTGCAATATGCCTCAGGTGAGTTTTTGATAATATGTGTGCAGCGCTCCAAATAAGTCTTGAGTTTTGAGTCTGGGAGTAACTCGCCCTCTAATTTGAGAGAATAAAGTGCAACATTACCTTGAAGTCATGGTATTCGCTATTAAAAAGATAAATATTGCTCTGTGAAGGTTGGGCGCCATGGCATGTGCTTGTAATCCTAGCTACTGGGAGGTTGAGATTAGGGGATCTCTTGAGCACAGAAACCATGTGCTGCAACAGACTGGGCCGATCGGGTGTCCGCACTAAGCATAGCATCGACATGGCATTTGCAGTGGAGCGGAACCAATTGCTGCTGCCAGAACCAGAATTGTTGCTGCCAGAACCAGAGTTGTTGCTGCCAGAACCAGAGTTGCAGCCAGAACCAGCATCACTGTCTTGAGAACCAGTGTTAGAGGGAGAAGCCCTGCTGTCTCTAGAACCAGAGGGAGAAGCCCCGCTGTCTCTAGAACCAGAGGGAGAAGCTTTGCTGTCTCTAGAACCAGAGGAAGAAACCCACGAATCAATTTAATAAGATAAAATCTGATCAAAAAAAAAAGTGATTGATACCTGACCAGCTTAACCCTCTTGGAATGACATTGCAATTACAATTGACCAATTTTCATTACAATTAAAAATGATGCGACTTAAAAAGCAAGTGCAGGATATTTTCACTGGTTGTGCAGGTAATATGTTTTGCTACAATTGCATAAGCTAAGGAAAGATGTAGTAAATGGAAATCAAGAGCCTTTCTGATAAAAAAGACCAGGAGTGCTATAAACCACTCTTCAGTGTCTTGCTTACAGCAAAGTGTATGTCAAGTTAAAATAAAGGGTCTGTCCTGCTGTGCTGGAGCTGCAGTGTGAAGATATTCAGATGATGTGGTTTAATAAAGGATAAGAGCAATCATTGTATTCACCCAGACCTTGCCACATGAAACTGAATTAGTTTGGTTCAGGGCCAGGCAGGTTTGATTTAGTTAATCATAGTTTAATGTAATGTGAATGTCAGCTTGCAACGCACATTTTGTTTTTATACATTGTCTTGAAAAAATTGTTTCAAGATTTCTATGAAAGCTTATAACCTGTGAATGACTTGGCATTTTGGATTGAAAATTCATAATAGTGGGGGAATAAGACAAGTATAATAATTGTTTTTATTGCAAATGTCCCCAAAACACCTACCTTTTGACTATTAATAGATCTATGGGCATAATCATTTGCAGTGTTAGGCCCTGGTTATGTTCGATTTTCATGGCTTGTATGTTTGCATGTATTTATTGAAAATATATTAACATGAATTAGTTCTGTCAAACCCCTGCAAAGAATAGAAATCAGCACTCTGGTGAATTGTACCTAGGACTATTTAAAGGACTAAGTAAAGGACTGCCAGCTCCTGCCTACTGAGGTACAATAGAAACTGCCATATCTCCCTGCAATAATGACTTTCCCAATCCCCCTCTCATTCACTCAGTATTATGTGTGATCCAGAAACTGGGGTATAAATTACAATGCTTAGCAACAGAGTAAGTGAGGTACTATGGGACACCTGTCAATGTGGCTGCATTCAATTCACATGGCAACGGAGGCCAAGTGCAGAAACAGTGAGGCAACAAGCCTGATGCCCAAAGTAGTGAACAAGAGTTGTTCCAGTCTTGTACAACAGGTGGGACTTGGCGGTCTGGGAGGCAAATCTAGGAGGATTGGACTCATGCTTAAGCCGAAATAGAGAGATTCAAGGTGGTTTAAGCCAAATAAGAGGAGCCATATCAGAGGCTGATATTGCAGGATCTACGGAAAGGTGTAAGGTTATTCAAGACTGGCAGCAAAGCCAGCAACGATAACATAATCCCTAGCGGTGAGCAATGAAGTGAATTGTAATGGGGAGGTCCTTTTGCTAGCCTAAGGCCAGATCATTACTACAAGCAATATTGATGCGTCTCAATAGTAGCAACCTTCGTCCTGCTCTCATAGTTCTTGTTTTCTTACTCAAAAGGACACTTTTAAAACTAAAAATGAAAACAAAATTGCAAGCATATTACTGATTAGCCAAACAACACATATTGTTTTTCCACGCTTCCTGAAATACATAAAGGAAAAACACCCGTCCCTGCATGTTTAAAAAATCATTTTACCTGCTGATGTTCTTAATGTTGATGGCATGAAACACTACACATGTCTTTGTAAAACTCTCCATTGTTTGGTTTAACCTTGAAAATGAAGTATATGTGTTTAACAAATATGTTTTAGCATGAGTAAATATAGCAAGGGTTGTTTATATAATACAATTACTGCTTATGTAGTGCCATATTATGTAGACATGTATTAAGGAGAAATGAGAGTTTATTGAAATGAATCCAGGCAATGTTTACTAGCTTGTGTCCTGCTGCATCCAGCTAAACCTCAATATGTTGCGCTGTACCTCAAATTTTAGTATTCAATGGAGCGCCTGTGTCTTTCTCAAACAGCTGAGCACAAGAGTCAGCATAATAGCTGATTGTAAATATTGGCAAGGAAACTAGATTACTTTGTCAAATGTCATTGTTCAGTTTATATTCATATTAAATGTGTTTTTAATCATCTTGAAGACTTATGAATCACGTAGCTTAGTGTCCTCCTTTACAATTCAGATGCATAGCATGGTAATCAAATGTATGAGCATCAAAACATTACAATTAACAGTTTCCCATTCCAGCTCTCTTGATTTATCATACAACAGACTTCCAGTACCATGGGTGATTTTATCATTTTGAAATTGGAGCAACAGCATACAGGCGATTGTGGCTGTTTCACCCTCTTGCAGGGTGATTCCCTGCGTAATGGGTAATTTTAGTGTTGGTGTGATTTTTATGTGGGAATGGGTTTATTGTGTCTTTTTGGAGTTGATTTGTGCAATTGAATTATTGTTTACAGACAGGCGCTTGATTGAAACTTGCTGCCTGCTAGGCTTGGTTGAGGGAAAGGCAGCAAGTGATTGGCTGTGTTGGTCCTCAATCAGCAGGTGGACAGGTCTTGACCGAGTGTCTGTCAGTTTAAAAACATCTGCTGGAGATGGCTCGGGGCTGCTGCAAGGCCATGAGACTCGGTGCTGCGCAGGTCTGGAATCCCGCTGGAGACTGCTGACTACTGCATGGCTTAACCGGGGTCAGGGTTCCAGCATTCATGCAAGAAGAAACTGCAGCCGCCGACGGTTGTATGTATACTGGGGCAGGCTAGTAAAGGAGTTTAATTTCATGCAACAGCTTACGGTGTAGAGAGAATTGGATTCCAGCGGGACCTCCTGTTTATGGGAGTAGCGCTAGCTGTTTTTACGGCACCTTTTATTAGTAGTTTTTGTATGGTGTTTTGTTTTGCATTTTTGTACAGCTTGCTGTATTAGTCCTCTGTGCGTTACCATCGTTGGTAACGTCACATGACCACCTTTATTTACTTTCTTTCTGTTTGTTTATTAATAAATCCTGCACCCCTGTGATGGCATTTCAACTCCACCCCATTTGTCTCTCTGTATTGCAACTGTACAATGCATTAGTAAGACCTCATCTTGAATATTGTGTCAGTTCTGTTCATCTCGCTACAAAAAAGATATTGCTGCTCTAGAAAGAGTGCAGAGACGAGCGACCAGAATTATTCCGGGTTTAAAAAGCATGTCATATGCAGACAGGCTAAAAGAATTGAATCTCAAAAGACTATGTGACGACCTAATTCATGCATTCAAAATTCTAAAAGGTATTGACAATGTTGACCCAAGGGACTTTTTCAACCTGAAAAAAAAGAAACAAGAACAAGGGGTCACAAATGGAGATTAGACAAAGGGGCATTCAGAACAGAAAATAGGAGGCACTTTTTTACACAGAGAATTGTGAGGGTCTGTAACCAACTCCCCAGTAATGTTGTTGAAGCTGACACCCTGGGATCCTTCAAGAAGCTGCTTGATGAGATTCTGGGATCAATAAGCTACTAACAACTAAACGAGCAAGATGGGCCGAATGGCCTCCTCTCGTTTGTATACTTTATGTTCTTATCTTCTTAGGACTTGTTTTGTCCATGCCCTGCTATCTTTTGAAGTTCCAGGTCATGTTAACTGGATTCTAGTCACAAGAGCCACTGCCAATTTCATCTGCTATCACGTGGTATAACTGGGAGGCAGTTGGAGGAGTAAAAGTACAAAAGCATGGAATACTGAAGGATGTAATTGATCTTCTGAGAGCTGTAGATAAGAAAGCAATGTAACACATTTCAAACAAAGAAGGCAGCAGTTGATGGCAAATGTGCTGTAATGCAGTTGGAGTTCTCAGAAAACTACACTGCTCTGTATCAATATGAAATCCAGGGTGCACACTAGCACCAATAACAAATCACTATGGTTACTGTTGTTACGTGGCCAGATTCAGAAGTACATATTTCCTATGCACTAATTAGGGATAGCCTTGATCATGATAAGAAAGCTGTGAGCACATTCCTCTGCAAGATCTTGGAGGACAGTGCCATAAAATAACTACAAATGAACAGGGGTCAAGAAGAACTACTAGTAGTGACCCCTGGGCAACGTGTCTGACGGCAAAAAACTCTTCAGATTGAACTTATCATGCAATGCTTACGCAAAGCAATGTTGGGCTTGGTTAGTACTTGGATGGGAGACCACCTGGGAATACAGAGTGCTGTAGGCTGCATGTTAAGCTCATACAACAATATATATATATATATATATATATATATATATATATATATATATATATATATATATATATATATATATATATATATGAACCATTTGGATATATTTAGTGATGGTGCTGCATCACAGTTAAAAAACAAGCACCTCTTCTGTTTCCTGTCCACGCTCTGCTGGAGATGTTTAAGGAAATCAAACTGGTGTGGAACTTCTTTGCAACAAGTCATGGTAAGGGTGCAGTGGATGACATTGCAGGAACTGTCAAGCGGGTTGTGTCTACCGCTGTAAACACTTTGCAGGCTGCAGTGGTAAATTATGCTAATAAATTTGCCACAGTTTCAGCAGTCACCAGCATCACAATCAACATGATGCTGGTGACTGCTGCGGATATCAGAACATTTACACAGCAGCACAATCTGGAAATCCCTCGTACCCAATCTAGACATTACATTGAGCCTTTCGTTTTGGGTAAAATTCGACACAACACAACACGTACTCGGCTTCAAAGAAATCTTCCATTCACACATTCCTTCACTGCCGAGATGAAGGGGAGTCTGAAAAAGCTTCTGTTTCACACTGCAGTTCAAAATCGTGACCAGCCTTACACCACCAAGAAACTAATGGAAGACTAGTGGAAGACTGTGGTTCTGGGAGTCTTTTGAGCTTCAATTTATTTGAACAAATGATGATGTTAGATTTGTTTATGCCTTGCCAGCAAAGGAAGACAAAGGTTGGATTAGGGGTGAGCAGTTATGGACAACAGACTTATAGGCACTGAATATATTGCAAACTTTTCTGCAATGTTTGCCAAAGTTCAGCAGTTTTTAATATATGTAATTGTTTTAAATGTTTACAAAGATTGATATGGAAATGAAAATAATGTAATGAATGCATTTTAATCAGAATTCAGCCTTTATATCAATTTGTCTGTGTTTAAAATGACAAATGTCCATGTAAAGTTTTTTTTTTTTTTTAAACAAGATTGTAATTAATTTCTTGATTTATAGTTCAGACACCATCCCATCCATAACACCATGTCACATAAATAATGTTGTGTAACATCCATAACGCTGGGTTTCTCTTTTTTAAATGTTTTCTCACAGGACACGGGATCAGATAAACATTGAGACTTGAAGTGGTTTAAAGTTCAACGTCAAATTCTGAATTAACTTGTAAATGACCCCTTCAAAAATATTTACCCAGCTAACCATTTGGCAGCACTTTAGAGAAGCATGTATGTTTAGAGTTTATATACATACTTCTAATATGTGTGATGTTGAATTTTGTATTAGTGAATTTTATACTGTTGGCTACCAGTGATGGATTATCTTTTGAAACAGCGGTAATAAAAAATATAGTTCACAACTTAATAATTGTTTAAATATACCCTATGTGCTTTAAAATCATTCCTAGAAATCATATTGAGGTCTTTTTATCCCCTACTGTTCTCTACTGAAAAAATGATTTGAGAGTCAGTTGATTTTTTTTTTTTTCAGTCAGCTGTGAGCACTGACAAGTACGGTCATGAATCAGTTGCAAGCTGTTAACAAATATCTGTGGACCAGATTTAATATGCTTTTAATACGTTTTTTGTGAAATTAAAAAATGTAATTTCCTTCGGCCTTGGTGTGTCAAGATTAGGAAGCTACCAGTGAGCTGGCTGTAGCCTTAGAGGCTATTCACTAGTGTGTGTATTCTGGAAAGAGCTATCACATGTGCAATGTATACTAACTTTTCACCCAACAAATCCTGCAAGGTTCCCCGTTCCTTCAGTGCTTTTATTTTTGAAGTACTGAAAGAAAAAAGTGTGTTCTCTTTGTGCTATACATGTCAATACTAAATACAGCAAAGGACGGTGTTCTGTTAAAACTACTGAAAACTTGGAACTGTCTCCTGTGTTTAATTCCTGGTGATATTAAATCATGCTGAAATTGAACCCATCAGAAGGCAGCTGTAGTAAAGGTCACAGCTTCATTGTCAACAGCTACGTATGCTATTCAGTATAGAATACATATTCATTTACCTGTCTCGGTGAGTGGGTGTTAAAATTTTCTTGTCACAATTAATATGCATTAAAATGTGGAATATTTAACTCATGATAACATCATTATACCATTATCATGTGCAGCAGAGTAGAAGGAGGACAAAGCAGAAGCCCTGCACACTAAGAGATGTGTGTTGTGGCTGTCCATGCACTGCCACAGGTGAATGTATTACATTAATTGGTTTGGGGATTGTTAAATTGTTTAATTGAACTGTGTGATTGTTTGATTGGAAAAGTGTGGAATGTGGCCAGAAGGTAATGGAACGATTGGTTGCCAATTGCCGCTTTTACACCCTATAAAAAAAAAAAAACAAAGAATGAATTTTTGGGGTGGGTTGTGTCAGAGAGTGTGGAGAGAGAATACTATGTAAGAAAGTGTGGCAAGCTGGCCTGAGTGGTGACGTCAGACCTGGAAGAAACACACACAGCACTGTGAGTAAAATGTGAACGTGCTGCTTGAGTGTTTAATAACAAAATAAAAAGTTCAAACAAAATGAAACACTGATAGAAAAATAAAACGGCATTTTGGCCAAACAGCCAAACAAATGGACACATCCATCCATCCCCGTGCTCCAGTACACACACACACTTGGGTCATAGAGACAGCCTGTGATGCATCAGTGCCATGGGGTGTAGCCAAATGCGAGAGCAATCATGCACAACAGGATCACAGAAAAAAGAAAATAAATGGTTTCACCATTGTTAACGTAACACATGATAACAACATAACATTCATTTACAAGTCAGTCTTTCTAAATAGAGCATTTGTATTCCCATGTTTTGCTATTTTAGTACATCGCTTCAGCTCAGTTTGTACCAAATGTATCACACCGGTCTCTATTTCATATGGATTGTAGCGTAGCCACAGGAAAGCCTAATCATTCAGACTGCAAAGTCTATATCATCTGATCCGAAACCGCAAACTCCACGTCTTTGTTATCTCAACTGAAGAATACCCTAACCCTGAGTCATTCACTCCACAGAGCAACTACTTCTAATCAGAATCCGGTATTTCTTATTGCATGGTTTGTTCTGGAGTGGGGAGTTAACTTGGTCCCTGTCATTTAGAGGTTAGCAGGCTTGGGCAATAGATGTATGTCCTCATTAACTGCTGTTTATTGATGGGAGTAGTTTAAAAACCCTGCTTCAGTGGTGAAGTGCTATATATAGTTTTGTGTTGTGCTATTTTTTGTTTGTTTTACTGTTGAAAGTTCTGGTTTCAATAAAAGTTTTACGATTACAACCCTTTTCTGCATCACGACTGTTCCCTGCCAAGCACCGACGGCAACTTTTACAGGATGTCTTGTAAGTTAATTAAACAAGTTAATCAAACCATTTTTTTTTTTGTTGAGATTTTATTTTTACAAAAATATATACAGCTTGGGTCATCTTTTATTCATTTTCAATTTCTTGCATTTTTGGCCCATGCTGCTTCAGATCTGCACTTGCATATTTATTTCAATCTGTTAAATGAATGCAGGAAAGGTGGATTACACTGAAAATAAATGATCAGCCTATGTAAAACAAAAAAAAAGAGAGATGTCAGGATTAAATGCATGCCTTCCTTTTGGTGGCTCAGCAGCTATACTTCATACCTGAATCTGAAGTGTTCTTCAAAATGAAAAGAAGAACAGTCATATTTTCAAAGAAGCTTGTCAGTATTCATCCAATTGTGGGGTAAACGTATATGTCAATAACCATTCCAGGACATATCTCAAATGTTGACCTCCAGAGCAGTACTATTTTATTATATATATTTTATATATATATTATATATATATATATATATATATATATATATATATATATATATATATATATATATATATATATAAATATATAATCACTGTCATACTTCTACAGTTAGAAAGTAAGTGCATTTAAGAACCCAATCGTCTGCCTTCTGGCAATAACTAGAACCCTTTACAGATCAATTTGTAACTTAATGTTGTAAGTGCCTCTGCAGAAGCTTTTGACCTCTCTCAGCCTCTGTATTGAAGTTTTCTAATTCAAAACATTACAACTATGCATTCACATAGTCTCATTATAAATAATTATGCAGAGTATATAGCACTTTGGGATTTCCAGAACTGAACCAAGGAACATCAAATGTACACTCACTTCTGACTAGTTTTAACACTAAAACATTATTTAATAGTTTGGTCATTTTTTGTCGATTTCTTCTGGTTCATTTTTTTTTAAAATTAGGGTTATACCCAATTTCACCCATCTAAAACAAGTTATTAACCTGCTGATACCTCCCACATTAATATTCTGTAGCTAATTCACACTCCATAACAATATACACATAATAAAGATTTACAACCTTATTCGTGCACAATATGGTAAAGGAGAGGTTACTCATATCCTATATTCACACTACCATAATAATGAGCATTCAAGGCATCAAAAACATGTCATTGTTATTCACTTAATTAACTACGACAATCATGCACTCTTTCTATAGTGCGAATAGACTTGTACTGTTTAAAATATTTTGGGGAGGGTATTTTCAAACACCAGCGTTATTGTATCACAATCGCAGTATAGTAACAACATTTTTAGTAGCAAGTGATTTTCAAATGGAATTTGTTAATAAAATCAATCCGATAATGCTTTTGAAGGAACCGAACAGGATAGCAGTATCAACCAACGATCATTTGGGTGCGGTTTTACAATGTTTAGTAAGGAATTTGTGAAAGGAAGGGGGAAGGGTGGAATGTTTCAGTACACCATTAGGTTGGGTCAGATGTCCAGGGGCAGTGGGGGAATGGTAGAAGAAGGGCAATACCTGCTTGCTTGCTAGGTCATAAATTCCAGGTTGAAGTGAACATAACAACCAGAATGGAGGGAGCAATCATGTCCCACAGCTATCCTCTATTGGTTGAGTATATGAGTTTAGGGGGTAGGGATGGATGAATTGTCTGCTGAGTACCAAATCCTGATAGGAGCAGGGAATTTTATGTAGAAACTATATAACCCATGTATGTGCCTTACCCCGGCAGAATACACTAGTTACTGATGAAGTGACTGTTATTTTCCGGAGCGCTTTGTATTTTGATGTCCACTGCAATAAACTTTTGATGCAACGATCGGTGTGATCGATTGTCTCTGATTATCTCTGCACTTCATTTTGCGACCTTACACTTTGAAATTAAGTCGAAGTCCCTCGCCCAGCCTTCCCACTCCATCAACCCTTTGATGTCCTCTATCCAGCAAGATATATATGATCGGCCTATACAAAATTTTCGAGGAAAGCAACTGTGTAACAACTTCAATTCACTTTCTTCACATGTTCAATCCATCTGCCTTCGCTGCTCAAAGCACAGTTCCAAATGACATTTTGAATTGCTGTCAGTCTATACTTCTATCAGGCCTCTGCTTTGCTGAAGAGCACTATGTGAATATTGAAGGCTCGCCAGTCAAATAACCCAATATCAGGGCTGGTGCTAGGTTAACTTGCACCCGAGGCAGCGTTTGAGGTGGCGACACCTCCAAGTTAAAACTAAGAATTACTATTGTGTAGAGTATGGTTAAACTCCATTAGTTACCAGTAAATCTTGGTGAACAGCTTTAACCCTTTGCAGGCCTATGTCAGACCAGGTCCGACAATACAATTTTCCCTTTCCAGTCCAATGTCGGACCCTGTCCGACATCATCAAAAAGGCATAAAGCACAGGTCTCTAGTTGTTTTTTCTCTGGACTCAGATGTTCGGGCTTCGTGACTCAGTCATATTAACAAGTCCTTTTTTTACTTTCTATTACGAAAGAAATTCTACCTTTCCAGGCCCGCTTCCCTTAAAATTTCCACCAGCAAACAATCCAATTGCAAACATTACAAAGACCAAGCTTTTTTTTGTTCTTTTGCATTAAGTTTTATAAGGTATAACTGATGTCAGAATGGTTAACAAGTAAATAATTATTTGGCTTTACTACTTTAAACCATGTTCTAAGTTGTTTAAGAGCTGTAGAAATAGATTTCTTAAGCTGCATTCTTGAAAAAGCTATTTTATAGAAATAAGTTTTAAATTTTGATTTAAAAACAGTAAGTCTCCTAGCTTCGCTGGCAGAAGAAGGCAGAGCATTCTTTAATGTAGGAGCTTTACAAGAAAAGGCCCTTCCTCCCATGTTATTTTTATTCACCCTAGGAATGACCAGCTGCCACACTCCCTGTGATCAGAGTGCAGTTAGGAGTATAGAGGGTCAATAATTCCTCTAAGTAAGTGGGTGCTAATCCACTCAGGGTTTTATAAGATAAAAGCAACATCTGAAAATCAATTCTAAACTGCACAGGGAGCCAGAGGAAAGGATTACTAAACAAAACCCTTCCACGGTGCTCGTGAATGCATTGCCCAGCTGAGGCCGTCGGAAGAGTGCAGAGTCACCAGGAGGATGCTGGGACTTCACTAGGTCAGTTTAGGGGATTTCTTCCCAAACAAGTATAGAACGCTTTTCTAGTGTAGTTGGTTCCTGGAGTGAGACGTCTCTTTTAATGAGGCTAGCGCTTGCCTTGTGTGGCAAACTTTCATTTTTAGCTTTGTGTTGTTTTGTTCTGTTTATTAAAACTGGTGCTAGGATTACCATTGATGGTACCCGGTGTCATGGCCTGTGTAATTATATCTGCATGCCTGTGCGTTGTGTCGATACCCACTGCTCTGTGTCAGATACAGTATTATTCAATGATGCCCCATGTATGTAACATCACCCTGTTACAACTAGTTTTAAGCTCAGATCTAATTTACATCAATTTTAAGCAGAAGAGACTTAAAGATCATGAGGGACTCCAGAATAGACAGGTTCCAGATTGTACAGGTTACCACACCATTCTTTTTAACAGGGATTTGATCAGGACCCAAATAGCATGTCAAGTTGCACAGAATGTCATTATTTAGATGGGCTGGATTAGACAGATTTACTGTATTTGTTCCCCTCCAGTTTGGGAAGTGGACGCATGCAGAGTCACTTCATTCTCACTAAGCGAATAGCATGGCCAGACTGCATACTCTTTGAGGTGGCAGATAGTTCAGCTATTAAACAGGTTTGCAGTCACTGCCTCTAAAATATTCAACGTGTCTTCCACCCAAACATGTCTTAATGTCAATTTAAAAATGCCAATGCAGATTTTTAGACCCGGAGAAAACTAAAAACTATGCTAATACATTTGCTATTGATGGGGTAAATGTGTTTTTCTACCATCCAACCATAAATCCCACACAATAATAATACAAAATGTCCACAGTTGTTCGTTTGCTTAAACAAATCAATAATTACGGTTAATGATCAGAGTAAACAAATGTGGAAATTAAACTTAATGGTAATATTTTATTGAGTAATGTATTCTTTTTAAACTTTTTTTTTTTTTAAAACATGTACGATAATTGCTGTAAGTTCTCCATTTGTGGGAATTTGCCATACTTACCATCCAAAAAATTGCATCAGCTCTCTTTACTAAAACATCGGTTAGTGCCCAGTTCTGTTCATGGAGACAGATTTAAAGAAAACTATGTGGTATTGCATAAGTATTTGCTATTGTATAAGTATTTGCTATTGTATAAGTATTTGCTATTGCATAAGTATTTGCTATTGTATAAGTATTTGCTATTGCATAAGTATTTGCTATTGCATAAGTATTTGCTATTGTATAAGTATTTGCTATTGCATAAGTATTTGCTATTGTATAAGTATTTGCTATTGTATAAGTATTTGCTATTGCATAAGTATTTGCTATTGTATAAGTATTTGCTATTGTATAAGTATTTGCTATTGTATAAGTATTTGCTATTGTATAAGTATGTTTTTATTAGAACCTGCCACGTGGGAAGAAAGTAAAGTGTGTATTGTGTAACATTATGCATGTAATAAAAAAGTCCTCTAGCATTTCTTTTAATTCGGTTTTATGTATATTGCTTCTTCCTGGGCTTCCAGTTTGCAGATGCACAACATAAAAATAAAGACATTGCAACAACCGCAACCCATTGTCTTCAGTGTGTATGAGACTAAGAAAAAACCTGAAGATAAAGACAGGGTCATTCTATGTTGAACATCATCATTTATATGTAATTGAAGCACGGAATAAAACGTGATAAAATGTCAAAGGTAGATATCATGTATATAATGTGGATACTACGACAACTACGATGACTACGACTAATAATAATAATAATAATAATAATAATAATAATAATATGATTAGTTGCTTTTATACAGTAAGTAATACAAAGGTTCTGCAAAATATTCTGCCAAAATACTGTCACCTGTAATAGTAGGGATCCATTTTGGCTTTATAAGAAATAAAGTAATGTCTTCCTATATCCTTTATCCTTGCCAATTCAAACAAAAATGTGATTACTGAGCTTACAAACAGTTGCAAAGAATCCTTCAGCAACATTTTCTTTGGCAGTATGAACCGATAATAAATGTTTAATAATCTTCATGTAACAAAGATGAGAAAATAACAAAATGCTTCATTTATGAAACTCGAGTGCAAATAGACGTCCTTATTTATTTTTAATTCACAAAATAAACTCAATGGATTAGTCTAGGTGTTTAGCATCAATGAAAGCCAATTATTACTGCTAGTCTAATCTGCCCAAAATGATTTATAAGTAAAAAAAAACAAAAAACAAAAAAACACAAACAAGAAAAAAATGAACAGCAGTTCAAAAGACTAATGTTTTCCACCTAGTGTGCTTGGTGTACCTGGTTTAAAATCCATCCATTGGTATCCTTCTTCCTGTAAAATACACCATTTAATACAGTTAAAACATTTTTTTTTTGTATATGTTTGATCCTATAATGACAACAGATAAAACAACAGGTTAAAACCTATAACAATGGTCTCCTTATCCCAGCAGTTTAACTTGAATGCCTTCTCCACCTGGCTAGATGTTCACTCATCTGTTCTCTGTTCCAGTTGTCCTGAACTGGCTCTGGCTGCTCATGTACTTCATGGTCCACTGCAGAGACAAGACTGTTCTATTATTTAATACATACTCAAAACCTCATCTGGCCAAGAATATTTGTAAACTGTTCGTTTTCAAAAAAGTACATAACAGCTCTGACCTCTATTCTAACACAATAATGGAAAACCTATGTCCGAAAATATCAAGGATAAAAGATACAGGTATTGAGGTTGGGAGGTCCTCAATAAAACAGTACCTTAAAATGTCAGAGGAAAAAGTATCAGGTGTTATCTTCCAATCAAATCTGAGCACATACAAAATGTGTCATGAATGAAAAAAGTTATAAGTTCAAAAAAGATCTTCAACACTAAATTTTATTTAGAACCTGTGAATAAGAGGCAGGATGTCTACTGACACACTAAAAAAGAAATGTTACAAACTACATTTTTAAGAGAACCGAAGTTACACAAATCACTAGACACCTTTGGTAGTGTGTTTCGACATGCTACAGAACCAGTTACAGAAACACAAATGTGGGTGAATAAAACATTTGTCAAGCATGGAACCATCAATCCAGAGAAATTGTTTAAGTCTGTACTACTAGGTTTAATCTGCCTTATTGGATTTTTGTAATAGGCTAGAGTCTGTACTCTGACAATCAACCAAGTAAGCAATTTTTATCATGTATGTACACCACAAAATAAAAACTCATGTGCCCCATACAACAATGTCATTTTCTATTTGGAAAACTGCTCCTTAGGGGGGAGTGTACAAAAACAAAGGTATTTGTGTAACAAGTTAAAAGCTGGGCATGAATCAGCTGTGCTGCACACCACACGAGAGCATCTCCACCACTATGCAAAAGAGCCGGGCTCGTCTGCATTCACTACTTATAGAGCTTTTAACCTCATTTTACTGATGGGACAGCACCTCTAGCAGCAGTGCATTACAAAACTCCCATTACCTTTGGAAAGCAACCAGGTAAGCCAACATTAGCAGAGGAACTGAACCAATTTCTAGTACAGGGGTGTCAAAACATGGACCAAAATTAATTTAAAAAACATACTGATTAGATACATTTGAGAATACAATGCTTTTCCAAAAGGTGACTATACAAAATACTCAATTCAACACTCAACCTGCCAGGTAGTTTTCTAATTTGCCAGTCCCTTTCAGAATGATTCTATTAATTCCACGTAAAGTTTAAATGGCTCAGAACCCCTGTATTCTCAGAGAAGTGACAATGTGTTGTAAAGGTTGTTAGTAACTAAAACACAGCCCAAAAACTGCCATTTAACCATAAAACAGGCAACTTTTTTTACCAAGGATGGGAGTTCCCAGGGGGCGGGGCACAATTGGTTAAGCACTGCCCGGGCGGGGCAGGGGTTAGGTCGGCTTGGCTCGCCGCACACTCGCGACCCCTGTGGCTGGCCGGGCACCTGCGTGCCAGCTTGTACATAACTCAGAGCTGTGTGGCCCTCCGATGTAAGTTCTGGATACGGCTGCACGGCAGGTTTGCAGAAAGAAAAAAAGCGGACGGTTGACAACACTCGTTTCGGGGGACGTGAGTGCTCGTCTTTGTCTCTCCCGAGTTAGTTCGAGGGTTTCAGCAGTGAGCCAGGCTGAATAATAATTGGATATTCCAAAATTGGGAGAAAAAATTGGAATATGAATAAAAATAACTGTTAAAAAAAATTAAGTGCATGAAGAAGTATTCAATTAGTAAGCAGTGGTTTTGAACAGGTGTCATTCATTATTGGCATCTACAATATTTTTCTGTGCTTTATTTGCTGTCCAGTTATTGAGATTATAATTATTTAATTATTTAATACACGGTCACAATGCAAGCTTAATATTTAAATACAGCATAGTTTACAGAAAGTGCAAATAATACAACTAAAACACAATATGAACTAGGATGCAACAAGTTAGGATTAAAGCAAGTTGTATCTACAATGACATATTGATAGTGCAGTCATGCAGGGCTAGAATATTAATTCAGGACCCAGTTTTGTGGTACATACTGGAGGTTAAAGAAGTCCAGTGCATCAGGGTAGATCAAGAAATCTACAAGTGCAGTCTAAACAGATGGGTCTTGAGGAGGTGGCAGAAGGCAGAAATAACTGAATGGCTGATCTCAATAGAAAACAATGGGAGAACAGTGTCAGGTTGTTTAGTTAAGTATAATACACTATATTTGTTGAAAAAGTGAATTTAGTGTCAATAATTCATTGTAAGTAAACATTAGTGTAAAATATCTATTTGTAAGCCAATTAATCTGTTGTATAATTTTAATACCGATATTTTCTGTACCAGAAACAGTCTGATTTGAGGCCATCTCTTGTGGACTGTGTTTGTGTGGTTCTTGCTGAAAAACCAATGAACATGTGTATAGATTACAACCCTGCCCCCTCCCCCCACACACACACACCAGGCTAATTTGTCACAATTGCAAGTCTACTCTCAAAAGATTTACAGATTTGAATGGAGTTTACAGAGTAAATTACCCTTTAAGTCTACAGAAGCAGTTTGGCTAATTAGTGTGAGAAACAAGCTGTGTTCACCCTTCAGTTCATATGCATTCAGATACTTCAAGTTATTTAAAATGAGACTATAAATACTTAAATATTGCTCTTAAGTGTCTAACTATACTTTAGGTCCTCAAAATGGCAGCATATTTATCTTGTAGAAACATATAAAGCAAATACTATTTCTTTTATCCAAGATGTATCAGATACATTGTCAAGGGATGTCCTGTCCCTACTTTTGAAATGGTAGTGTGCCTGCGTTTGGGGCTTTTATTGACCATTTTACTGGTATATAAGTTGCTCCCCCCTTTTTGGGATCCCCTTGAAAATAGACTTATACAACAGTTTTTACAGTATATGAAAAAGCACATGTTATGCTAAATGTGAATTTCACTTTTTACTGGTTATTTATTTAAAGCTATTAGTGAAGACAACGTATTGATCACTCCCTGCAGAAACTACAATGCTACACTTCCGGTCAACTTCAAAAGGTTACATAGAGGAACATGGGAGGAAATGGGGTGGAAAATATGGGATGGGAGCATTTACAATGATACTTTTGGATTTGTTTTTACTCCCTCCCTCACTTGCTCTTGCTCTCTAATCTGAACTCCCACACTACTGTATCTACCAGTGCTATTAGTTTGTATTTATTTTGCTTTAAACGGAAGCTTGATGGTAAAAAGTGAATGCCCACTCATATGCCAAATCCTGGACCTGGTAGAATTTACTCCACCACATAAATAAAAAAATGTAAATCAAAGGAGCTTACCACAGCTGAGACTAGGTTGTAAAAGCTTTGTGTCAGAACAGTTTAAAAATCAACAAACCTCATGATTTAATAGCAAGCATAAATAACTGTTATGAACTGGGGTTCACAAACTTTTTTTTGGTACTGTGTGTATATCTATCTATCTATCTATCTATATATATATATAGATACACAGTACTGTGAAAAAGTATTTGACCCCTGTCTGATTCTCTGCATTTTTGCATATTTTTCACACTGAATGTTATCAGATCTTCAACCAAAATCTAACATTAGATAAAAGGGACCCTGAGTGAACAAATAATACAAAATTGTGATACTTATTTTATTTATTTATTAAAGAAATCAATAACTGGTTACGCCACCTTTAGCAGCAATAACTGCAACCAAACGCTTCTTGTAGTTATTGATCAGTCTCTCACAGTGCTGTGGAGGAATTTTGGCCCATTCCTTCATGCAGAACTGCTTCAACTCTGTGATATTTGTGGATTTTTGAGCATAAACTGCTAGTTTCTGGTCCTGCCACAACATCTCAATGGGGTTTAGGTCTGGACTTTGACTAGACCATTCCAAAACTTTAAATTTCTTGTTCTTCAACCGTTCTGACTTGCTTGTGTGTTGCGGATCATTGTCTTGCTGCATGACCCAGCTGCGCTTCAGCTTCAGCTCATGGACGGATGGCCTGACATTATCCTGTAGAATTCTCTGATACAGAGCAGAATTCATGGTTCCTTAAATGATGGCAAGTCGTCCAGGTCCTGATGCAGCAAAGCATCCCCAAATCATGACACTCCCACCACTATGCTTGACCGCTGGTATGAGGTTCTTACTGTAGAATGCAGTGTTTGGTTTTCGCCAGACATAACGGGGCCCATGTTGGCCAAAAAGTTCCACTTTTGACTCATCTGTCCATAGAACATTGTTCCAGAAGTCTTGAGGATCATCCAGGTGCTTTTTGGTAAACTAGAGACGAGCATTCATGTTCTTAGTGAGTAGTGGTTTCCGCCTTGCTACTCTGCCATGAATCCCATTTTTGCCAAGTGGGTATTTTCCTTAATGGCAATTGGCGAGGACATAAATCCTAGATATATAACATAATATGCACGACTATATATATATATATATATATATATATATATATATATATATATATATATACAGCTCTGGAAAAAATTAAGAGACCACTGCAAATTTTTCTTAAATCAGCATCTCTACATATATGGCAGCCATTCCATTCCAGTGTCTGTTGAATTCCAACACAGGCACACCGCATTCTACTGAATGGGGTACTGATTAGGGGATCACCTGAACTAAATCTTATTTAATGAGGAAAAGTATAAAAACCACTCCTGTGGTCATCACTATCCTCTTGCAATAGGACCAGCTGGATGGCAAAACAGTGCTAGTAGTACCTCAAAAGTAATTGGAATCAAAAAATAACTATTGACCATGCCCAAAGAGTTGAAAAGGAAAGTTTTGAGTGAGGAAAAGAAGGGTTCAATTCTGGCTTTACTGGCAGAGAGATACAGTGAGCGTCGGGTTGCTTCCATCCTTAAAATTTCAAAGATGGCGGTTCATAAGAACAAGGTCAAGCAGCACACGTTGGGGACAACAAAGCTGCAGAATGGCAGGGGGCAAAAACGACTCTCCACTGACTGGGATGACCGCCAACTCATTCGAATGTCACTCAGCAACCGTAGGATGACATCAAGTAACCTACAAAAAGAATGGCAAATGGCAGCTGGGGTGAAGTGCACGGCGAGGACGGTTCGAAACAGGCTCCTAGGGGCAGGGCTGAAGTCGTGCAAAGCTAGAAAAAAGCCCTTCATCAATGAGAAGCAAAGAAGAGCCAGGCTGAGGTTTGCAAAAGACCATAAGGATTGGACCGTAGAAGACTGGAGTAAGGTCATCTTCTCTGATGAGTCCAATTTTCAGCTTTGCCCAACACCTGGTCGTCTAATGGTTAGACGGAGACCTGGAGAGGCCTACAAGCCACAGTGTCTCGCACCCACTGTGAAATGTGGTGGAGGATCGGTGATGATCTGGGGGTGCTTCAGCAAGGCTGGAATCGGGCAAATTTGTCTTTGTGAAGGACGCGTGAATCAAGTCATACAAGGTTGTCCTGGAAGAAAACTTGCTTCCTTCTGCTCTGACAATGTTCCCCAACTCTGAGGATTGGTTTTTCCAGCAGGACAATGCTCCATGCCACACAGCCAGGTCAATCAAGGTGTGGATGGAGGACCACCAGTTCAAGACCCTATCATGGCCAGCCCAATCTCCAGATCTGAACCCCATTGAAAACCTCTGGAATGTGATCAAGAGGAAGATGGATGGTCACAAGCCATCAAACAAAGCCGAGCTGCTTGAATTTTTGCGCCAGGAGTGGCATAAAGTCACCAAACATCAATGTGAAAAACTGGTGGAGAGCATGTCAAGATGCATGAATGCTGTGCTTGAAAATCAGGGTTATTCCACCAAATATTGATTTCTGAACTCTTCCTAAGTTAAAACATTAGTATTGTGTTGTTTAAAAATGAATATGAACTTATTTTCTTTGCATTATTCGAGGTCTGACAACACTGCATCTTTTTTGTTATTTCGACCAGTTGTCATTTTCTGCAAATAAATGCTCTAAATGACAATATTTTTATTTGGAATTTGGGAGAAATGTTGTCAGTAGTTTATAGAATAAAACAAAAATGTTCATTTTACCCAAACACATACCTATAAATAGTAAAACCAGAGAAACTGATAATTTTGCAGTGGTCTCTTAATTTTTTCCAGCGCTGTATATATATATATATATATATATATATATATATATATATATATATATATATATATATATATATATATGAAAAAGTAGTATATTACACATACAGTTCAACTGTGAGTATTCATTACTGTCATCAACAAGACCTTAGCTTTAATACATTATTTTACTGTTTAATATCCCACACTCATACTTTATTAAGTAACATGTACAGCCACGGACACACCAAGACTCAGAGACTGTTGATCGAAAGGGTCCATTGAGTTTTGGAATTGTCATAATAGAGTGTTCAAATGTGGGGGCTGTTGATTTGAACTGCGTATGCCCAGAATACATTTCTAAAACTTTAATCACTGACAGACAACATGTTTTCAATGTTGTTGTTATGCTCAAGAACTTGTACATTGGCTGTAAAAGGCTAAGCAAGCTTGAAGTATAGCCTGTGGTCTGCCATTCATCAGGAACTTCAGTCAGTCTGTGTTTTATCCCTGCTGCAACTGGGTACAAAGAACTAGCCATATTTTTTCTCTGCACTCAAAAGTACTGTAGCCAGTTTGAATGGCTGTAGCAGAGGCAGTATCTCAGCCATTTGTTTCCAGTGCTCAGTTGTGAGATCTAAAGTAGCTGCATCACAATTTGTGGTCAAATCTGGGTTTGACAAAACAGCAACAACTGGCCATTTTAATTTAAGAAGGCATTCAAACATATAATACACTGTATTCCACCTTGTTTGTACGTCCTGTATTAACTTGAGTGGTGCTTTTTCTGTGTTCAGCATTTCTGTTTGTTTCCTATTTAAAGCACTTGTTGCCATCTCACTCTTTTTAAAATGTGCAACCAGTCTCCTTGCTGCTGCCACTAACGTCTGCACTTGTCATACATCAACTTTCTTTCCAAAATAAGCTGTCACTTTGTTGTATTTTGTCGGGTGCTGTCTTACTAAATGAGCCCACAGGTTGGTGGTATTGCCACAGAAGCTCATTAAAACTCCACAAACAGCGCATTTTACCTTTCATTTTGTTCTTTTGTAAAAAAAAACAAAAAACAAAAAAAAAAAAAAAAACTTCCAAACATCTGACCGCATTATTTTAAATAAAATTAAATAAACAATTTAAAATCTGATCCCGAAATGCGGCTTACCTCTAATCTCTTCTCTAAGGGTTTTTTTTTTGTTTTTTTTTGCATGCTTAAGGCCTTTGCACATTGAATCCGTTCCGTCATTTAGAATCCGTCATCCGAAAAAGTCTTCTGTCAATCTATTGCACACTAGATGCTATATATATATATATATATATATATATATATATATATATATATATATATATATATATATATATATATATATACACACATATATATTACACACCACAGTTGTCATAGCATCAGGAACCATATGACCAATATTTAATTTTTCAAGACTTGCTCCTGTAATAAATATATCCAAAAGTTGGGTAGCTAGCAGAGCTACCGAAAATACTTTCATGACTTTCATGTACTGCCCCTCTTTTCTGACTGTTCAGTCCTGACCACTCTTGCCCTGCCATGCTTCTTTCTCTGATATGTCTCCAGGTTAGGCTATTGTTTCTTTACTCGCTCGAATACAATTTAAATAAAAATTATATCTTTGTAATAACCTATACTGCACAAAATCCATGTGTTTATGTATGCTGTCAGTTAATAATTTCAAGTACTATAATACATATAATTCATGCCTAAGTCTGTGGCAATGTCTTTCCATATTTCTTTTTTTTTTTTCAGTCTTTCTAATCTTTGTTGGATTTATCATAAAGTAATTTTTGTTTGGCGACACACACGATTAGAGTTTTCCATTTTGTTCAGGGAACTGCAAGAATCCATGTCGTTTTTAATTGTTCAATGTATTTTTTAATGCACGTCAAACTGGATCAAATCGAACTTGTTTCAATGCTAAAATTGACGCATCACCGCCGCGCGACAACTATGGACTTAGTGTGCAAGGTGCAATAGCGAATGCACATGATAGTTTTTTTAAGTTTAGACGAATGTTAAATTCGGATGGGTTATCAATCCAGTGTGCAAAGGCCTTTACCCTGAAAACGTATGTGCTGCGTAGTGGGCAGCGAGGTTTATTATTATTATTATTATTATTATTATTATTATTATTATTATTATTATTTAAAGGAACCAAAGGAAAGGCAAGGAATAAGAGTGTAGGTTTATATTTTGTCGGTCCTAATAATGAACTGATAGATGCAGTTTTTTTTTTTCCAACCATCCAGCGATTTGATGCATTGTCCCAGCCCTACTAGTAACAGTACCATCTACCTGTAGACTCCTCTGGTTTGTAAATAACACCTGTTTGAGTCTAAGCTGTGGCAGTCTAAGGACAACAAGTCCAAGGGCAGTCTGAGCTGTGGCAGTCTAAGAACCAAAAGTCCAAGTGCAGTCTGAGCTATGGCAGTCCAAGTGAGGACAGGTAGAGCAAGGACCTTTTGCTTTTCAAAATCTCTCCCATTGACTACTAGAGGCCTCACTCCAACTCTTAACATTAGCTATATTTAAGTAACTTTATTAAAGGTGGTGTTTTAATTGGGTGATCCACTGTTGTGCTTAGTACCAGGTGAGTGGTTAAACTGAACATAGGTTGATTTGCAATGTGATTGTTTCCACACAGCTTTTATAGTTGTGTGATCCCATTGAAGTGCATTAAAACTATTGTCTTAGCGCACAGCAGCAGCTTTTAACCAGTTCCCTTGCAAAGTGGGGGTGCAAGGAGAGGCTGTTGGAGAAAATCTGAACCTAGCAGCAATCTGGAAGACATCAATTACGGGACAGGTCTGTACTCTCCCACTAATACTGTACCCTGTTATTCTGTCCTCCCATCCTGTCATCTCTCCGCCGCTGCTCCCCCCTCTAACCAGTGCCCTCTGGAACTGTTACTAATCTACAAACAAAACTGATTTCATCTCTGCCTTTGCCTCCCACCCTCTCTCTTGATCTCACTGAAACCTGACTCTCTCCTGATAACACTGTAACTCCTGCTGCCCTGTCCTCTCTTAACACAAGTATAGGGATTTTAATTGGTGGAAGGAATACATTCAACAAAACATAATTTGAAGTTTAAAATCTAGTGTTTTGTAATTAAACAAACAAATAATAATTGTACAAGCACAATAACACACAATGTAACAATGTGAAGTTGTCATAACATAAACCTTCTGTGGTATGTGGAAGGCACTTGACGTGGTGGTCTGACACATGATGACCACCCTGTCGTGTGTTATTGTTTATTTAGACTCTTTCTCATTCACGTTAGTAATGCCAATATGGAGCCCTATCTTTGTGACAAAGCTTCACTCATAATCCAAGGCTCTGTTCTATCTAGACTCGGCAACCGTAATTCCATGCAAACCTGCCCTCTATACTGCAGCTGGTGCAGAATTAAGTAACACACCAGCTCAGGTCCCTGGATTTCTAATTTCAAACAAAGCGCTACCAATCTGCCTGACTAAATGTTATACAATATCGTACTGAAAATATACCCCATAACACAGACGCAAATGTCCTGTTATTTCACGATGACTTGTTGCTATTCATTAGCAGAGCAAAAAGATATCTACCTTTGCGTTATTATTTTAAATTACAAGTACAGGCGATCCTCGATTTATGACGCACGGCACTTACAACTCTTTTGCATTATTACCCTGCTTCGACTTTACGACATCGATACGGCATTTACGACACAGCGAGACCGGAGCCATTCGTCATATGCGCATGCTCGGTGTCCGAACCGCAGTACCTGTCGTGGTCGTCCTGACTCAGTCTAGTGGGTTTTCTGTATTTTGATTTTTTTTTTTAAAGCATGTAACTGTTTTTTTTTATATTATTATTATTATTATTATTATTATTATTATTATTATTATTATTATTATTTTATCATTATTTGCCGTTAACAATGGCTAATAAGAGCAATTGACTCAAAACGAAACCTAATCTGTGAACTCTGTCACATGATGAGGGGCTTAACTTCAAGAGATCGTATTTCCTGCTAGGAGTACCACATACACTCTCCGAACACGTCATTGGAAAGCCCAGAGTCTGTACTTTTAAACAAGCCAGGTCGGTGTCTGAGTAATATGCGTGTAACCTCCGGGTTGAGTGCACAGAGTTAAATAAATGTTTGCATGAGTACAATATAACAGGTCATTTTTGTATCTGGCTGAAGAGTCAGGAACGTAACCTCAATTTATCACATCGTTCCTATGGGAAAATGTGCTTCGGCTTACAACGCGACTATCAGGAACCAAGTGGGAGGACTGCCTGTATAGTGATTGAGTTTTTGGATCCCAAGCAAATGCCTTTCTTATACAGGGGTGTAGGATACTGTGCTGTCGTTGTGCTTTCCTTTGAGACCACAGCTCCTATGGATAATGCTGTCCTGTTTTTCTTTTTGTTTTTTTAAAGTTTATTTATTTAGTCTTGAGATTTGTTTTCCGCCATATTTTGTTTCCCTGTTGATCCCCAGATGACACTGCATTTGTGTTAAAAAAAACAAAGAAGATAAATATCGGGATCAATTCATAGTCTTTCTTTTTTGGTATCCACTCCTAAATGTTTTATCTTTTTATTGTTTTGCATGGAAACAAATGTTGTCATTTCAAAAAACAAGAATTGCAATCCATTTCATCATATCCATTTCTTACAATAGTGGAATTCAATAACCACAATCACTAAGGTCTATTCCCCTTGGTCTTTCCTAAAAATGGGTTTTATTAACTTCATTACTGTAAGCATATCACATTCTCTGCTTCACCTGGGTATACTAAATATGTGTTCACTGCTTGAACACAGTGGAGTTAAAAGATCATTCTTTGACTAGAACCTATTCGTTGTCCCAGTATGTATATGTTACGGTAAAAGTCAGAATCTGGTAAATCTTGTTTTACCAGTAGCTCTCATCGATTTGTAATTTGGTAAATGTCCATTAACAGGTCTTAAATTTTCTGACGCATTTACCAAATGCTTTTTGGTAAGGCACTTCCGTGAACCGACAAGAACTTAAATGTCATTTAATGTCCATTTCGTAGAATCTTGTTTATTTTCTGTACATTTACTGCTGCACCGTGGTACATGTCAACATAAACGGTCATTTAAACTCTTCTAGAAAGATTTATATATATATATATATATATATATATATATATATATATATATATATATATATATATATATACACATACATACATACATATTATAAATCATATATATGATTTTAAATGGTGGTTTGTACCCTGAAAGTTCATATTTGACTAATTTTCAATTTGCAACTGCAGTGTTATTTTGTGACAGCTACTAATAACATAAATCACCAACCATTGGGAAATACGTTTGGTTAAATGTTCAACTGTGCAGTGACACAAGGACTACATTTTCAGCAAGATTATTGTTACTTGCTATGACAAAGTGCCCGCCTGTGTGTATTTTCTGTTATATGTTGTGTGTGGTGTGTTAAATGTTGGTGTATAGTTATTGGTACACGGGATATAAAAGGGTCTGTAACACAAGTGTTTAAAATGTATATTTGTATTTAGACACGAGGATTGCACAGCACTTCAAGTGCAAGTAAAATTTAATATGTGAGCATAGGGAATTGCACTTTATTAGTTCACGTGCAGTTGTACCGCGACTCCAATTGAATGATTGATTAGAGGTTGAGTCTCGGTACAGCTGCATAAAAGCATCATGTTTTCACATACTCGTGGTTGTGTGTTCGGTGAGTGGAGAACGGGATAGGGGATGGAGGTAATAGTGAAAAATTGTAAGAATAATAGTTAAAATATCTGCTCACCCTGTTTTGTTTAGTGTTAGTCCGTTTTTGTTTGTCTATTTATTTTGGCGACTGTGCCGTGTCCTTTTTATGTTTGTTACAACCGTTTCTTTTCTGTTCTGTTTATTAAATGCTGAGCGAAAGCATTCGCTCAGCTCCACCAAACTCCACCTCTCTGTCGTTTTATTTCCTGCTTCTGGTCAGACGTCACCCACTCCAGACGTCTTTGTGACACTTGCATAATAATCTGATCCCATTAAGGCATAACATAATCAAGGCTTTAAGGTTTACCAGTAGAGCCACAGTCATTGAAAGTTAACCTTATGCCCCAGTATTGTTTGTATATCATGCTATTTTAATGCACCTGTCACTGGAACATGCTCACAAATCCCTTATTGTTGGCTATGGATTTGTTTAATACACTTCATCCCAAGGGCTAAAATACATTGGTATTACTTAATCCTACACAGTTTACATTTTATATTAGCATATATCAGTATAAACAAGAAAACAAAAATAGTTTCAAGGTTTGTAGCTGTAGGTTATACAGTTTTTTTTGTTTGTTTGTTTATTTTTTTAAATAAACAATTAACTGATTATTGCTTAATCTACAAAAAAAACAATATATCAGTGAAAACATGCATTGCCCCTGAAGGGAAGAGACGGGTATATATGAAAAATCAACTTTGTTTTCTGACAAACAAAAAATCCCCAGACATTGACAGTTATGGGGCCTTATTTATAAGCTTTAATGGTTTCTGACTTTAAAAGGGAATCTCATCCAGTAGCTTTTACAGGAATGCTGAGATTCCTTTGAAGGCACTCCTGTGTGTCAATAAAGTTTATGACCTTCCAGGGAAGAAACAGTTAGTGTTGCACCAAATCACTGAGCACCTGTGTATTAATCGGTACGATTTATTAGTTATGGGACTGTCCTCTTTAAAATCTATTTGAAATTGATGCCTGGATTAAACCTGAGATGGTAAAGCTTGAGTAATGTTTCATAGACCAGTAATGACTTACAATATACCAGAATTATACAATACCAAATATCTGTAAATTATTAGGACATGCTACAAGTAACATCTTATCAGAATGGACACGTATTCAAAATCTTACTGTAATACACTTTTTTACACAGAGAATTGTGGGAACCTGTAACCAACGCCACAGTAATGTTGTTGAAGCTGACATCCTGGGATCCTTCAAGAAGCTGCTTGATGAGATTCTGGGATCAATAAGCTACTAACAACCAAACAAGCAGGATGGGCCGAATGACCTCTCTTATGTTCTTATGAGATAATCAGACAATACATACACTAGTTTGATTGGTGGCCATATTAGGAGCTGTAACGCATATGTCATGTCTGAGATAAAATTAATAGTTTGTGGCAATTGTTATTTCTCATGAAGTTAGAAAAGCAGGGTATATTTTAACATGACGAGGTAGCAAACAATAGCTTTGTCGAAAACAGGGTACACTTCAATACATTTTGATAGTACCCCGATCGAAAAAGACCCAATCTGCCCTTTTTTAAAGACATTCTACTTTTACAATAAGTGAAATATCAAACAAAATAAAAACATAAATAAATGCACAAATAACGACAGGCATGTGAAATGTCCCCTTGTACTGGACAGAGCGATCTTTAACAGAAATATTTCTGGTGTTTGATGCAGCTGGTGGCTTTTTCGTTACATGCTGTATTTATTTTTAAGTGATAAAAATATGTATATTTACACCACACTATTATTTCAGAAATGGTCATTTTCACTGGGAACTACATGGAAATGGGTACATTTCATGGAAATTGTTATAAGGGTAAACAGTAAGCAGGATGCAAGTAGATTTTAAATTAAAACAGTCACACAATGTATTTTCTCTAATTAAATGTAGTTTAAGTCAATTAATGTATTAAGTAGGAATACAAATAATTTATATCAGTGTGATGCAATACAGACATGTCTGTTCAACAAAGACATTCTTTGAATCCAAATACCCAGTCATTAGAATTCTGTATGCATCTGGGGGTGTTACTGCCTGAAGGCAGTATGTGACAAGAATATAAGACTTTATATATCCCTTTCTATCAAAGTCATTAACAGAGACTTTGTAGCGTGGTGTGCTTAGTGTTTTATGTTAACATTCCTCAGACATTCCCACTTGGAAACAACTATTGAATGCACATTGAAATAGGCACACATGTTGCATAGTTTTAAGAGATCAGCAAGGGAAAAAGTCTTCAGGTGAATTGCTAATGTTTACCCTTTCACTGCTGTTTTTTTTTTAATTTCTATGCTATGAATTATTCAAATAAGGCATTTAAAAAGTGCATTGTTTATGAACAATAATACAGTTTGAAATAAATATTTCCCATGTTGTTGATTTCATTAAATATATTTGATATCTGAATATCAAATAATTTTTTTTAGTCAAAACAAAAAACTTTAGGGTATATTAAATCTAAATTCTGTGCGCTGCCTTCACTAAGGCAAGATACATGTTGGTATTAAAACAAAAATTCCCAATGCCACCCATTGTATAGACAGGACGGACTGAACTTAAATAAAAAGGGAACCAATCTACTTGGAGAAAAGATCCTCGAGCAGGTTCAGAAGCAATTAAACTAGAAAGGGGGGGGGGGGGGGGGGGGGGGAAGCAACAAAAAAACAGAAGGGAGACTGCATCAAAACAAGGACAACAACTCAGGTAAGACAACCATTAAATGTATCTAAATGCTAGAAGTATCAGAAACAAAATTTTAGAACTTGAAGCTACTGCACTAACAAGTAACTATGATGTGATAGGTGTTACAGAAACTTGGTTGTCTGAGAGTGATGGGGACGAATATAATATTTGTGGGTATACACTGTATAGGAAAGACAGGCAGGACAGAAGAGGTGGAGGGGTAGCGCTATAAATAAGAAACAGTCTTGAAGCCCAGGTGTTAAACCTGGACAAAGAAAATAAAGCTGAATCAGTATGGGTCAGAATAACGGACAAAAATTCAAAGGGCATAATTATAGGAGCATGCTATAGACCGCCAGATTCAGATGGTGAGCAAAATAATCTGTTATACAATGACATTAGAAATGCGTGTAGTAAAGGAGAAGCCATACTAATGGGGGATTTCAACTTCCCCCATATAAAATGGGAAAACCCAATGGGTAGCACAATGGACAAAATTGAAATGGTGGAAATGACAAATGACTGCTTCCTAACATGACTAGAGGGAAGGCATGCCTTGATTTAGTCTTTTCAAATAACAAAGACAGAATAAGTAAAACAGAGGTCAGAGAACCACTAGCAAACTCAGACCACAAGATGGTCTCATTTGAAGTGCTTTTTAAACCCCCCAAAGTAATGTCTAAAGCTAAGGTTTACAATTTTAGAAAAGCAAACTATGAAGGTATGAAACAGAGGCTAACAGAAGTAGATTGTAGTAAAATAGAGAAAACATCCACAGAAAAAGGATGGCTGTTCTTCAAAAAGGATGGCGCAAAACAATTACATCCCTAAAGTAGACAAATCTAATGTAAAACTAAATTGCCAAAATGGTTTAATAGATCAATTTAAAAAAAAATATTCAGCGAAAAAAGGTACTTTACAGAGCATTAAAAAGGGACCAAAAACAAAGTACACAGAACTGCAAACTCAAGTCAGAAAGGAAGTTAGAAAGGCCAAGAGAGAAATAGAAATGAACATTACTAAGTGGGCTAAAACCAATTCCAAATGTTTTTCCAAAATTACAACAGGAAGAGAACATTCAAAGAGGAGGTTAAATGTCTAAAACAATGATGTCACAGGATCTGTCACAGATCATCTTAGAATAATACAGGTAAACTCATGGATGATGTACAGTCTTATTCAAAGTCTGACACCTAATGTATAGCACTGGCATTGTATAATTGCCATTAAAATGTTAGATTATTTTCATCAGTTGCTGAATTGTAGCTCATTTTTAATTTCATGTAAGTGATGACGTCATAAGTACCTGTACATTAATGCTGTGAAAGGATTTCCTGTTCACAAAATCTGCCTCATTTGGTCCTGAGGGTGCCTTGATTGGGATCTGACTGAAGTCCACAGCACCAATGATACTGGGGAACTCTGCATAATAGTGTAGCCTACTTAATAAACGATAACGATGGGATTACCTATTAATTAAATTGCATATAACCTAGTAAATTACCTGCGACTGCATAGAAGCCCTCTTTGATGGCGTTTCGACTTGTATGTCGTGAAAATGTGATGAACACATTAAGAAATATCTTTAGGGGCAGATAGACCCTTCGGACTGCATGTCTTGCAGTGGCTTTGCTGATATTTTCAACATCACCAAATGAGTATAGCAATGCACCACTAGCAAAAAAGCGCAGCCCTATGCATATAGTCTGTGTTACTGGCAATGCACGGTTGCGCCGGGTGGTATGGGCAATGTACGGCTCAAGTAGATTTATTAGGTAAATGATACCTTGCCAACTGAATCTGTAGTTCTCAAATACAAAACATCTGAATGATGCAAAGGATCTTGGCGATCTCTCAATGCTCTTTCCCTATGAAAAGCTAATCTAATTAAAATTGCTCCTTGATCTATGGGATCTCTAAGGAAGGGCATTGCCATTTTAGAGGGGTGTGTCAAGTGCTTTCATTGGGTAGAAGTACAAGTTTTTATACACAGATCTGACTAACTTTAAGTTAGCCTGCGCTTGAGCAGGTTTAAGATTAAGGATGTGTTGCTACGGTAATTTATTCGGCTAGACTTTAAGCTTGCTTCGAGGAACGGAAAAAGCCAGACTTCTGTCAAGTTATCCTGAGTCATCCGGCTAACTCAGTTAGCCAGCTATGAGGAACAGGGCCCTGGCTTACACAGATTGTCAACAGCACTTTTTTTTTTCCTCACCTTGATCTTCGTCATAGTCTCCCTCCTGCTCCTCATCATCATCCAGCAATTCCCCAGCTCTTTTCAGCTCAGCCTCAGTCCACATTCATCAGCCTCTAGAAGAATGTGAAGAATCGCCTTGGCATTTGGCAAACATAAACCAATTCATTCAAACCAGGTAATTCTTTCACAGACAACCACACTTCCTTATTTACACTGGTAATAGCAACAATCAAAGCATCCCATTTAAAAAATATATATGCTTAAATATAAATGAATAAAAAAGTGAACAATTAATGAAAACTCCCTAATTATCATTTACGCAACTGTCTCCCAAATTCTATTTTTATATTTAATATACATATCTCTAGTTAACATTTAAATAATGTGTATTTTAAAACCTGATATTGTGTTATCAGTTGCTTTTTGTCACACATGGACATTTTTTATATGTGCCAATATTTTTTATATGTCCTGCTTGTGCCATATTAAATGAGGACTTTCTAATGTGCGTGTTCTTGTCTCATTCTGGTTACCCCCACATAACATGCAAAGCAAGGTACTGTACTACACTAGTACTGATGACTTCAACTGAAATAAGCAACTAAAATTACTTTCAGATTCAGACAAAAGATGTGTTTATCTTTTTACTAGCTGTGTATATTTCCAAGAGGCAGAAAACACATTATGGGATGTGTTCACAATTGAGGTTTTAGTTTAGTAATAAGTTACTTTAAACCAGCAAAATAATTGCCAATTTGTGACATTACACACATACAAACAAAGATGAAAATGACATTAGATACACTTGATATCTATAAATTGCTCTGAACTGGTTTACTTTTGAAATTATATAACAAACATCAGAATGCATCAAAAATATATTTGTACTTTAGCATTACCTAAAGTTTTGTTTGAAATTACTTCAAATGGAAAAACTCTTTCAAGCACCGAGACAGCGGTCTTCTTTGAACTTGTTTAAAACAAGAAGTGTTCCATAGATCTGACTCTCAACACTCCACTCTTCCAGCTTCTACGTTTCTACATATGAGGGGTTAGTATTTTTTTTAGAATAAGTGTTAAAAAGCACAAGGCATTTGCCTATGAAGATCATCATTAAATAAAAACAAAGATACCATGGAAAAAAGTTACCTATGTTAATAGTACTGTAGACTGCCACAAATAAACAACAAATTTAAAATACTCATTTCTTAAAAGTACCCTGTGAAACTAATCATACCTTTTATCCTAAAATCCTTATTCAGTTCAAAACTTAAAGCTAGACGTTTGCAAGTTGATGCCCTTGGTGTATAGGTATACAATGGAGAAATTCTTTTGACTTTCTGATAAGCAGCATAGCCATTACTTCATAAGAAAGAGAAGTCTGTCTAGACACTGTATTGTACATGGTTGTTTAAAGGAAATATAGATATGGGAATTACAGTATGTTCACTGCGGTGCTCAGAAAAATCAATGTTCTATCCTCACTTACACTCTTCCCATTTTATTTTTCCAACAGTGAATCCATTAAATTACTGAAATAACTAATGCTTATCAATTGGTGTATCAGCCTAATGTTAAAGGTCCTGTATATTCTCCCAGGCATTTCCTAATGCATGATACCACTTATGACCATTGTTTGGTTAGTATAATGTTTTACACTTAATGGACCAATTAAATAGTTTTGCAACACGTTTGTAGCCCAATGCACCACAGAGTTGTAATATCACATGCCTAGGGTTATTGATCGTCACATGCCTTTTTGTATACTGTGTTACATGGAAAATGTCCCTGGTACAGTGGTACCTTGAGACACATTACAGTTTACAGCGTTTATCGTCCCATGCATCTTGAAGTGTAAAACCAGTACTTTATTTCTGTATACTGCTGTTTCTTAGCATTATGGTTGCTGCTTTAGATTTGTTTAATACCCTCTTTTCCTCTGCCGGTTTATAATGTGAGTGCTGTATTAACAAACATACTGCATTTTTTAAAATGTGTTTGTTGACTGACAAACTCAATTTTTACAGACAGAGTTAATTTACACTTGTTTTTGTGCACCTGAGCACACCTGCCCTCCCTCAGCCTGGTTGGACTTAATTTCTTTTAAAAAAGAAAGAAAGAAAAAACAACCCTGGTTGTTTCTTTTTAAAACTGATTCTCTGCACCACACAATTAAGACCTCAACCTTCCACAGAGCTCCTTTCACAAAGACCCAGGGGAACAGACTTTAGTGGTGACCAACAGATGCAGAACATTATAACACAGTCAGATGCTTATTTTAAAAATGTCCTATACAAGAGGGTGCATCTGAACTACTATATGTTCTCTGTTCCAGCCTACAAATGACATTTATTTCTGAAACAGCTTCAGACAACTTCCCTCTGTTGCATTAATATTACTCTCCATTACTGAGCCAGCCAGCCAGGCTCATACATAGGTGATCAGTCATAGCCAAAGATAAAACTATGACAAGGTTTTGCTGATGAGACAGTCATTGTGTGTGGGTAGTGCATTACAGTAGCCTTCTAAAATTAATCTTCAAGACTTGGTTACTGATTTGGTCATCTTTAATTACAGCATCTTCAACAGGAACTTCCAATGCTGACTGATAGCTTTCCTTTATGACATCACAGCGGTTTAATTGAAGTACTGCACTTTGTTCTGTTTGCCCCATGTACGACCTGGGATGTACTTTCTCAATGATCGTGCCTCTCTGTGCCCAGGAGTTTGTTGCATAGCTCTTCAGGTGCAGTTGCACTAGCAGATTGTATGTTCTTCTGTCACTCCCACTGTCTTATGACTTTCCTATGCATTTTTTGACTGTTTGCATGGACTTCTCCACTTACCCGTTTGACTGAGGGAAATTTGAATTTGAAGTTGTGTGACAAAGTCCCAGTCTTTAGCAAGTATTTTGAATTTAGTGCTTGCAAACTGTGGCCCATTATCGACGAAGACCTTATTGAGTACACCATGTCTAGAAAAAATGGCTTTCATGCTGTTTATCACCGCTTCACTGGTTGTAGTGCTTAACATTCACACTTCTGGATAGAGTCACATAGTCTTTTCCTTGATGCATTAATACATCTATGCCAACCTTCTGATAAGGCCAATGTATCATTGGGTGAGGATTCAGTGGTTCAGCTTGGTTATCTGGTCTGTATTTCGGGCATGATGTGCAATTGACTTCATGAGATATTTCGTGATTTCTGTGCCAATACATGACTTCATGTGCCCTTTTGTTACACTGTTCTATGCTTTTGTATACCACTTCTACACCACTGTTAGCACTGCTACGCAGTTCCAGTATTCTTGTACATCTGGAAGACAATCCTGCTCTGATTGTGGCCAGCCCTTCAGTATTGTGCTTTTAAGGTTCCTAAAAGTCTCATCTTTCTCAGTCTCGGAACGTATAACTTCCATCTTTTGGTCAGCTACTGGCAAGGTTGTTGTGATCATGTCCACGTATGCTTGTATATCATTTGCAGTGCTCTCTTTTTGGAAGATTAGGTATGAATTTCCCATTTAATTGACCATGCCCATGAATCTCTGGGTACCTGTTATTCATTGCGGCTGAGACATTATCTTTACTGCTGATAATGTCACCTGCACAAGCTTTCTTTTTCTCACTTTTTTCTGTCAGCCTCAATTGCTGCTAAATACAATTGAACACTGTTTAAACCTTGTACATAGCAATGGTTAGAATGAAAGATTGCAACATGATAATAAGCAACTAATCTTTATGAAAGCTATCATGAAAAATAAAGTATTTTAGGCTGGAAACATTTTATAACAATCGTTCGGCATGACTGTATTTGCATTAATAAAGAGGAGTAAAAGTAAGACTTACGATTTAAAAGCCCATTTAATTGTTTCATAGAAAAACCCTGTAAATTGAATTAAAAAAAAAGTCAGCAGAAAATCAGAAGCCCTTGTTATAATAGGTTATAAGAGAATATAAAATGAGTTACACAGCTGTAGGGCATGTCTTTGAGTCACCTACAATTTAAGTTATAAACTCTCTAGTAACAAGCACATGGGTTCAATGCTTAGAGAACAAACACACACACACACAAATAAAAAAACACACTATTGTCTTCCTCTAAGAAATTTGTGTATGTTGATAGTTCTGCCAAAAAAAACCTCATAAAACTGTGTTCTTTATTAGCATGTAAAGGATTACATACACTAAACTCCCCGCCTTTCCTCCTTTAGCACTTTGGTTCACACTTAAGTAATGAAATGGGGTACTGTATTCACAGGAAATGAGAATCAAGGCCAAATCTCACAGTCTCACAGCTTCCTCTAATCTACTTGATTTTAATTCCGATTTGCTAATCAGTTTTCTGTTAATCTCTCTTTATGATTTCAATTGTTCATGTTTAATAAAGATCAGTAAAATTCTAAAGTTATTACCAGTATTTGTCTTACTGTCTCTTTGAAATTATCATGAAAATCATACATGTAATCTTGTAATCAAGGTTACATGCATGATTTTCTGTATCTTGTAATAATACATGTTTTCATTTTGTAAGGTCTGATTTTAATTAATATGAGTCAGCCCATGCTTTACCATTCCTCCTGATGTATTTTTGCATTATTACATTACAAAAGAATGAATTAAGATGTTTTTGTCAGCTTTTATGTGCTGTATGTCTTAAAAGTATTACCTTGATTTTAGCACAACAGTTTTTGTTTTATTTTCTCTTGCAAGCAAGAAGTTCAATGGGCTTGGGAAGCTTGTTTTAATACATCAGCCTTCTAATTACCTTGAGTTATGTACCATCTAAATGCAGTTGATTTCATACAGTAATGGACCTAGATCTAGGATGATCATCTTTTCAAAATGCAAAAACAGGACACCTGCCATTTCTTATACTGGGCCATATTTACATATTTTTTAAAACCTTTTTTTTCACTATTTCCCCCGAAGATCGGGTGGGTTAATGATTAGTTGTAGAGATTGTGAGAGTAAAATGATTAGAAATGGATGATTAGAAAATATTTGTAGCTTTTATTGTTGTGGACTATTTGGCTGTCACTGTAGTTGCTGCTCTGTCTTTACTCATTTTTAAAAAGGGAAACTCAGGAACTAACAGAAATGCTGCACTGACTGAAACACTTTACAGCATGTTGATGTAGAGTCGTTATCGGCATGGGATGAGATGCCGGTGTGGTTCAGTTGTGCGTACCACGAGAAAGATTTCTGGGAGACGCCTGGATATACATACATAGTTTTATTGTTTTAATTGGCGAGCGAGCGAGTGTAAGCTATTGCAAAATAATGCGGCAGGGACGATGCTGTGGTTTGACTGTGGTGCTAAACTATAATATTGCACTGTGTCTATGAATTTGGGACAAATGCCGTCCCGGAGGCATTAAGCCCGGGACTGGGACTTGATCTTTACATTTTGGGACTGTCCCGCACAATTAGGGACGGGTGGTCACCCTACGTAGATCTATGTTAACGTATGAAAAACAGGTTAATCAAATATATTGCCACAGTAGAAGCAGCTGTTGATGTCTGTAAAATATTAGAGGATTTTTCTTTTTGAATTAACTGGGGAACATTGTAGATATATCTTGTCTGACAGTTTTAGTTAGAAACATTTTTTATGCTGTGTTTACACTGCCACTTCGGACCTAAACCGACTCAGGTCCAACTGATCACGGAGGTTCTTATCATTTTTCATGTAGCGTTTACACTGTGGTTATGACCTGAGCTGGCTTAGGTATGAATGTGCGTGTATACCATCCAAATTACAACACGTGCTAGGTGACGTCATAATGACCGCTGAAGGGATGACGAGTTTTCTCCTCCCCAAACCATGTATGATGCATAAGTATTTTTAGTTAAAATAGTTTAAGTAGCCACAGGAATACTGGAGAAAAAAAAAAAATAATAATAATTTACTGTATACAATTGCAGTTAACATTTTTTTTTTTTTTTTCAAATTAGCCTTGTTACAAATACGACTACTGCAAATGGATAAATAATAATAATAATAATAATAATAATAATAATAATAATAATAATAATAATAATAATAATAAGTTATATAAGTACACTATCTACATTTTTGGTAATTACTCAAAACATTCCGTTTCTTTAAAAAAAAAACGAAACGACAGGACCCCAAATTCGTAAAACAATTTTTATTTAAAACTAACATAACATGTAAAACACTATTGTGTAAGAGATCAACTATAATCAAAAAGTTCAGAGAGGGGGTTGCACAGATCTTTCACAAGACCTGCCGCTATATCTCGGTATATGTATTTATTTTGTGTTACCGCTTATAGTGCACTATGGATTTGAGTTTCGCCTCGCAACGCTATGACAGCCCTGCTTTATTGCTCTCCCCAGTTCACGCCGCAGTTCTCATGTAAAAAAAAAAAAAAAAAAAAGTATTTAAATACCAATAAAAACAAACAACAAAAATATGGTGTGTTAAGGCGTGTTTGAAACTAAAACAATAGGTGGTTTACAATAAAATAACTGTGAAAAACACAATCCAGGATAGTTTTTGTATAAAATTATTTTTGATAGCATTTTTTTTTTTTTTTAATAATTCTCACCGATATACTTAAATATTACACTTATGTCTCTTTGATGTCCACCGGTCTATGCACCTGTTTAACAAAGCAAAAAAGTTACCGTCAAAAGTTTACATAGCCCAATGCACAGTATTGTGTGTGTGTATATATATATATATATATATATATATATATATATATATATATATATATATTACATATTTGGGGTATCTACATAATGTTTGATGAACCGGTATCTACATTTTTGATGAAAACTAAATAATACAACTTAGACATTTACAAATACTCCCCAGTATAAACAGTTAACACATTCAAATATTCAGGATACTTGTGTATCAAGTTATTCTTCTCGTTTCGTGACGCTGCACCTGCACTGCAGCTTCTTCCTGTTTAGATTCCGTGGGGGAGGAGCCGACTGGCACTGATCTCGTGCGTGAGCCGTCCTAAAGACGGGTGAGTTTACACTGCCTTTCAGGCAGACCTCAAGCTGAGCCATCTTGAGAGATACTTTCTGTTATGTTTTAATTAAACCTGTTGTTTATTTTCTTTCAAACACGCAAGTCTTCTGTTATATTTAAATAGCGAGTTTCATGCAAGCCTTGGGAAATGATTTAGCTACAGCTACTTAAATTGCTCAACATGAACAGACTTGTAGTGATGATTTTCACCAACCTAATTAAACAAAAAAAATATCCCTTTGAGGTTCATAGTTGTCAATCATTCAGATGAAGGACAATATATGTGCACACACTGTTGAGAACATTATATATTTTCAGTTCCATTTTATAAATCATATAATGTATAACCTTCTCTGTAGTCATGGCAGATATCCAGACAAAGTACAGCAAAAAAGAAGCCCTCTTAGAGACAGATTTGAGGCTTAACAAAATCTCTGCTAAATTTGCACTTTTGTCTCAAGTTTAATTCTCATAATATGCTTTAGATACTTTGTTCACTGAGTATTTGATTGACACATCCCCAAAGAGAAACAATCCTAGACTTTTTGGTATTGTATTGATCATTTTGTGTGTCATTTTCTTTCATTAAGTGATTGGTAGGCAAAAAGCTTTTTAAGCCTGTAACAGTGGGATCTGTTACATGTGTGGGTCGTCACTGTATAATAACGAGGCAGACACAGCAGATTTAATTCAACACAAGTGCTGCCACTAGAGTACCAGCAATGGTAACCCTAGTGCCAGATTTAATAAAGAAAAGAAAAGTTTGCCACACAAGGCGAGTGCTAGTCTCACTAAAAGAGGAAGCTACTACACTACAAAAACCATCCCTGTACAGTTTGGGATCAGCGTCGCCTAACCCTATTGCTGTTGGTCCCGAAGTCCCGGCCTCCCAGTGGCAGTGGGTTGTTGCAATGGTCCTGGCTGAGCAGAGCTTTCACAGGCACAGTCTTGAAGTTAAAGAGTTCCGTAGTAGTAGTTTTCCTGACGCACGAACGCTCTCCTCCTGAATGTAAACAAAGCGCCCATATGTGTAGCATGGCAGTGCAGTCACCTCAAGCTGTGGCACAGACGCCTTTTGAACTGTGCGCAGCATTCCTGAGCACGGCCCCCAGCTAATCCCGACCTCCCAATCAGCTCAGTGCCGGTCGAGCCTAACTGCTCAATTGGATGCCTAGAAACGCGTCTCCGGTTACGCGTCCCAGCTTCACACGTCTGTGCAAGAACCAGCGACAGGTTTTTAGGAGTAGTTTGCTCTATAGATTAATGTGTTTGTTTAACCACTTCCACACCATGGCGTACACATGTACGTCAAATGAAAACCCACTTACAGTGCCATGCCGTATGTGCGTACGTCAAGTTTCTATTCTATTCTATGAGCAGTTTCTCAGTCTAATGTTTCAGGTTTCATTCTCTAAGGCAGTGCTAATACTGCGGAATGTGCAATGAAAGTCGGGGGAGGGCCAGGTGACATTTTATATCTATATCTATATATATATATATAGCTACAGATATGTATGTGTGTGTGTGTGTGTGTGTATATGTGTGTGTGTGTATATATATATATATATATATATATATATATATATATATATATATATATATATAGTTTGCACTCCTTTAAATACCACTATATTGATAAGTGTTGTTGACTCCAAACAATGCTGAATAGGACTAGTGTTCAAGTTAAAGTTAAACAAACCTGTAACATCAATCCTGCAGATCCTGTGTGTTTAAAAACAGCACTGACATGTCTTGTGTAGTACTGTAGCTGAGTTAATACCCCCTCTGCAGATTTGGGCCATGAATCTCATTGATTTACTGGCAGAGAGCTTAATGCAGATTTATGTTTTTTAGAGTCTACAGTTTTTAATAAAGATTGTAATCAATCAACGCATCTCCACATTCTACTGTAAATGCATGCACTCAGTTGCATAACGCTATAACATTTTATGTTAACCTAATCTTAGAATTTAATTTATATTTAATCAGTTGCTATAGTACTCATGACTTTCACATGCACCACTAGTGTACTAAATGCAGATTTACATGGATTTACATGATGTTAAGATATAATTATATCAGATAACACAATGCTGTTTACACAGCCCATGTTTGTACCGTTATTTAATTTGTTATTTTAATATTCCTATTGTAAGTTTATGTTATTACAATAAAATGAAGGTGATCTGGGACCTGAATTGAGAAATTTTTATCTTGAGTTTTTATCATTGTGGGCTAGTCGACAGAACACCAAGAACAGATGGTGCCCACTTGAAGACCCCGAGGATGGATCCTATTTAGCTCAATTCAGATAGTTGTCATGCTGATGCGCTGGGGAGACAAAATAAGCTGGTCCCTGAAACTAGCATTACCCTTCAGCCATCAACACCAGGCAGAAGGATATCTATATCATCAGATGGAAAGAAACGCAAATGGATGGAGATGCAGATGGATCACATTAGTTTACTGTAAAGCTACATCATAGTTGGTGCTTATCTTGGCGAGAGCCGAGTTCAAATCAGCATGAAGTTTTAACATCTACTCTCATGTAATGGAAATCATAACATTTATTGCAGGCTTTCCAGTGCAGTTTTATTAGTTTATCACTGGAAATCGAGAAGTCATGATTCTTTGATCAACTGTTTACAGCATCATGTGCAAATAAAAATATAATAAAACAATTTAAGCAGAACCTAATATGGGACACACAGACATGCAACTCCAACTATGTGACTTTATAACAACTTTATACATTTATTTACATTTTTAAACATGCTGTGCATGCAAATCACACCACACTGGTATGTTGTTAAGAGTGAATATAACATTATTTGTAGTCATATGGACTATTGATACCACTTTTTCATTTATTAACCAAGAAATGTTTAAAGCTTTGTGCACCATTTTATCAAACCTAATCTAAAGTGTGTCATACAAAATACTATGATCCATGAGATTAAAGGTTTTAGTCAAGTGTTATAGGATTGATTTAGTTACCTTTGATAAGCGCCAGGAAGAAGATATTAAGATTTCTTACTCATGTAATGCTGGTAGTGTTAAAGGATTAGCAATGACATATTTCATGGTGTAATTGAAAACATGCCTGCACACTAATTAGGGAGTGCTACATTGGCCTTCTGAAAATTGGCAAGCCCATTTCAGTCAGCGACCCTTACTGGTCAAATCTTCTCAGGCTAGGCCCTTGTCTCCGGGGTCTAGAAGCTTGGTAACATCTATTTCTTACATAGGTGTTCCAATTGAAAATATTTGATTGTCTTAAATAGCAGGATGGCTGTTGAATTTCAGTCCTCAGAGCAGTAAGTGAGGCAACATTAAAACTCGGCATTCCAAATTACTGTATGTGGACAAGTTCATGTAAGTCAGTTATCAACTTCTGGAAACCAAGGTCTTAGTGTTGGATAGTCCTTTTCTATTGTTTTACAATACCTATGATTTGTTTGAGTAGGATTTCCAGGAATTATCCCTTTTTATTTAAAATTATATTCCTTATCTCTAATGATGTGTTTGATTTGACTTTCACTGGTTGAGTACTGTTGTCCCACGTTATACCGCCCCCATTATAAGGCCATCCTCGCATACTGCCAGCTATTCTCTCTGAACAAATGTCACCAATATAAAAACAGAGCTAATTTTACCCGTTATATTGCTACCCCGCTGTGCGCCACCCGCCAACTTCCCAAGCCAAGCAAACGTAAATATAAGCATTGTAGTTTCCCTCATTGTAGCGCCAGTGAAATAATCATGGCCAATTAAAACAACAAAGTTATGCAGTTAACCTTTGACTAGCTTTTCTAATTCGTTGTTAACTGAAAGTTCATACCAATGTAATAAACACTCGTGCTCCCAAAGCAAAACAGAAAGTACAAAATGGCGAGTCGACCCTACATTTAACACCAGAGCAAAAGAAACAAATCTGCATGTATGCATCTGAAAATAAGAAAGCAAGTCAGCAAGACATGGCAAATGTTTTCTCGCCTAAGAGGCATATACTGCTAATCGAAGGACAGTTGGAGACATTCATATAGATAAAAACAAATGGTTTACCTTGATGGAACGGGTCGATTTGTTTAACCTGATAAAGGCTTCATGCAGTCTAAAATAAGTGACTTTTATAAACCACAGTAAATGTTAAAAAAAAAGACATGTGTTTGTTTACGTACAAGTTTTGCACAAATGAAGGCTGACTTAAACTAAAGCATCAGTTTTGTAAACAGCAGAATAGTTTTTTTTTTTTTTTTTTTTTTTTACTTTTCATTTTAAAAAAAGTGTTTGCCTGTACAAAGTCAACGTTTTTTTAACTGCTTTAAAAAAATCTGTTGAGTTTGAATTTCTTTGTGAAATAAATAGATGGCATTATTCAATGGGGGATCTTCATCTGGCTTACAGTTGTGCCACAGTAAAGTTCAAATCACCAGGACAGTAAAAAAAAAAAAAAAAAAAAAAAAAAATGAAAAAAAGAAACTTAAATCGTATGCTTTTTTGCTTTTATGGAATTGTTCTTTGGGTGATTTGACACTAAATGAGTGTTTATTTATTTTATTTTTATTTTAAGTAGAAACTGCTTCTCAAAATAACAACGTATGGTTCATACAGATTAGAAAAGATAATAAAACCTCACTAGTAGACCTAATGTTGTGTTAAGAACTAGTACTGTAGTTTAAAAAAATAATATTAATGTTTTTTTAAAATGCCCTGAAGATTACGTAATTGCATAACTAAAAAAAGATAAAATGTTTGCATGTATTGCAAACATAGAAGGTTGTGTGTGTGTGTGTGTGTGTTTTTTTTTTTTTTTTTTCACTATAAAGCCACCCTCGCTTATTGCCCGTTTTTGCCCATGGCCCTTACCTGGCGTTATAAAGAGGGTTGACGGTAGTTCTGTTTCGTGCTGTTTTGTAAGGTACTCTTTGTTAGGGTGCCAAAATTGTAGGTTTTGGATATCAAGACTGTTAAAGGTTGACAGATAAAGGTTAATGAAAGTCTGTGAAATGTTTCATTTTCTTGTTTTGTTTTTATTTTATTTATTGTACACACTAAATCTCATTTGCTATTAATCTTTATATATATATATATATAATATATATATATAATATATATATATATATAATATATATATATATATAAATATCTTAATAATATTAAATCCAAAGATTGTCAGTACTTATTTTTAAGCCAAGCAAAAAATGTCTACTATATACTTTATATATAAAAAAAGATCATTTTGGCAGACAACAAGGCCATGTTGGAATATTGAGTACTTGTGTTGTTACTCAGTGTACAGAAGTACATCATTTATCATTTGATTACTCAGTTGCATTTAGTGATTTAAGGAAACAATATAGTAATTGACTATTCGATCACAATGGTATTTTATTTGTAGGTTTACATAAATTTCCCAGTTTAACTTTCAAAGGGGCTGCATTTTATTAGCTATACACAATCAAAAATAACACACACCAATGGAAGCAACAGTAGTCCTTGAAGTGTACACTTTACACTTTACATTATCTCAATGAAAAACAATTGCCTAATCAATGTCTCCATGTCCAGCCCATATTTATTTAAGGGGGTATATATACATATGCAATAAACAAGGCACCCTTGAAGGTTTCTATGGGCCTAAGCTGGTAAAATATAATATAATTAACCACCTCAACTCCAGATGTAAATATGAAACCCCTTCCTAGAACCAGATTTTGAAAATAATAATAATGTCTTCAAGCCTGTAATTGCTACAAAATGCTAACATAATGAATCAAACACAAATAAATTACCTAAACTGACAAAAATGACTACAAAAGATTTAGAAGTGAGTAGTTTTTCGAGATTTACGATTATACTGTAAATACAGTATACTCATAAATCTCGAAAAACTACTCACTTCTAAATCTTTTGTAATCATTTTTGTATTACTTTAGTATAAATACATGTTAATTTGGATTCATGTGTTGTTTTATTCTGACTTTATGTGAACGAAAAGACACACATTTGCCCATTTCAATTTCACTGTCCTGGTCACAAAAGCAAAGTTTGTGGGGAATAATAGCCATTTTCTATACTTTTGAGGCATAAGCAATTAGGAAATAACACTTACTACCCAGGAACAAAAATTGTGTTACATAGTGTTATCAAATAAAAATCAAACAACATCAAAACTTGTGCCATTATCAACTTGCTCTGTGCCATTTATTGAAATGTTCAACACAACAGAACCCAGGGTTGCCCACGCAACCACTGCACATTTGTCTTGTGTCATTTCCTTTTTTTTGCATTTTCCTAGCAGACTCTGCACCTCTTTTGCAGTCTCTGCTTCCCTTCTGTTGGAGGGACAGTCACAAATGCGTATACAGGGCTACTTTGCGCAGGCATTATGGTGGCTCTGGCTGCCACAGACACCTGCTTTATTGCCTTGTACCAAGTGCTGTGTTTTGATTGTATTTCGTCACAGCACTGTCATTTCAAACCAAACAGCTTCCCGTTTGCAGCTAGCTATATATATATATATATATTGTAAACGATCCTCGCACTCACGGAGTTCGTTGCCCCTTTTAAAGTAGACCCAGGACACAGAAACGGAATTGCTTTAGCGCTGCACTTTTAATAAACATAAAACAAAACAGAAATAAACACCTAACTCCGTTTTGGAGCTCTCACTATACACCAGCCGATCCCTGACTCACACACAGGACGGCTAAGCCGTTAACCTGACAAACACCAAAACACAAACGGGCTTCTCTCAACACTCTCTCTTCAATACGACTGGACACACACGCAGTCGGGCTCTTCACTCAGCAGCCCCGATCAGTCTGGCTGCCTCTCAAATACCCTGCACCTGTCTCTAATTTATAATTACGATCAGGTGCCGAGGATTAACTAAATCATTAAAACAATTACAATTAAACCCCATAACACCCAAATGTGCATTCTCACAAGGTTTTTAGCAGGGAAGGATTTTAACCCCCTCCCTGGTACCTTACAATATATATATATATATATAGTGAGATAGCAGGGAGGGGGTTAAAATCCTTCCCTGCTAAAACCATGTGAGAATGAACATTTGGGTGTTATGGGGTTTAATTGTGTAATTGTTTTATTGTTTAGTTATCCCCTGCACCTGATGGTAATTGTAAATTAGAGCCAGGTGCAGGATATTTGAGAGGCAGCCAGTCAGCTCAGGCTGCTGCTGAGAGAAGAGCCCGACTGTGTGTGTGAGAGCAGTCGTATTCAAAATAAGGTATTGTGTGAAGCCTGTGAGTTTTATGTTCGGGTCAGGTTAATGGCCTAGTCGTCCTGTGTGTTAGTTAGTTAGGGATCTGCTGGTGTTTAGTTAGTGCTCTGAGTAGGAGCTAGGTGTTTGTTTGTTTTGTCTTTATTTCATTTGTTTATTAAAAGTGCGTGTGAGCGCTGTTTCAGTTCGATCCTGTGTGTTGGGTCGTGATTGAAAAGGGAGAAGAACCCATGAGAGCCTGTGTGGCGAGCCAAAAGTTGACTTATATATGGCAAAGTGTCAGACAGGAGATAGGAAAGCGCAAGATTGACCTGATCTCTGTTCCCTGTGTAAATTTAAAAGCTGCAGTAGATGGTAGTAGTCTGATACATTATAGGACTCGGGACAACGCCTGTCTAATCTGAAAGTTGTAATGGAATGATTAATTACACATTAAACAATTAAGTTTTTGGTAAAAGGGAGGGTTGGCTGCTCGAGGAAAGGGAATACAGAGGGGTGAGGTATGAGAGAAAGGGCTGGAAATATAATTAAATAATTGGAAAAGAGAAACTTAATGGGTAAATCGTTCAGCAAAGGGTTAACAAACAAGTGTCTTTAGGTCTCTGATTGGAGCTGGGGTTTGTTTTCTTTATTTTGTTACATTATATTTTTATATATAAGTGTGCAGAAAGCACTGAACCATAAACGTCTGGCCTTACATTTGTGTGTCTACATCTACCACAATAGTGCCAAGGCACTAGCCCTGCACCTGTAAATGTACGTAAGGTTGCAGGGTTGGGGTTAAATCTAGCCCTGTTTTTTTGTTTTTGTTTAATAAATGTGCACAGCAGTGCTAAACTACAGCTTCTGTCTCTGAGTTTCTGATTGCAGCTGGTAACATCTTGGGCCATCATGCTACCCTGTCACAATATTATAAACTGGCTTTGAAAACAAAGCAACCTCTGATTGGTTAAACAGCATCACATGGCCATGCATATCTATAGCGTATACGCACGGCTCACATACTAATAAGGCACTTCACACTGTATAAATCAATGCACACAATGTTATTAAAATTCAATGACAAACTGCCATTTTATTTATTGATTATAAAACCACTGGCAGAATGAGTGACATTCCACCCATGTTATTAAATATATTTGGGGATGGAACTCCAGCGAACTTTGTACAGTACCAACTTTCCTAGTGAAGACAGTAATCCAGCTGGGGAAAAAAAAAACTATCAACAGTAAACACATAAGATTACATGAGGCACAGTAAACGAAATATAAAGAACACAAAGATGAAACATACTTAAAAGACGGCAATACTAACAAAGTGTTCTGGTTTTACTTTTGAATCCTCGGGGTGACAATATGGTGGTAAACTGTTGAAATAAACAGAGAATGAGGGAGATTTGTAAGAAAATTGAACAACCAGCAATATGGATGAGGTGGAGCCTGACAGTGACTTGGATGATGACCCCTAATTTTGGTGAGTACCAAACCCTTTCTGGTGGTACTCATGTGAGACCCTAATGATAAAGGTTACATGAACCCCTGTGTATATAGCATGTTAAACCAAAAGTGAAAATTGTTTGCATCATTAAATTAGATATCACACGAACATAAAAAAGATATATTGAATTCGATCATGTTTTGTTTAAAATTCAACAATTTATTTTTCATGCATACAGATTTGAATGGGATACAAAGAAAGACATTCTTATAGCCAAAATAGTTGAGATAAAATCTTAAACCAGTACATATTCAGGTACATAGGAGGTTGAATCATAAATTCAAGAGTTAGAGTCAGAAATTTCTAAAATTGTACCGGAAATTGAATTTGATAGGGCTGAAAATGGCCGGTTGTTACAAGAAATTATAGAGGTAAAGTTTAGTGCGATAGGCTTGTTGTTGGAAAATATCTGCTGGAAAAAGAACTTGAGAGTGAAAATGTATTGACAACATGTGTTCTCGGCAAGAGGAAACCAGTATTGTGGCTAGTGACAGCAAGAATGAGTTGGAAAGTGCTTGTATTGAATTGAGCGCTGAAGTGAAGTTAAAAGATAAATCCAACAGTGAAATAGTCAAATTAAAGGGTCAGGCAAAAATACTAAATGAGCAGGATGGTATAACTGGAGATTTAAGGGAAAATATTAAAGTATATTATACAACAACTTTAAAGTAATAGTACTTTTGTATTTATGTTGTTCTTTGTGCACCTTTACTGTAACTTATATTTATTTGTATATTGCAACCTGGATGGCTTGTGGTTGACGTCAGACAGGAAGTAGACAGATGACCATGCTGGGGTATCGAGTCTAGGCCCAGTCTGAACATCAACTACTTTACACCCCTGTGCCCAAATACGTACATTTTTAAATACTAATAATCCCACACCCCATGCACCATTACATACATATACACAATAACACACCACATAAAAAACACGCACGGGGCGGAGGTACCTCGACACACACACATATATATATATATATATATATATATATATATATATATATATATATATATATATATATATATATATATATATATATATATATATATATTCATTCTATGTCACCATGGCAATAGACACCTAAACTGGAAAAAAAAAATAATCCTGGCATTATTATTATTCAGGAGGTAGTGGTTAAAGTCCAGGGCTTGTCACCAGTTCAAATCCCACCTCTACCACTGACTGACTCACTGTGTGACCCTGAGCAAGTCACTTAACCTCCTTGTGCTCCATCCTACAGATGAGATGTTAAATCAGTGTCCCATTGTAAGTGACTCTGCATATAATGCACAGTTCACAGCCTACCTCTGTAAAGTGCTTTATGTTTGTGTTCCACTATGAAACGCACTATATAAAGATATTATTATTATACATCAGAACATTACTTTTTTTCCATATTAGACTACCTACATCATCACCTTCTCCAGTGTGCAGTGCCGCTTAATGTCAACAGCTGCCATATTCATCACTACTTACAACAAGCCCTGTAAAACTGAGAAGAATAGTCTACATACAAAACAAAGATATGGACAATTCAGAAAAACAACAAACTACACCAATAACAGAAGAATTTAAACAAATGTTTTTTTAAATGAAAATACAAGAATACAAACACTTGCTGACATAAACCTCACAAAATCATATTTGCTTTCAGTGGGATAAACGAGATAATTTTACCAGATACCGGAAAAGACCTGGACAAACACCATTTAGATTTCATGTTAACAGTAAAAAAATATTTTAAATGGTTACAACTGTGAACCAAGTTTTCTCCAAAGCATTCTTAGCACTGTTGACAGTTTCTTGTGCAGATATAACTATGAATGCAGCATTTTCTGGAGCAGCCCATCAGTTTAGACAAACAAAAGAAACTATCTCAACCAAAGAAAAACAGCTTAAATAAGAAGTTAAAGGCAACCAGCTGTACAAACAAGAAAATATACATAAGTTAATCTTAGTTTATGAATTTCATCACTAAAATAATAAACAATGGAAATAAATAAAACATGCATTGTTTCTATATGAGATTTGTAACACAGATGACAATCAATCAATCAGTGAATGAATACATATATGTTCTATTCAGTTTGTCATGTTTAACCCTTTGTGGTCCTATGTCGGACCAAGTCCGACATTACAATTTTCCCTTTACAGTCCAAATGTCACTAAATATTTTCTTTAATAACCCTTCTTTTTTGCATTGGTGGTGCAGATCCTCTTTCTGGGGCAAGTGAAGCTCACTTTCCAACCTTAGTGATCAGCTGTGCCAGCCTCCGAGACAAGGGTTCCTGAGTACCATAGGGGGCTCCTGGCCAAGTCTCTCTAATTTTCCCATTGTGTATCACTCTAGATTCCCCTCAGTTGCTTCCTAGCCTTGGAGACTGATTGGTTTGTTCTCACCTCTGTGAGGGTAAACCCTGTACACTTTACTAACTCTACTTTTTTTCAGTGCCATGCTGTCCCTCTCTGGAGTCTCCTTCTTCTTTGCCTGTGTGCCATGCAGACCTTCCTATGCACAGATCCCTGTAAGCCAGGGTGACTTCTAGACCTCTTCGATCTATCAACTCTCCTTCTCTTCATTTCCCCTTGGAGGTAGATTGGTTCGGTCTCGCCTCCGAGAGGGCGGCTCTTTGTGGGCCAAGGGGAAATCCTCTTTCTAAAGTCACAAACACATGATTCCTATTTCAGTTCCCAGTTGTTGCTCCATGCAGGCCTTGCTCCTGTTCCATGAATAGTTTTTGAAATATGGACCTAATTTCGGAAAAACATTTGGATGTTTCTTAATGCATTTGTAGGCTTCTTGGGTCAGTTTAGGTTTCAATGGTTAGGGCTGGTTGTTTTAAAATTATTATTATTATTTATTTATTTCTTTCTTAGCCGACACCCTTATCTAGGTTGACTTACACTTGTTACACAATATCACTGTACAGAATATCACACTATAGATAAGAGCAATAACAATATAATCAGTAGCAAAAGATCAAATCCAAATAAGAGAAAAAAATAGGATACAATAAATAATTACATGTAAGAGCAGTTTAAAAAAAAAAAAAAAACCCTCTTACAATTTAATTTACAAAGATTTTAAAACATGCAGATTACTTTGGCCATATAGATTAACCTGCTGGTTGATGTCACGCAAAAGATTTATATTTATTTTGCACCCTTGTGTCATCTGGTGGTTGACTAGCGTAGTAATCTTTTTTATATTCTTGTTAGAAAAAAGGTGCTGTTTGTGACGTCATACAGCGTCTGTATCATGATGTCGGGCGACCACAATCTGCCTCCCACTGTATATTGACACCCTATTTTATCTTTCCTTTTCCTAGCCTTATTGCTTGTTTATTATCAAATAGAGTAGTAAAATTACTATCGGTAAACCATCAGGTCTGGTACTGGTACACTTCATTTTAAAACTGATGTTGATTCTTGAAGTCTCTCAAACCATATTTGTACCACTGCATAATACCATATGTGTTTTCATTTTGAAACTGAAAAGTGGTTAATGAAAAGTATTATTGGGTCAAAAGGTTAATAAATACATTTCCATCAGCTTAAACATTTGTGTGACCTGCCATAAGCTTTATCCCTCCAATCAGTACATTGAAGCAGGAGCCTGCTTATCGGTTGAAAGTGGAGGGTAAATGTTGTGGAAACAGCTGTGATTGCTTTCTGCTGATTTAACATGAGCACAAGCATTAGTATGTGTTAACACCTTGTGACAGAATATATAATGAGTTCTGATTGGAAATCTCCCTCCCGACCTCTGAGGGCACTAAATAGCGAAAGGGGAAGTCTTTGGACGGGCTGGCCTGACAATTCATTTCCAGGGTCGGGAATTCGGTCAGCCTGGAAGAAGGTGAGTCTCCGTTGCAAGAACGTATTGACCCGGAAGGTAAACGAGATAGCAGCTGCAGGCAATAGAGGCAGCTGCAATCGCTTATCAAGGGGTCATGCGTGATAGCATAAAGGGGTCGGAGAATAGTAAATCTTTTCCTTTGCTTGGTTTGTATTAAGGAACTGGAAGGACCGTGAGAGACACAGAGAAAGTGTTGTGAAAGTATTCATGAGTGTTTGTTTGTTTCTCGTGTTTGTAGCAATTGTCTTGTCACTAGACGGATAAACACGAATCCGGAGAGGTCACCAAGGGCCAGCACAAAACTGCATCAACACAGCACTACTGTCACGATTAACATTGTTAGCACTAACATTGTTGTGTACTGCACCACAAGCACTGAGAGCATGCACTTTGGACTTTGTGAATGTGTGTGTCTAATTGTGTGTGTTAAATACCATGCTTATTATTTACGAGTCTGCAACCCCATTTTTCATTGCGCAATACACATTTGTGTGTACTGCAAAAGCTTATTATTTACTGGCTGGTCATCAGACCATTGGATTTAAAAACAAATAAAACAATCAATTTCACCCGTACTTTTTGCCTGTTTTTTCTTTGGGATCACTGCACCCGCACTGTACCTGCTATACACCTGCTACTAATTGCCACTTTGCCACAGACCTTCAGAAGAGAAATAAAGCTGCTTTAAAACTGTTAACATCTCTTCTCTTCAGGCCCAAGCTGTTATGGGCAGGAATGAGACTCGGAGATGGAGAGCTGCAGTTAAAGTACTGTTGCACATGTTTATTTTATTAATAAACTAAATAAACAAACAGAAACAGTGGAAGAAAATAAATAAGGTACGGGGACCAAAATCAAACAATTAAACAAAACAAATCCTTACTGTCCAGGCTGGGCAGCGCCTTACAAACCCTTCTCAAACTCTTCCAACTAAACAAAGGAATTGGCTTCCTTTTATACCATGTGGCTGGGACTTGATTGATGATCATATTCAATCAAGACCCAGCCACATTCCACGCATGGATTTGGCAGGGATGGAATTATCGTCCTTTATTTACACACAACACACAAACACACTATTTAAATGGGCAGGGCTTTTCCCTTGCCACAAGGTGCTGCACAACGATTCTTCCTTAGATGTTAACTGTTCTGATTAACAGTCTAACTTGTATTTAATCATTTTAGAAACTAACCAGTTTAGGTTATGGTCACAGTGGTGTTGCAAAGCTATCCATCGTGCAAAATCTAAACCGAGGTAAAATTTCAAGAAAAGTCATGCAAACAATAGTTTCAGCTATCATCTTTAGCAGTGTATAAATTGGAATTTGGACATTCAGAATGTACTGTATGGCACCAGAAGACTGTCAGAAGTGCTGTATTTTGCTCACAAGTATTTTAGAGTGTGACCTACTGCTGCTGTGACAATTACGCTAAATTTTAGTTTAGTTGTTTTTTTGTTTTTTTTTAATAAAGAGCACTTCGGTTGACCTGCTATTCTATTTTTCCTGACCTGACTATTTTATCTAAGGTTGGTGTTAATATAGCAAAGATCCTGAAACTCAGTCAGGAAAGTGTTTAAAAAATGCTTGGAGAAATATTCAGTTACGGTCAAACGTTTTACATCACCCTATAGAATAAACAAATTTTGCAGAATAAAGTTGAATGAAACCTGCTGAATAATATTATGCTAACATATTGAATTACATACTGCTTTGTAGTTTTCCATATATTTAACAAAAAACTTTTTTTTTTTTTTTTTTTTTATTTAAATGTGACATTTCAAAATCTAACATGAGGTACTGTACTACTGTTTTTGCCAACCTGTGGCTGGTTGTGTGTGTGTACGTGTGGTCACCATGACCAAGTGTGAGAGCTCTCTGTATCCAGTTAGCAACATTGTTCTTAAGGGCTAAGGCCTTCCCCTGATGCTCTGGTCAGATTGTAAGGCCAGGGAATGCTGCCTAATAAAGACCTGATTTCCTTGAGTTGTGTGCCTAGGCTTACTTTGTCAAGATTGCTACAATATTTAATTTGAATTGAATTAACAAGTGATTGACAGCACAGAGGTATCGTTAACAGAATAGCTAGAACTATCAGAAACTGATAGATTGGGAAAAAAAGTAGACAATTTGCAAATAACTTCAAGCATAGATGCGTTGTGAGAAATGTGAATGGCTTCTCAGAAACAAGCAAGGCAGCAGCAGTTCCTTGATATTCAATTTTGTAGCCATCTTCCTGTCACAGACCAGCTCATGCTCTTGTTTAAGTTTCACGGCTTGCTATTGCTACACTGCGATCGCTTTATGGGTTTAAATCATTTTCAGCCAATTACAATGTTTCCTTTTTATATTATATTGCATGACTAGTGGAATCTACATGCCATTCACTTTCATTGAAATTCCACATTCTGGTATCCTGTGATAAAACAAGGACTTAAAACAGCCTAAACTTTAAAACTAGGAGCGACCAAGGAACTTTTTTTTTTCATATTGGTTATATTTATTGAGCTAGGTACAGTAAAGCTTGTGGATCAGGGCAATATTGTGTTTTATATTCAGAGCCAGCAAGTGTCTGATTTTACAGTAGGATTTCATTATGAATAAGCTTATATTCATGAAAGCACACTGGGCCCCTTAATCTCTGTTTACATAACTCCAAATATAAGAGGATACTAGATAAGCAAATCCATGCTTTGTCAATCAGGGAAACTAGATGTTCTTTATTGTAATTAACTCTAGAATCAGCAGGGCATGACATGGCATGATGGATGCTGCATAGTTCACTGTAGATTAGGAAGACGATTTTAGATAGATTATTCTAAACCTTTAACAGGTAAAATGTACTGTATATTCACAGTTTTAATGAAAATATTGTTTCAATTTACAGTTTTTTTCAGTTTAAGACTTCCAAGGGTGATTTTAAAAAAATATTATTATGCATGTATTTATTAATAAATATATATATATATTATTTTTTAAGTTACTGATTACTTTAGTGAAGCCATTTGAGACATCATTAAACTATGAACTTTTTGAGGCCTCACACATGTTATACATTTATTCATCTTCTGAATATCTGCTCTTTGTGGATGTGCAACCCTGCCTGGAAATTCAGCAGGATTCTGATGAGTCAATTAAATAGCAGTAAATGAGGGAATTTGCAAATAAATGTAAACAAGTTTTTTAACACCATAACTCACTGACTAGCTGAAAACACATTTAAAAGCAAAAGAGTATGTGGCAGATGCTGTGTTTTCAACAGAGCTATCCTCAACCCAAACTACATGTGTGTTTGAACTGGCTTATTGGATGCTCAAATCTCTGTAGAAAAGAAAAAAAAAAAGTCGTGAGTCGTGACAGAGAGACCTAATTCAACCCAACTGCATCTTTGTCTTCTGCAAATGTAAATGACCAGGACTGATTTTCACAAACTGGAAATTAAATTCACAGTGCTTTGTGTACAGAAACAAAAATTCTAAATTAAACCCAGGTCATCAAGATGGAGGACTCAACTTGACTTTGTAACAGGCCTTATTTCTCAATCGTTGCCCTCCATTTAACTTTTCATGTGTTGCCCCAGCATTTCACTTTACTGTGTGTTATCTAATACTACCCTGCCATGCCTTTTTCTGTTTTTTTTGTTTTCTGTATTTTTTTTTTTTTTTTATCTGTTCCATTTTCATACATTTTACTACCTTAATTGTGTTGTTTTCTGGTAACAAAATACATATTTGTTTTGAGCATGGCAATAATTCACTTTCCTTGGTTATCTCTGTTTTTATTTATTTAGTGTTAGTATTAGTCTGTATACTTAAGGTTCTGCAGTGTTCTCCTACTGTGGGTAAGTTGAGAAAAGACTGACAATATTGTAGCAGAGAAGCAGTCCAAGAACATTCACGTAGGACTTTTGACTGCGTCCTGAGTGGCAGGAGAATGAATGGACTGATTTGAATGAGAGTGTTTAAATGTGACCAATGGTGTGTGAGTGTGGTGTAAAAGTGTGAGTGAAAAATTTGGGATATTTTTTTTCTTCTATTAACTGAACCTGCAACAACTCCAAAGCTGTTACAATAACAGTATATAATTAGCACAGTTAAACATCAGGTGTATTTATTGAGTGGCTTAGGTCGGCCAGGGTGTACTCGGCTCACCTGCGCACCAGCAACCCCTGTAGACTGCCCGGGCATCTGCAGCTTGCCTGTAAGTTGCCCAGAGCTGCATTGTTATCCGACGCTGTAGCTCTGTGTTAGCTACATGGCGGGCCTGCAGAGTGAATAAAAGTGGTCGGTTGATGGCACACACTTCGGATCACAGCGTGTCTTTGTCTTCGCTGCTCCCTAGTCAGCGCAGGGGTGGAAGTGGTGAGCTGAGCCTAAAAATACAACTGGATATATCAAATTGGGAGAAAAACGGGGGTAAAATCAATTGGCGACCACTAAATAAAAAAATAAAAAAAGAAAGATGATACTTTACTGTTTCTGACCGGGACATAAAATAAAGGCTGTTTTTGCTCTACTTGTTTCTTCAGAATATGAATTAAACTATACGCAAAATGTTTACTTTTGACCGGTGTCACCTTGTATAGTTTTGATTGTGAAGCATCTCATGGTTGTTTTTCCTTTTTAAAAGCAATATGGAGCAGCATATCACAGTGATCAGCATATCACTGCCAAGTAAGTGGAATAATTGTATGCCTTTGTCTTAAGTAGGTATTCACTTCAATGCAGGCCACTAAGATTTCTGTTTACAAAAGCGGCAAGAGTTTCCACTGTGAGGAATTGTTTTTTTTTTTTTTTTTTTTCAGGAATGCTATTCTTCCTGCACCAAATGTAGTTAAATGTCATGGTCTAACCTGTGATGGTTACCATGGCAATCACCCACAATGTCACGTCCTGCGTGATTTTATGTTCTTTTGCTTAAACCCTTTAGTCTGAGCTATTTTCGCTTGCTTTATTTTATTTATTTATTTATTTACGGTTGTTAGATTTGTGGCTATAACTCTAACTATAAAGGTTACTGGTACATGCCATACATGAAATGAATGAGCACACACTAGGCTTATATTAAAAAAAAAAGTTAAATAGTTTAAACTCTCCCTGTTCAATGCAGATAACAAAAAATACAAAAAAAAAAAAAAAAAACTATGTAAACAATTGTATTGATAAGTCAAAATAGTCAAATTTGATAAGTCAAAATTGACCTCGACAGAATGTTTTACCAGCTTACTTGAAGATCTCTTAACCGTGGCTTCAATTTAAGTAATTTGTTGCCAGTGTGAGGAGCTCACTAATACTGCCAACTGCAGTGATGTGTTGGAATTGATTAAAAGGGAATGGGAGTTAGAATTGAAAGACTGGAATTGACCCTGATCCTTTTTTCTTTCCAGAATCAATTGGGGGTTCAGCTGCCAAAATGGATACTTGTGTTAAATGCTGTGTAAAGAAGAACTGTTCCAAGAAAAGTATTAGTGGTGGAAGTACCAACACTCAATAAGTAATTCTAATAAGTAATGGTGAAATGTTGCCAACCATAAATTTACCTTGACAGAATAACAAGGTATGCACTGACCAGCAAAGATGAATATAACTTCTTTATGGACACCTAAAATGTACATTTTATTGACTATAAACTATTTTATTTTTTTGCCCATTATTTAAGGAAATAAACTGCTATGAAGGTTATTAATATGAAAACCAGTATTTTTACAGCCAGTTTTTCCTCATGACTGACTTTAAAAAAATATATTGTGATGGACTGAAGTGAGTGCATCTTCAACCTTTCACGAATATCTGACTTCACATCCCTGCTGAGCTGCATTGATGCTGGTGTGTTCTGGTAAAGAGTATATGCATTTTCCATCCAGTATGTATATATGCAATCTAGTTTAGGAACTTTGATTCACCTTTAACCACAGCGTAGCTCAATAGTCAGTCTTAAGGTCAACATTTTGGGAACTAGGTACATGGATACACGTGTCACAGACAAAGCAATTTCAATGCAAACCAAAGAAAATTGTCTGTCATTTTAAGCAATGCTACTTGGGTATTTAAATCAGAAACCAGCTTTTCTTGTTAGTTAAGTATATAATTTTGAATGACTGAAATAAGATGTTTTTTTGTTTGTTTGTTTTTCTTTAAATTTATTTACATACTTTGTTCCATTCATTTTCCCTTCTATCCTGACAAGTGCCCCAGTCCTTGCCAATGAGAAACTTCCCCATAACATGATGCTGCCACCACCATGCTTCACAGTAGGGATGATGTTCTTTGGGTGATGCGCTGTGCTGGGTTTGCACCAAACATAACGCTCTGCATTTAGGACAAAAAGTTCCATTTTAGTTTTGTCAGACCACAAAACTTTTTGCCACATGGCTACAGAATCTCCTGAGCGTTTTGTATTGCTTACTTCAAACAAGATTGAAGGTGGGCTTTCTTGAGTAATGGCTTCCTTCTTGCCACCCTACCATATAGGTCTGATTTGTGGAGTGCTTGGGATATTGTTGTCATATGCACACTTTGACCAGTCTTGGCCATAAAAGCCTGTAGCTCTTGTAAAGTTGCCATTAGCCTCTTGGTAGCCTCTCTGATCAGTCTCCTTGCTCAGTCACCCAGTTTGGGGCATCTTGGTGGTGCCATACATCTTCCACTTCTTAATAATTATCTTGACTGTGCTCCAAGGGATATTCAAGGCCTTTGATATGTTTTTATACCCATCCCCTAATCTGTGCTTTTCAACAACTTTGTCCCAGAGTTCTTTTGAAAGTGCCATGGTGCTCATTGTTGAGTCTTTGCTTTGAAATGCACTACCCAGCAGAGGGAACCTACAGAACTGCTGAATTTATCCTGAAATCATGTGAATCACTACAGTTTAACAAGGCGGAGGCCGCTTAACTTGACGTGGAATTTTGAAGGTGATTGGTTATACCTGAGTTAATTGAGGATTGCTGTTACAAAGGGGGGTGGACACTTATCCAACCAAGCTATTTCAGTTTTTATTTTTAATTAATCTTCTACAAATATATATTATTTTTAATAAATATTTTTTTCACTTGGAAGTTGTGGGGTAGGATGTGTAGATAAATTAAAAAAAAAACTATTTTAATGCATTTTAATTCCAGGCTATAAGGCAACAAAAGGTAACAATTTTGAAAGGGGGTGTAGACTTTCTGTAGGCACTGTATGTGTGTGTGTCTAATTTTTGTATCCGAATACATTTCAAAAAATATTTGTTCGACTATTCAGATTTTTATTCCAGAACTTGCAATCTTCAGGTGTGAAAAAGTTGTTGCCCCAATTAAAGGGATAACTCAACCCAATTAAAGGGATAATTAGTATCAGCTGTTTGAATTCTATGGTTAACAATCAGGCCTGATTTGGGTCAGCCCTGACCAATATAAATCTGACTAACTTTGGCACTTACTATCAGAGTGAAGTTCTCAGCACACAGGTTCTAGAGACACATCATGTCACGATCAAAAGAAATTCCTGAAGACCTCCGGTAAAAAATTGTTGATGCCTATCAGTCTGGAAAGGGTTACAAAGCCATTTCTAAAGCCATATTGTCCAAATGGAGAAAGTTTAGGACAGCAGTGAATCTTCCTAGGAGTGGCTGTCCTGCCAAATTCTCTCCAAGAGCGAGGCGTAAAATCATCCAGGAAGTCACAAAGAACCATAGAACAACATCCAGGGATCTGCAGACCTCTCTCGCCTTGGCTATGGTCAGTGTTCATGACTCCACCATCAAAAATGGGATTCATGGCAGAGTAGCAAGGCAGAAACCATTGCTCACTAAGAAGAACATGAATGCTCGTCTGAAGTTTGCCAAAAAGCACCTGGATGATCCTCAAGAGTTCTGGAGCAATGTTCTATGGACAGATGAGTCAAAAGTGGAACATTTTGGAAAACATGGGCCCCGTTATGTCTGGAGAAAACCAAACACTGCATTCCACCGTAAAAACCTCATACCAACGGTCAAGCATGGTGGTGGTAGGGTCATGATTTGGGGATGCTTTGCTTCATCAGGACCTGGACGACATGACATCATTGAAGGAACTATGAATTCTGCTCTGTATCAGAGAATTCTGCAGGACATCTCCATCCGTCCGTCAGCTGAAGCTGAACCGCAACTAGGTCATGCAGCAAGACAGTGATCCGAAACACACAAGCAAGTCTACATCAGCATGGTTGAAGAGCAAGAAATTTAAAGTTTTGGAATGGCCTAGTCAAAGTCCAGACCTAAACCCCATTGAGATGTTGTGGCAGGACCTGAAATGAGCAGTTTATGCTAGAAAACCCACAAATGTCACTGAGTTGAAGCAGTTCTGCATGAAGGATTGAGCCAAAATTATTCCATGGCGCTGTGAGAGACTGATCAATAACTACAGGAAGCGTTTGGTTGCAGTTATTGCTGCTAAAGGTGGCGTAACCAGTTATTGAGTCTAAGGGGGTGATTACTTTTTCACACGGGAGCATTGGGTGTTGTATAACTTTAATAAATAAATGAAATAAGTATCACAATTTTTATTTGTTCACTCAGGGTCCCTTTTATCTAATATTAGATTTTGGTTGAAGATCTGATTACATTCAGTGTCAAAAAAATGCAGAAAATCAGACAGGGGGCAAATACTTGTTCACAGCACTGTATATACAGTATATGGATGAAGTCTATATTTGCACCCTGAGCCATTAAAAAAAAGGTATAATACCACAGTAGTGACGTCAAAATGGCATATTCACCTCTAGAAGATTATACTTGACCTTTGACCCATATTTGACTCCTGTGCACCCCGAGACCACTTTGAAACACAAAATGTCTCATATTCAAAGAGTCGACGACACCCGCAATTTGTGATTTTTCGGCCCTTTTAAGAAATCTGTCTATGTGAATATTTACAATTATCCTTCACCAATGGCAGCACCAAACAAGCGAGCAAGATGAAGAATCTTCGACTCTGACACTGAAAAAATAATAAAAGCATACCCCATTGAAACACCTTTTCCTTAAAAAATATGTTATTTTTTGCAGTTCATTATCTACCGGGTTTAATTCACCATTCCTGAATTATCAAAAAGAAAATGATATTTAAGATTCTTTAATATTTACTTAATGTATGTTATTATTATTCATTTAATTCACTGGCAATTTGAACCTTAACACCCACTTATTGTCTTTTTTTTATTACAGATGCTAATATCCATATATTACAAAAAAATAATAGAGAGGCTTCAGTGAGTTAAAGGAAATATTCCTTCTCGGGTTTCTGTGACAGTTTATAGACTACTCGACCCAATGCTCTCGTAGTATATGACGTCACATAAACCCTAGATTTAATTATTTTCCTGTAGCTCACTGAAGTCCATATATGTGTGTGTGTGTGTGTGTGTGTGTGTGTGTGTGTGTGTGTGTGTGTGTATATATATATATATATATATATATATATATATATATATATATATATATATATATATATATATATATATTGTGAGCAGGGAGAGGGTTAAATTCCCCCCTGCCTAAAAACATTCGCGTATGCACTTTTTGTTTAATTTTTACATTTATTTTACTGTTAATTATCCACTGCATTTGGAAGTAATTGTAAATTAGAACCAGGTGCAGGGTATTTAAGAGGTGCAGTCACTCTGAACTGGGCTGCTGAGTAGAAGGAAGCAGAAGAGGTGTACTCTGTTTCTGAGCAGAAATGATTGTGAGTACTGTGTCTATTCTTAAAGAGGCCATGCTGATGTGCTCTCAGTAGGTGAGATACCTGATCAGCATTTTATTCCTGTTTTACACTAAAGACTACATTGCATTGCATATCTAAATGTCAGTGTGTTTTAAAATGCATGCTAGCTTTAAGTGCTGGAATCAATAAGAATGTAATCTGTAAATAAAATGTAATCAATGCAGTTTAATCTGGTTAAGTTTTAAAATGAGTACTGTATTCCTTTGAATTTAAGACACAATTTTTAAACCAATTTTTTATTCTCAAAAATGGCCAATACATGTATTCAAATTGCCAACAAAAGACATGGCAGGAACATAACTGACCGATCTCGAATCCTCCAAGACAAACAGGCAGCCATTTTTCAAAGAAGCGCCATTAGCTTCCTGAGGAATTCGAAGAGAAGCTTTTACAGTTTAATCAACAAACAGTACCAGCTTGGACAGATCGGAAATGCTGATCAGATCCCTGTCTTTTTTAAATGTAATACTGATATCACAGTTCACAAAAACAGGAGAAAAGCAGATGTGAGTAATCACAACTGATAATGAGAAGCAGAGCATATCTGTAATGCTCTGTGTGACAGCAGACATTCGCAAACTGCCTCAATACTCGTCTTTTTCTTATATGAGTAGTTGAGGTTGTATCTTTGTAAATGCATATTTATTTGATGCTCTGTTTTATCCTCAAATTGAGGGTGGGAAATCTTAAATTCGAAAGACTACAGTAATTAGTGTTTCAATTATACTTTATTGATTATAGTGTATAATGTGAATGTTAATGTAGTACTAGTATGTGATTAATTAATAGAAGTATAACACTTACACTCCCTTACATCTATTGATCTCTATCTATCTGATTATCAATTTTAAAACAATTATTTGTAACTTCTATCCAAATATGATGCACTGCTCCACAAGAGTGACACTGGGCCTACGAAGGTACAGTTGGGAATTAATTTAGCAGGGATCCTTCTCCAATGACTAATAGTGTGCAGGTGTACTTTCTTGCTGACTGGTGTATTCCTATGCTAGTCCCAGTTGGAGAATATCTATACAAATGGCATAGTAACTCTTTCAAACCTTTCAGACACTATTGTATATATAGATTAAATCAGTGGTTTTCAACTCTTTTTTTTCTTAAATGTTCACCTTCTGTCTGGTTTCAGCTGAAGTAGCCCTTTACAATTTATGCTCTACTGAGCCAATATTCCTGTTTATATATATGACCTAATATATTTCATAACAGTTTTGGACTGAAACTACAGGTTTAGGACAGAATACCAAACAGTACTTTTTTTGAATCACAAGTCTTTAGATGCACAAAATCAAAAGACAGTATTTGGGAATCTCTTCGGAAACATTCTCTTTCTATTCGGCAAAGTTATTATAAATAATCCAAAATAGTCTGCACTGTAAATGTTTATCACATTACCATTTATTTCCCATCTTAGCATAAGTATATGTGTCATTTAAAATGTTTACAATATCAAAAACATTAACCCCAAGAAAAAAACTATAATAATTAACAGTGATAAACGTTTTATTAAAGCCAGCATTAAAAAAAAAAACATATTTGCTCTGTTTAACTTTCTGTCACTTTGCACATTTTGTAGATTTTTGTTTTCTTCCTTCTTCAATTGCAAGTAAGACATGTATACATTTTTGACTTGAGAAACGATACACAGGACAATCTGTATGTAGTGTTCTATCAAACACAGAAAACAAATTCACCCAGATGTTGTTACTGTTATTAAAATGCAGCCATGTCTAATCAATAAAACAAAAAAAACATCAAAGTATGAGTATTGTGATTATTATTTATGTTTACCAGAGCATTTATACCTCTAAAAAATGTAGAACGATTGTGCTTCACTGATTAGTATTCAATTATCAGAGTGGAAACCTGCTCAATCAAAATCATACATGTGTACAGGTGGATGATAATTTGAAACGATACTCAGAAGGTAACCTTTGAGCTGCTAAACAAAAATATAATATTTATGTGAGTGGTTCAGCGATAATATATAATATATTTTTTTAATTTTTTTTTTTTGCATTTCTGAGTGACTTAGGTGTACCCCTCGTTGAAAACCCCTGGACAAGATTATGTAAACACTTTGATGGTGACTTTGACCTTTGGTCTAATATTACCGCTATAGTGTGGCTCTGGACGATTCCAGGTAAAAGTTCATTTATTAACCAGGAAGAAAACGCTTCTTTACATGGGCGCCCAATAGAGTGGTATTTATATATAAAACAAAGCACAAAACAAAATGTGATTCACTGATTTTTAACAATAAAATATTAAAAACTAAATTACCTACTTTTAAAAGTAGTCTGCGTCTGCAACAAATATATACTTTTACGTGATTACACAAACATCTTCCTCTAATACAGATTATTCTTTCTGTGACAGGAAACAGATTGGATATTCCTATATTTCAGTGGTGATTTTTAGATCAAAGATTATATATGTATGCAGAAAATGTTACATACATGTATACTAGACTTGCATGTGGAATATGTCTGTTTTTCTCACTTGAAAGGGATGGTGCTTAATTTGGTAAAAAAAAAAAAAAAAAAAAAAAAAAAAAGAAAAAATCCATTCTGTATTGATGGCATATTTCAAACCAAACAAAAATGAAGCAATCTCCAACTCCAAAACAGCCCTGGAAATCTGTTCATTTTACAGCTCATTTCATTTTATGAATCCCAATGTGTCAATTCCCTGGCTTCTCACAAGGCTTTGAGATTGCAGTATGTTCCATTAGGTAATTAAAATGCAGCAGGGTGGGTGATCTAAAAGGATGATTCTTTTCAAAACAAATCTGTCTAATCTATGAAACGATGCATTAATGTCCCTTTTAAGGCACTTGTCTTTATTGTTTATGTATTTTCATTGCTTTCATTTTACAGTTTATATCAGTGTATTTTTTACTCACACCAGATTCTGGATTTTTCATTAATTGTGGAAATATTTAATAAACATTTGGTTCATGTAGTTTCCTTTTTGTCTTCCTCCCTTCTTACATGTTTGTCTCTCGAGAACAAAGGCAAAGTACTGCATCTTTAAATTAGAAACTTTGGAAACTCTTGGAATGAAATGAATCATCCACATAATTCATGAAAAATAACATGTTTACTACACTGTATTTATTTTCTTTCTACGCAGCTGAAGAAGGGTTTTTTTTTTGTTTGTTTTGTGTTTCCCCTGGAATAAATTTTAATAATTTAAACCTTTTTTTGTACATCAAAAAAACACACTTCATTTGTTTTCATTTTTGTACACTGCAGTTATACCTTTATTCAAACATATTGATACACATAATCTTGAAGGCATTCATGCACAGCAAAACTTTTTTAAAAAGAGGTGCCAACCATAAGGCACTTTATATATTAATGTCTCTGCAGAGATAAAAAAAAAAAAAAAGGTTAACAGCAATGATACATAAGCCATGTGTATTTTGCTCGATGACACTCGTAGAGACAAGGTTGGTTGCACACTCAAAAAGCTTGTATTCTTTGAGACTTGACCACTAATAATTATGCATCTGATTCCTCTTGCATTTTGTTTAAAAACACGTTGTTATATATTAAAACAAAACATGAAACAAACAACAAAATGTGTTTCTACACATAGTGTGCCTTCATCAGGTGCTTCATTTCTGTTACAAATCATATGGTGCTTTTAGCTGTCAAATGCATGATGTCTGAGTAAAGGCTTTGAAATTAATGCTCGTCCATTCGCCTGAGGTCAATTAAAACTGATGAGGACTAGTTGATGTCTGTGACTCTGAGCGAGTACTTAAAAAAATACAAATAAATGTGTACAAATACTCTCACATTCTCAGGTTTTCATGTTTCTTTATGACAACTCCCCTTCCCTCACTCCCCTTGCTTTCAACATTGAACACCAGACCCTCCACTCTAAGTGTGAGTCACTACTTGATTAAGGCATCTCAAAGCAGCATATCCAGCTACCAACTAAATATAATGAGTCACTTCAGTTTTTAAGAAACTATACAGTAATATTACAAATAAGACTAGGCTATTATGGCCTCTATTCATCAGTGTCAGCCCCTATATTCCTTATTAAGGATGGTTTTCCAACAGTTGTCCAACTGTTTTTGTTTAATCAGAACCATCTTTCATGTTTCCAACTGCCATGTGACATCAATTCATTTGAAAAAGTGACTGTTTTTCAATGTCCGAAAAATGGCTCCTACTTTTGCTCTATTTGCATACTGTACATTGACTACAACAATCAGAAACTGCAAGTGATCCAATGCATGTTTAAGGGACCATCTTCTAAAACTGGGACACAGTGTTTTGTGGGTAATTTATACTTGTAAGCATTTTTTTTATAGAACCTACTATATTGATTTTAGTTCAGTAACTATAACTCATCCTGTTTGAACGAGTGTAAACAATCAATTAACATCAGAGCAGAACTCCAAACTATGTGCAGTTTAGCTGTAAAAATGAACGATTGTCTTCAAAGCTTAGTCTCTAAGTCCACAATGCTCCCTGATTCTGTTTTTTTACCAGAGGTTTCAAATAAGCATGTAGGATAATACTTTAACATGGAGTTTATTGTTCCAAATCATTGTGTTTAGGTAATTTATTCCTCCATTAAATATTTCATTGCCTCAGAATATATTTACTAACTTTTTATGATGCAATCTTCTGGCATGTAAATTCTTGGACTCTAGGGACCTAATTAGGTACCTAAAATGTTCATCAATAGCTTGTTAATGTCAACTCTGTATATTTCTCACTCTTCTGCCAGAATACAAAATGACTCATATCAAATGTAATTAAGAAAAAAACAACTTATGCTTTTACTTTGTTATGTATATTTTATTTACTGAATTCAACCTGCCTGAAAGCTAAGCACTTTTTTCATTACATAAAAAAACCTGAGAATCACCAGTTTTCAATGCACCGTGTCACCCTTTGTTTGTATTATTCCATGGTTGTAATGGTTGTAATGTCTTTCAATACATATACGACCGCTAACTTACTGTGTTGAAGTGAGAATGGCCACATTAGGATTCAGGCAATGTAAAACTCTTGATGCATTTTGAATCAGAGAATTGTGAGAAGTAACAGATTTTACAGCTCATTACAGCCTGCATATCTACCACAGTTCATGTTTTTTTTTCTGTCCACCCCATCATATGACTATAGCATACTGTAGTAATTAATCTCAGATACAATAAGTTTTTCAATTTTTTTCTAATATTAAGTAATCATGGTGTACTCTGATTGAGGTTTGATATTTATGTAGCTATAATAATAATGTTAATCATAAAAGTATTAATAACAATAGTCGTTGTACACAAGAAAAACTTGAATATGCATTGGGAGAAGCATACAGAAGTTTTATATTTAAAATAACTTTTTCGGTTCATCACTGATTAAAACCATATGCGTATTACGTAGTGCACTAAATTAACAATTGATCAGTTGCAATACCTTTGAACACTGCCTGACTTCTGAAAGCTGTTTTCTTTATGTAGAAAGAGAGTGGTGTGTGATTGACATTATTTAAAATACATGGCCAAAACCCATGTTTATGGGTCTAAAAAAATAAAAAAATAAAAAATCTTCTAAATAGGTTCTCGGGGGGGGTGAACAGGAAGTTATTTGAAGATATCTTCAAATGATTTACAGATATCTTTAAATGAACAGGAAGTTATTTGAAGATATCTTCAAATGATTTACAGATATCTTTAAAACCCTAATTTTAAGATATCTCTAAATTACAGTTTGACCCACCATGCTAGCAAAATCTGCATTTTAGTTAAATATATCTCTAAATCATTTGAAGATATCTTAAAATAACTTCCTGTTCATTTGGAGATATCTCTAAATCATTTGAAGATATCTTCAAATGAACAGGAAGCCATTTTAAGATATCTCAAAATAACTTCCTGTGAAAATGCTCAATGGACTTCTTGTCTATTTAGAGATATCTCCAAATGAACAGGACGTTATTTGAAGATATCTTCAAATGATTTAGAGATATCTTTTAATAATTTAGAGAATACTTTAAATGAACAGGATGTTATTTAGAAATATCTGAAAAGTATTTAAAGATCTCTCAAAAACATTGAGAGATATCTTAAAATGATTTAAAGATATCTAAAAATGCATTTTAGATATCTCATTTAAAACTCAATTTAAAGATATATGTAAATCATTTTGAGATGTCGTTAAATGTATTTTAGATTTAAAAAAACTTTAAATGATTTAGAGATATCTTTAAATATTTGAAGATATCTTTAAATATTTTGAGATATCTGGAAATGATTTAGAGATATCTATAAATGAATCTGAGATCTCTCTAAATTATAGTTTGGATTGCCATAGGGACCTGCATGTTCCTACTCATGCGTTGAAGATTACAGTATGTTGCCGACTGCCTGACGGTGTCGATGGCACAAATAATGGAGGTAAAACAAAAAGCTTTAGATAAGCATTAGCATAAGAAAAAACACATTGCAGCCTCTCAGCACTTCCTATAAAATACTTCTGGAGGATTAAATACTTGGATTCTATACCATATACCCACATGATGTATTATATATAAATACATGTCTTATGATCAAATCTATCTAATAATGTATCAACATATTGCACTGTATTCTGAAAAAAAGTGATGAACTTAATAATAAATCATAACATTTTCAAAGTTATTTTTAATTTAAAAAAAGAAAAAAAATTGAAAAACTGGGTAATTATGAGAATATTATGAAAAACATTTCCGTTTCAGCTTTTTAGAAAATGTTGATTTTTGACAAAGTTTTTAAACTTTACATAGAACTGTTAAAATGAGTCACTTTTGTTGTTCATTTTTAAAAACGATTGTTGTACTAGTAACTTCTCTTTTCTGAAACCCCTTATCTAGTGTTTAATACGATTATTACATCTGTAAATCAGTCTATGATCTGAACTTTTTATTTGTATTTACCAAGAAAACAGAAGTGGCAGTAGGCTACAGAAATCTGAATACTGTTCCTTTTAAAATCATACTCTTACTAAGGGATGTGTAATAAAAATAAAGTCAAAACAAATGTGAGTAAGTTGGCTTCAGTTACACAAAAGTGTAGGTGTGCAGTCAGTTCAGGTTGGATTACTTCATTTACTTCAATATTTCATTCCTTGTGGAAAGTTTATGCTCATACAACTGTACAGTACATTCCTAAATGGATCACGTATGAGAGTTTATTTATAATTAAGGCTTCTGTTATTTCATTTTTTATTCATTCCATTTTTCTGTATTTATTTTTAGCTATTTTTGAGTATTATGCATTTTTTATTTTTTTTCCCGGGGCTTTTGCTTTTTATATACTATATGAATTGATTGTTTTCGGTCACTTTCCAAAATGCTCTGATGTTTTTTTCAGTCATAATATGTATAGTAGTAACTCGACAGTACTTGCACACTTAAGTTGTACCTTCTTTCCTTTGCTGTCTTCCACAATGGAATCCTTATGGTCACGGGCACATTCTTCTGGGGCTTTTGTGTGTAGGAATTTTTTTACATTTCGCCACAATTTGCAATTCTGTTTTAAATCCTCCATATCTTAACTGTAATACAGCTTTAAATCCTGCAAACAAGCCTCCATTCCTAATTGTAATTTAGTATTAAATCTTGCAAGTGGAGTCTCCAATAGAAATGTAGGAATGTGCTGCCCTCAGTAGTTTTGTTGGGTTTAAAGTATTCCGAACTAATCAATGATGGATATAAGTTTAGAAGGAGTGACATTGCCCAGCTGCACTGGGAAATGTAGTTTTTAGTCTTTTTTTTTTTTTTTAATGGGAAAGGGGTGGTCAACGTGAATGAGTAAACATTGTCTGTGTTTTTCCAGTGTGTATTGGCTATACACTGATTTCATTTTTTTTTTTTTTTTTTTTTTGTATCGTGGGTGTTTTATCGGTTAAAACCGAAAATCAGATGCCATCTTTATAATAAGGACTACATATACAAAGTGGAATACCATTTGAGTGAATATCTTTGCTGCAGAGGATATTGATAATGCCAGATTAAAACCCCTAAACCTGTTCTACCCTGATCTCTATTTATTATTTTTAGGGGGTCAGCACATCACTGCTGGGGCTAATACTAGCAGGATTAATATTGGGCCAGGGTTCGAGTACAATAGGACCCACTATGCTGACCTTTTGTAACACAAAGTAATAACACACATGAAATATTCATGTTTCATATTCGCCAACATTCTGAGAACAAGTCCATATCGCTCCCCAAGTGAGCTCATAATATCCCGTTATTTTATAGTAAACTGTAATTTGCCTGGCAAATGGTGACCTATTTCAAGTGTAAACCAGAGATGTAAAAGTAATTGTTTTGAGTGTCTCACAAAATGAAACTTTTTTATTACTACTGTATATAAGCAAGCTGCCGGAGGTATGTACAGTACACGACATGGAAAACGACAGGTTGCGGATGCAACCCCGGTTCCTTGAAAGAGAAAATAACCATCAACGTATGGGACATTGCCGTCAGGCAGTAGGGATTGGCTGAACTTTATAGCAAAGCTGCCGATAGGCCTCTGCGCGAGCTGCTATGTAAGCCCATCCCCCTGAGAGCTTACTATACGCAATGAGCAGAGTCTCTCTTCCTCTTTTGCTCTTCGGGCCGAGAAGGCTTCCGGAGCGACCTCGCGGGTTGATGGTTATTTTCTCTTTCAGGGAACCGGGGTTGCATCCGCAAGCTATCATTCCCTTTCAATTCGAAATTAACCATCAACGTATGGGAACAGTGTACCCAAGCCGTCGCGAGGGAGGATTCTCAGCAGTAGGACAGACTTACGTCATAACGCAACTGCGTAGGCAATACATCTAGGCATATGAGGAGTTGTGCCTCAGAGTCTACACTCGCAAAGACACCTGTCATGAATGAAATAATAAACTAGGATGCCATAGGGTGTAGCACAGAAGCTCCAAACAGTGGAGCAGAGGAATCCAGCACTTTCAAACAATAAAACCTCATAAAAGTATGTGGTGTAGCCCAACTGGCTGCCGCGCAAATATCCGACACCGGCATTCCCTTAAAGAGGGCCCAGGATGTCGCCATACCCCTAGTGGAATGCGCCTTCAACTGCCCTGGTGGTGGAAGGCCTGCAGACTCATAAGCTAATTTAATAGCATCCACTATCTAATGGGAAAGGTGCTGTTTAGACAACGGCTGACCAAAGGTCTTAGAACCATGGCATATGAACAACTGTTCTGTGTGCCTCACAGTCGTGGTATGGTCAATATAACACCTCAGTGCCCGCACAGGGCAGAGCATGTGTAACCATTCTTCCTCTGGGGAAGAAAAAGGAGGAGGATGGAACACCATCAACTCAACTGGCTGGTTCATGTTGAACAGGGAAATGACCTTTGGCAAAAAGGCTGGATTTGGGCGCATGAAGACCTTAGAACCGTCTCCTGCTAAACGAGTTCATGAAGGATGCATTGACAGTGCATGTAACTCGCTGACACGTTTAGCTGACACCACTGACAGCAGAAATGCAGTTTTAATAGACACGAGCCTCATATCCACAGTGTGGAGAGGCTCAAATGGTGCCTTGGTAAGGGCTTCTAGCACCATGTCAAGGCTCCATGATGGTAAACTGGTCATCCTCGGAGGTCGCAAACGTCTTGAGCCTTTGAGGAATTGCGATGCCAGAAAATGGCAACCTGGTGACAACCCGTCAATGCGTACATGGCAAGCTGATATGGCTGCTGAATATACTTTTTAAGTGTAGAGGAAGATTTCCCTTCATCTAACAGTTTCTGTAGAAACTGTAATATCACTGCCATAGGACAAAATATTGGGTCATGACCCTCCACCAGACACCAATCTTGAAACAACTGCCACTTGTATGTGTACTGCAACCTGGTAGAGAGCGCTCTAGCACTCTGGATGGTCGAGATCACTGCTCACGAAAGCCCTAAGGCTGACAGGCGCTCCTGTTCAGGGGCCAAGCCCATAGCTGCATGTCAAAGCCATCCTTCGGCCTGGGACAATAGCTGTGGTTGACCCTGCAGTAACTGCACCACGCTCGAGAACCATACTCTCCGAGGCCACCGAGAAGCGATCAGAATCACTGTTGCTTGCTCTACCCTGACCTTCTCCAAGAGGAATCGGAATCGGTGGAAACGCATATAGGAGGACTGGCGGCCATTGGTGAGCCAGTGCGTCGACTCCTAGGGGGTTGTCGGGGTCCCTCACCGAGAACCAAGGTCGCTTTCATGGACACTGAGTCCAGATGCAACCCTATGAACTCAGTCTGTTGGCTTGGCACGAGGCAGCTCTTCTCTAAATTGACCTTTAGTATGTAACCATCGCAGCCTCTTCCTGTGACTTCCTGTGCAGATGGGGACATGAAAGTACGCATCTGTCAGGTCCACGGTGGTAAACCAGTCGCCCCTCCGGACTGACTGGATAATGTGCCTGTGCATAAGCATCCTGAACGATAACCGCCGTAGGTATCTGTTCAGTACTCGCAGATCTAAAATAAGGCGGAACCCGACGTCCTTTTTGGGCACTAGGAAGTATTTTGAATAGAACCCCTGGTCGATCAGAGCAGGGTCTTCTTGTTAAATGGTACGCTTCCTGAGCAGTGCCTGTATCTCCGCATTCAGTGCTGAGGACTGAACCGAGTCCTTCACTGCAGTTACAACCACCCCCCTGAAGGGGGAGGCTTTAACCAGAACTGAAGGGTGCACCCGGTGGAAATGGTCTTGTGCACCCAGATGTCTTTGGCGCACTTTTGCCAGAACTAGAGCTGTGGAACAGTATAGGGGTGGGCTAATAGCTGCCTGGGTGTCTCAGGGTTGCTTTGGCTGTGCACGCTCACAAGGGACCTGGCCAGAGCCACGAGGACGTGACCTGCCACTTCCTCTAGGGCGCTATTCTACTTGCCGCGGTTTTGTAAACCCAAGCCGCACCGATAAACCTGCGGGGGAGGTCTTACTACCCTTTGGTTGCGCCTGCTGCTGTGGCGGTGCCTTGCGCCAAGGCTGTTCCTGGGGTCGCTTCGGCTGGAACTGCTTCCCTGGCCACATCTTGGCTATTTGCTGCGATGCCTCCTGTGCCTTGATGGAGCGTTGTAGCATCTCCTCCACTGCCGGACCAAACGTGTGTCCGGGAGTGATTGGAGCGTCCAGCAAGGGGGCCTTGTCAGGCTCCTGCACTCTCGCCTGCGAGAGCAAGAGCTGTCTTCTGGCCACCACCATCGAAACAACGCTCCTGCCCTGAACCCACGCATTGAGCTGGGCCAACCTTACCAGCAGCTGGCTGACCGTGCCTAGCTCGCTTCTGAGGGCAGCAGAAGGGCACTCAGGTAGGTCTCTGATTAGCGCCGCCTAGTAGACTGTCAGTAGACTGGCTACATTAGACAGTCTGACTGCCTCCGTGGCCGCAGAATACCCTTTTTTAAGGTGTACTTCTGTGGTCCTGCACTGTTTATTAGGATACACGGGGTCCTTAGTAAGCCCAGACAGTGTCGGCGTTATCACCAACGCGGCGAACGCAGCATCCACCGGTGGAAAGGACGCTAGGCCAGCCTCGCTGGCCCCCTGCATAGTAAAAGCAGAAGCCTTGCGAGACATCGCAGGAGCTGAGGCTGGAGCCCCCCAAGTGGACTGCACCTTTTTAACAAAATCCGGGAATGTTGGGAGCATCCTGGACTGGGCTGAAGGCGACTCAAACAGAGATCGCCGGAGAAGCTCTGTCTGGGGCCAATCAATACCCAAGTGGTGGGTTGCTCTATCAACCACAGACCACATAGGGTCATCAGTGTCCATCAGCTCGGACTCAACCTGGTCCGAGTGGTGGGAGGCTACCTCGGCCTCTACACTGTCCGCTTCTAGGATGTCAGAAGCATCTCTGGAGACGGCATCTATATCCCAGACCTTCTGCGGCTGCATTGGGGGGGGGTAATATCCGATGGAGGTAGTGGGGGGGAGACGGGCCCAGTGGGCTGCTCTGGGGCTCGAGGCACTGCAGTAGCCAGAGACATAAGGAGGAACTGCTGTCCCATCATGACCTCCATGAACGGGGACATCTTAGAGGTTAATTCCACCACCTCGAACTTGTCCGTGCGTCGCCTGTCTCGACGAGGGAAACGAGAGCGTCCTCTACATCGAGGTGACCTGGAGTGCGACCTAAACTCCCGATGAGGGCGTGCCCTAGAAGGGGAGGGGCTGCTAGCCTGAGCGCGTCTGGTGGGGGACCTCCGACCAGCTGTGATCTGGGAGGCCGGGCTCATGGAGAGCTGCAGTCGCCCTAGCGGCGTCGCAGTGGATGACGGCGGGGCTGAGACAGTGTAGGAAGATCCCAATGAAGGGGAGTGCCCACCCACTGACTTCTTGGCCCTTTGTCGAAGGGCGCGTGTCTGAAAACCGGCACAAAGATGGCAAAAAGCGGCAGAGTGCCGATGCATCGAGCGTATAGCGTAGAGGCGCCACGCGTCGAGTGTGTGGCGTCGAAGCGTTGAAGCGGCGAGCATGTAGCGTCAAGGCGCCGAGTGTCGAGCATGTGGTGTCGAAGCGCCGAGCGTCGAGCACGTGGCGTCGAAGCGTCGAGCACGTGGCGTTGAAGCGCTGCACCAATAGCGGAGGCGCTACACCGAGCGCCGAAGCGCTGACACCTCGCAGAGCGAGTACCGAGCATCGAGACGCTAGCACAAGACACCTAAGCGTCAGCTGACCCGCAGTGTCCTGGTACAGTGTCTTATTTGATGTAATACTTACCTTGGTGCTAAAGGAATTGTGCTTGGTGGTCATCTTCTTTTGGTGAAAAAGGGATTTATTTATTTTTTTTATTATTCTGGAACGCTGCAGTGAGTGCTTGGTGTACTGTAGAAGGGACTGTAGGGCAAGCCGTACAGCTACCACACGGTGGGGAACACACAGCAGTGGAAGATTCTAGAGGGCTGCAAAGCATCTCTGAAATAGAAATATATACAACCCAAAAACACACAATATAATAATATTATAAATAATAGGGGAAGACAGAGACCACGAGGTTAAACAAAAACATGATGCCGAAGCAAAACGTTAATGATATATATAAAGTAATATATATAATATATAACACAATTAAATAATCCAATAACCAATAATAAATGTAACTGAAATAAACTCGGAGAAGGGGACAAAACCAGCTTCTCAAGCCTAAGCTTAGTGAGTACAGTCAGTATGAGCTCTAGTACCTACCGCTACCGATGCTGAAGACAAAAGTGGAAGAGAGTCTCTGCACGTTGCGTATAGTAAGCTCCCAGGGGGGCGGGCTTACACGGCAGCTCGCGCAAAGGCCTATCGGCAGCTTTGCTATAAAGCTCAGCCAATCCCTACTGACTGACAGCAATGTCCCATACGTTGATGGTTATTTTCGAATTGAAAGGGAAGGGAATGTGCAATTCAATATTGTAAACTTTGCCTAAATGATACATATATAAAGTTTCCCAACTTTTCATATTTGGCACACTTTCACCCCTTCTTCTGCTATTGGAAGTAGCATATATTTCATGTACACTGTTTTCTCAATGTGCGTAAAAAGTCATTATTGATCTAATAGCTACTTTGTAAATTAAGAATGTAAAAGCAAGTGGAATTATCTCTTCTAGTTCACTTGTCATTTTGACTGGTCTGTCAGTGCCATACAACCTGAGTGGGAAATGCTTTTGAGGAGATATTGACTTCCCTAAAAGCAGACCTGTGGTTTGGAATAGATGAAAAGAATGTAAATGCATTAAGATACTATATGTACTTGTCATTTTGACAAACAAGTAACACATGTACTGTTTTTAATTACACACGCACAGTATCTGTTTTTTGAAGAATGATATGCAGGGATATTAATGCTAAGACCATAATGAAATTCAGTGTTTGTTTCTTGCATTTAACATAAGTCGATCCAACATGTCAGCTTGCATTTGATCTAAATACACACAGGCTGAATAATCAATATTACACGCTTACTCCATGTATGTAATAAATAAAACAATTCTATGCTAGCCTCCAGCAACAAAACAAACTGTGGAGATATTAGCAGCAAACTAAAACAGAAATGATAATGGTGGCCTTTTGAATCTGAATTTCAATAATAAAACATAGTGTAGGAAAATATATTAAACAACTGTTTGTTTGGGGTTTGTGTGTGTGTGTGTGTGTGTGTGTGTGTGTGTGTGTGTGTGTGTGTGTGTTTGTTTGAAACAATGAGTTGCCTTTCATGCAAAGTTGCAGAACAGGCCACAGACGATATCAACGGCAGAAGAGTTGGCCAAATCAAATATGCATATTTAAGATATGATCCCACAGATGGGGTTAGAAACTTGCACCTTGCATTGGCCTTTGCCAGAGTCTGAGTCAGTGAGGTAGTGCCTACTGACATTCAGACATCAAGCTTTCTTGCATGTTCATTTCCTTAATATCAATGTTGTGTCTGTTTCATATTAAATGTCTTTGACTTCATTGATTTTCTATCATTTTCTATAGCAAGAAAATGCACTGGTTTGTAGAAGTAAGTGGTTCTGTATATATATAAAATGTAAATATAAAGTGTGACACACTGTAGGTATATACAGATGCTGGGGTTACATTACAAAACCATAAAACAAATTCCAAATTCCATAAGTATATCTTGAACAGACCATGGATAACTTGACAGAGAAGAAATATTGAGTTGACCACAGGAAGACTGGCATCCAGAGATCAGATTCAACAAGCATTGATGCAGGAAGACAACAGACCCTTGAGAAATCATGTGCTAAATCCAAAAAGAGATTTCAGCTTTATAATCCTAGATTTGACATGCAGGTATGGCAGCTCTTAAACTGGGACAAGTAAATAGTACAGTTTTGCAGCATTGCCAGATGGTGAAAATTAACCTCTAAACTTGACAAAAATAAGATTGGATAATAGTTCCTATAGCATTATTGGGATGGAGTTTTTACATCTCTGCATCACAGAATACAAGATTGTATTTAAAGATACACAAGCCTTGTATTGTCTTTTCATATCCATTGATATCATTTGATTTTTACAATGTAGATATTATGTAAACTACTAGACGACTAAATACCAGACTACTGTATATACAGTACTATATATATTATATATATATATATACTATATATATATATATATATATATATATATATATATATATATATATATATATATATATATATACAGTGCCTATAGAAAGTCTACACCCCTTTCAAAATTTTCACCTTTTGTTGCATTATAGCCTTGAATTAAAATGTATTAAAACAGTTTTTTTTGTCATTTATCTACACATCCTACCTCACAACTTTCAAGTGAAAAAAATATTCTAGAAATTTGTAGAAAATTAATTAAAAATGAAAACGGAAATAAAATTACATTAAGATAATAAATGTTAACAGCCTAATTATACCCTTTTACCAGTACTTTATCGCTCTATCACCTTCAGTTACTGAGATCTTCTTAATTAAGCAATTAGATGAGACAGCACTTCTATCCTCAAAATGCAGATGACCTAGACTGTAGGTTTTAGTGGGATAAAGTATGTAGGTACTTACATTATTTTTGTTAAACATATTTCACAATATAGGGATAGTTTTTCCACAAAATTTTGAATTGTAAATTCAAGTCAACATACCTTTACCTAAAGGGTAAATACATTCAGCCAAGGTCAAAAATGCAGTTCCCTGTATGTTAATCAAGTGTCAAGTCAATACAATACCCCTGTGCATGCATTTCTATGCCCACTTAATCGTGTTTATGCATGACCTGGAAGCAGTCTTGATACCTGGAAGCATCATTATTTTCTTTTTCTTTTTTTTTTTTTTTTTTTTTTTTTTTTAATGCAGCAAGAAATAAAACAAAACAAATCCAAAACAGAGAACTGAATACTTTCTGATAAGTAATGCCTAGATAAACTGACAGAGATGGATGAAGAATGAAAAAACAGAATTGTGTAAATATAATTCATAAAACCACTAGATTGAATCTGAACAAAGCACACAAAATAATATAGCTGTAAAAATGTAATCCATCAAATGTGCTACTACCTATTTTTTAGTATATGTCTTAAAATCTCTCAGCTGCAGAACAGCCCTTTTAGTTAAGTAGATATAGTTGTACAGTAATGTACTTGAAACATCTAGTAGAACCTGCAAATGTTATATTGCTTGTAAATGTAATACTAACTGAACATCCAATATACTTCTAAAAATTCTGCTAACTTTCATTTATTAGATAATACATGTCAGGGATGGTATTTGAAGAGCAAATTCAAATAGTCAGTGAAGACTTGCCCTTTACAGAACCTACTCTTTAGTATTTAAGTATAAGTCTCAACTACAGTCGCGACTTGTGTCATAGGTGACGAACCGTGATGTTAGTGTTTTATTTTTTGTTTCTCACTATGTGCACTGTGGACTGTTTTGTTGGATCTCCTGCACTGAAACCTTTGCTTTTATTTTTGACTGCACTATTTGTGTTACTCTACTGCACTGTCACCAGCACAATTGAGTAGGTCCCATCTGGAGCGTACTACATGACCGGTGACTGGGTAAGCAAGGGGACGGGGTTGTATAAAGGGGGTGGCCAGGAAGGAACCAGGAAGGAGAAGCACCAGGGAGAGCCTTGGAGGCACGGAGACATGCAAGAGACAAAGAGGTGGAAACATGCAATTGCACAAGTCCAGCTAAAGGGAAGTAACCAGGAGGAATTGTGAACCTGCTTAACTGTATTTCCTCTTCCCTGAAAGCTACTTTTGTCCTTTCCCAGGTTTCCTGGGATCTCCCCTCTCTAGAGTCGACAGGGGATTGGAGGAGGGTTCTGGTGGGTGTAGCGCCGCCTGGGGGACGACGATCTCCGACAGGGACGGTGGGGGGAGCATTACACCCCACCCCCCCCTTCTGGACTCTTTGATCTTTTCCATTCCTTTGCAGGATTCTGGACTACCAACTACGAACATCATTATTATTGCACGTTGTCTCCTTTGTTGGATTTGCTATGATTATTAATCAAGTTTTTTTTTTTTTTTTTTTTTACCTGCGGGAGGGTAGCTCCAAGTAGTATTTCTAGACTTTGTATTTTGTTTGTTTTAGCAGGCACTTCCTTGTGTTTATTTTTAAAGTGAACTTAACCCTGTGGAGAATTAATAAAGTTTGTTTTATTAATTTTAACCTTGTTGCCATTGTTGTGTGTGCGAAACCCCAGGTATCGAGGGAAGAACCTGTGTAGGGATAATTAAAAGATTTCTCGGCTAAGAAGGTCCTTGCCCTTCCGAAACCCAAGGTGGTGTAGTTGGCTACTTATATTTAAGTTCGTTTAGTACATAAGAACATAAGAACATAAGAAAGTTTAAAAACGAGAGGAGGCCATTCGGCCCATCTTGCTCGTTTGGTTGTTAGTAGCTTATTGATCCCCAAATCTCATCAAGCAGCTTCTTGAAGGATCCCAGGGTGTCAGCTTCAACAACATTACTGGGGAGTTGATTCTAGACCCTCACAATTCTCTGTGTAAAAAAGTGCCTCCTATTTTCTGTTCTGAATGCCCCTTTGTCTAAACTCCATTTGTGACCCCTGGTCCTTGTTTCTTTTTTCAGGCTGAAAAAGTCCCTTGGGTCGACACTGTCAATACCTTTTAGAATTTTGAATGCTTGAATTAGGTCGCCACGTAGTCTTCTTTGTTCAAGACTGAACAGATTCAATTCTTTTAGCCTGTCTGCATATGACATGCCTTTTAAGCCCGGAATAATTCTGGTCGCTCTTCTTTGCACTCTTTCTAGAGCAGCAATATCTTTTTTATAGCGAGGTGACCAGAACTGAACACAATATTCAAGATGAGGTCTTACTAGTGCATTGTACAGTTTTAACATTACTTCCCTTGATTTAAATTCAACACTTTTCACAATGTATCCGAGCATCTTGTTAGCCTTTTTTATAGCTTCCCCACATTGTCTAGATGAAGACATTTCTGAGTCAACAAAAACTCCTAGGTCTTTTTCATAGATTCCTTTTCCAATTTCAATATCTCCCATATGATATTTATAATGTACATTTTTATTTCCTGCGTGCAGTACCTTACACTTTTCTCTATTAAATGTAATTTGCCATGTGTCTGCCCAGTTCTGAATCTTGTCTAGATCATTTTGAATGACCTTTGCTGCTGCAACAGTGTTTGCCACTCCTCCTACTTTTGTGTCGTCTGCAAATTTAACAAGTTTGCTTACTATACCAGAATCTAAATCATTAATGTAGATTAGGAATAGCAGAGGACCTAATACTGATCCCTGTGGTACACCGCTGGTTACCACACTCCATTCTGAGGTTTTTCCTCTAATCAGTACTTTCTGTTTTCTACATGTTAACCACTCCCTAATCCATGTACATGTGTTTCCTTGAATCCCAACTGCGTTCAGTTTGAGAATTAATCTTTTGTGCGGGACTTTGTCAAAAGCTTTCTGGAAATCTAAATAAACCATGTCATATGCTTTGCAATTATCCATTATCGATGTTGCATCCTCAAAAAAATGTACACAGTACACTGGTTATCGCTGTCACCCTACCCGTGACATTTGCATAATATAATATTATGTTAACCTGAGAAAATGATTGTATTGGTTTTGGTGCCTCTTGCGCTTTGAAATGTAACATGTTAAAGAGAAATGCATAACTGATATAGCATATTTATAGCTTGCTATAATTTCACAGCCATGCTTTATTAAATATGTAATCTGTGAGTAGATACATATGCTATTTATAATGACTTATACATCAACAGCAAAAACACATATTTAACCTTATTCACAAAACTTTAGCCCATCACAGCTTAGTTTCGCACACTTTCCAAAAACAGTTAAAATTAAGAGCACTTAAAAAAAAAAAAAAAAAAAAAAACTTTGCCTTTATCAGATCACATGTGCTATCCTCCAAAACAAGGAGTCCTGCACTAGAAGCACTACCCTGAATAAATCCTGTAATGTATTTACCTTGGCAGCTTGACAATCTTAGTTCAGTGTTGGAGACACAGTGCTGATCGTCGCCTACAAGCCTAATAAACCTGATCACTGACCTATCTATAACTTCTGCCATATAGGAATAAAGATTCAAAGCTACTCAGCTTCTCGCTACTAACTTAACATGGCAATTGAACACTTTTTTCTTTAGTAGAGCACAGGGAACTTTCACCACCGCTCAACTCCTACAAGACTACTAATTCTGGCGGTGAATAAATTCCCTTCATCACAGGTTCATTTTTATACAAAAAATAATATTCCAATTATATTTATCATTAATTCAAGCTCTGCGATACCAAGCTACATGAAAATTCAAGCTACATGAAAATCCAATCATCAGAATCTGCATTATCAATAGCTTATCTGCTTTAGCTCCACCAAAGTGCTCTCTGCTGACACAAAATTCACCTGGAGTCAGTCAGTTCCATCCTCCCCTATTACACCTTAAAATCTTCATTTAATTAATTGAAACAGATTTTTAAAAATTCTTTAAGTAACTTCTAAGTTGAAGCTTTATGAATAAATACACTGTGTGTCAAATTGGCCTGAAATAATCAAAACCCAACAAAATAACCAGAGGCTTGTTTTCATTGATCCAATTGGACAAAAACATACATTAGATGTCCTTAACTAGAGAAAATGACTTGAAGGAGTGTGCAGGGAATTTAAATGTGTTGTTGTTTTAAAAGAGAAATTACACCGAGTAATCATCTGCACTATAATAAAATGTCGTGTACCACCTGCTCAACTACATAAAATCTGTAAAGGTCTGAAGAAAATTTCAGCCATATTTTTAATGTAGAATAAAAAACATTACCTGTCTCTTGTAATTTTAGGCTACAGCTGTGGCAGACCAGACAATGTCCATTAGGTTTGTATTGTACAGTATTGGAAGAAAAATATTCTAAGCACACTTTTACTAACTTTGTGTGATCCATATAGCCCATAAAGACAGTCAGTATTTGCATAACGTAGTCTTACAGTCTTCATTAGTCACAAAGACTATCTGTGAGAAGCATTTCAGCAGCAAAGACGATTCAGTGTCACTCATTTAACAAACGACTGTGTCCACTCGCTAGTATATTAAGCCATTCTTATATAATACAATAATTAGACAGATGAAGCCATTAACATTACTATAGTTGTCATGGTTGCATTGCAGAGCCAGTCAGGCAAGCAGCATGCTTATTTTGTATGACATCTCATCTCAGCAAGTCAGAATGCATCTGCAGCGAAAATCTTGAGAGGTTTAAAAAGAAAAAACACTTGGTTGTCATATCCTTTATAGTCAAAAGCGGAATAGAATATGGGTTTGCCTCTTATAATAGAAGGAGCAGAACATTAGATCTGAGTAAGGAAAGTAAAGGTATTTTGAAATTGCTTCTATTTGTGTGGGTGACTGTGGCAAAGTGGTTAGCAGTGTACAGGTGCAAGTGATCAATAAACGGACAATTATAATCCAGGTGCAATGTTTAATGTTTTTTAAAATCCAATGGCCTGATGGCAAAACAACAGTAAATAATAACAATGGTAATGAAGCAATACAGTGGCGTGCATTGTTTATTTGTAATCCACAGGTTGGCCCCGAAATAGTAACAGTTCCATTTTTAGGTCACCCACACGTAACACAAACACAAATACAAATACAAACACCAGTCCACAGTGCGTGCTCTAGTGCTCATAGTGATCACAGTTCTTTAGTCTTAAACAAAAGTGCAGTACTGTTGATCCGGGTTTAATCCTGGCCTTTGGCCTCCAAATAATTACAAATAAAAAACAAACAACAAAAAACAAACAAAACACTGACATTTCACAATACAGGTTCTCCTTCTGGTCCTTTAAAAAAACATTCACAAAGGACCAAATCACATCACTAGGTCCCCTTTTTATAACATCACCCATGACCCCTTGTTCAACGAGCGCATCCGCTTCTCCAATCCATGCATGCCACACCATTTCTCATCTGGGTCATTGAGCTTGTATACCATAGCTTTGCCCCCTTTCTAGATGGCTGACTTCCACCTAAATCTGGGAATAAACTGTCGTGCTATTTAGTCTAGGGTATTCTGTTCCCTTTATGCAGCTGCCTTGCAGGACGGGAGGGAGATCTAACACCAAGAATCATTCGATCTCTATTACAGTAACTTATTTTCATAAAAGCATGTCTGTTGGCAGACCTTAATAGTGAGAAAATATTGGTTTGAGGGTCCCTAATGACAAAAAAAGTACATTTATTATTGAGTGCCTTATGCACTTGGTCTACACTATTTATTTTGGAACTTGTATTGGATTGTTGTGTTGGAAAACAACCAAACTAAAATCACACTGCATTATTGTGCATGGATTCTAAAAATGGCAGGGTTCTTATTTAACAAAAAAATTAGTAAGCTGTGGCAGTTTGTCAAGCTGGAAAATAGTCAAACCAATGACAACGAAAAACAGGTCATTCAGTAAGGCTTGGGGCATGAGATTCTTCAAAAGATAAGTTGTGCATTTCAGCTTTTACCTAACAGTGTTGAAGCATTTTTCTAAAATTATTGAGTTAAGCTTCAGGACTAAAAAGGAATCCCATCATATGACCAGTGGCTAAATATACTATATCTTAAAGGGGATGTCTCACAAACACATCAAAAACACACCTGATTCTCCCCGTTTTCTGCTTCACTAGTATCTCAGACGTGGCAGGGAGCGCAATGGTGATGACAATGGGATGGATGGAGAGAGCTGCTGTGCTGCTTCTTCAGTATTCAGCAACTTTATAAGGCCCATTCTAGCTAATGGAACCAGCTCTCCAGATTTGTGCATTTTAGGTCAAAGTACTAACATACCAGTGGATACATATTTAATACAGATGAATATCCTTAGTACAGTGGTTTGCAGAAGTATTCACCCCTCCCTGCAAAGTTTTACATTTTCTTGGCACCTGAGCGTACTCCACAACGCTTTTGAATTAGACTTTATATGTAGAATCTACACAAACTACTCCACAGCGATAAAATTAGAAAATTCATATAGAATATAAATAAGTTAGATTTACAGAGAAAAACTGATTAATCTCAGTTGCATAAGTATTCAACCCCTTTGCTACTGCAGCACTAAATAAGCTCAGGCTCAAATAATTTGTTTGAAAGGTCACACAATTGGTGAAATGGTTTCAGCCTGTGTGTACTCAAAGTGGTTTGACTTGTAAATAATATCCCTCAGGTATATAAAGACTTTCAATCTGCAACTCATATAGTGGTCCAACAAAGCAACCATGAAGACCAAGGAGCTTTCAAAACAAGTCAGGGATAAAGTGGTAGAGAAGCACAGAGCAGGAGAAGGGTACAAGAAAATTTCAAAGGCACTGATTATCCCTCTCAGAACAGTGAAGTCCATCATTAAGTGGAAGATGCATCATACCACCCAGACACTACCCAGATCAGGTCGCCCTCCCAAACTAAGCAGCCGGGCAAACAGGAAACTGGTTCGGGATGTCACTCTAAAGCCAACAATTACCTTGAGAGATCTGCAAAGTTCTGTCTGAGATGGGAGTCAGTGTTCACACATCAACAATAAGCTGGTTGCTACACAAAGCTGGCCTGTATAAACAGGTGGCAAACAAGAAGCCATTACTCAAAAAACCTCATCTTAAAGCAGGTAGATGATACTGCAGCCATTTGAAAAAAGGTTTTGTGGTCAGACGAGACCAAAATTTAACTTTTTGGTCTAAACTTCAAGCGTTAAGTCTGGTGTAAGCCCAACACTGCACATCACCCAGTCAACACCATCCCAACTGTCAAGAATGGTGGTGGCAGCATCATCATCTTATGGGGGTGCTTCTCTTCAGCAGGGACTGAGAAGCTTGTCAGGATAGAGTGGAGAATGGATGGTGCAAAGTAGGCGAATCCTTGAGGAAAACCTGTTCGAGTCAGCCAAGACTCTGAAACTGGAGAGGAAATTCACATTTCAGCAAGACAATGACCCGAAGCACAAAGCCAAAGCCACACTGAACAAGTGTTGAACAAGAATAGAATTAATGTTATAGAGTGGCCTGGTCAAAGTCCTGACTTGAATCCAAAAAAATGTTTTGGCGATACTTGAAGATTGCAGTCCATTGACGATCCCCAACAAAGCTATCAGAACTGGAGCAATTTTCCCCATGAAGAATGGACAAAAATTTCACCATCCTACTGTGCAAAACTAGTAGAGACCTATCCAGAAAGACTCATAGCCGTAATTTCTACAAATTACAGACCTATCCAGAAAGACTCATAGTATCGTCTATTTCTACAATTACAGTCGTTCTGACTTAACCCTTTGAAACGACATCGACATTACAATTTTCCCTTTCCAGTCCAATGTCGGACCCTGTCCGACATCATTGAAAAGACGTAAAGTACAGGTCTCTAGTCATTTTTTCTCCGGAAAAAGCCAAGAGAACCATTCAATGGCCGAGTGAGACCGTTAGTAGCCAAATGAAACCGAAAAAAAAGGGGCGTGTGAGCAATAGCCCTAACAGCTGCACCATACAGAGACAAGCAGACATAAACAAAGGAGGTAGCTGTTTCCGCAAAGAACATCACAGACATTTGCAGAGCTTTTTCAGATGTTATAGTAATAAAATAATGACTTGGATTGCGTTGTTGAGGAGTTTGGTGATAAAACGAGTGATCAAGAGAGGATTTATCAGTATGCACGTCTATAAAGAGGTATGTGAAAAATAAAGCGAATATGGGGTGGGGCTTGGCTGGAGATGCAGTACTGATGTTGCTTAGCATTGCAATGCCTTTTAAACCAGTTTTACTTGGAAAAATTTAAACAGCGTGTGTAAAATAAACAGCGGGTGTGAAAATAAATTGGACCTGACGTGCCTGACAGGCGCTGAATAAATGGACCTCAAAGGGTTAAGGGTTGAATACTTATGCAACCTGTAAATTTAATTTTGTAAATTTTCTTTGCATGTTTTGCTGACATTTAACCTCGTCCTCATATAACAATGTTCAGTTTAACCACTACAGCTTTGAATAAAAACAAGTTTGTTTGAAAAACTACACACATTATTTATAATTCAACAAAATGTGACATTATTGGTAGGGGGTGAATACTTCTGCAAACCACTATATATGTGTGTATATATACAGTGCCAAGAAAAAATTTGTGAACCTCTTAGGATTTTCACATATTTCAAACCAAAAATGTTATTAGCTCTTAATCTAAGTCCTAATAATAGATAAAGATAACCTGATTAAACAAATGACATAAAAACATGACACATTTTCAACATTTATTTATCCACAAATGATTCAATATTCAAAATCCATGTGTGAAAAAGTATATGAACCTTTAGATTCAGTAACTGGTGGCACCCCCTTGAGCAGCAATAACTTCAACTAAGCGTTTCCTGTAACTGTTAGTCAACATTGGTTTTGAGGAATTTTGGCATACTCCACCTTACAGAACTGCTTCAACTTGATGACATTTGAGAGCTTCCTTGCATGGACAGCTCGGTTCAGGTCCTGCCACAACATTTTGATGGGGTTTAGGTCTGGACTTTGAGTAAGCCATTCTAAAATGTGGAATTTCTTCTTCTGCAGCCATTCTTTTGTAGATCTGCTTGTATGTTTAGGATCATTGTCTTGCTGCATAACCCACTTTTGGTTCAGCTTCAGTCACGGATGGATGGCCTGACTTTCTTCTCTAAAATCTTCTGATACAATGCAGAATTCAAACCATCACATTCCCACCACCATGCTTGACGGTTGGAATGAGGTTCTTTTATTCGAACACAGTGCTTGGTTTTCGACAAAAATAAAGTTTCTCATTGAGGCCAAAAAGTTCTACCTTTGACTCATCTTTGACTAGTCTTTTGGATCATCTATGTGCTCTTCGGCGAACTTCAGTCAGGCAGTGATTTTCTTTTTAGAGAGCAGTGGTTTCCTCCTGGCTATCTTTCCATGAACATCATTCTTGTTCAGTCTTTTTCTGTGTGTTGAGTCATGAACACTCACATTAGCTAAGGCAAGAGTGGCCTGCAGATCCTTGAATGTTACTCTGGGGTTCTTTGTGGCTTTCTTGATGATTTTCCAGTTTGTTCTTGGAGAAATTTTGGGTATATATAATATAATATATATATATATATATATAAAAAATTGAGTTCCTATCTTATTTGTATAAAGTTTTACAAAATGTCCCTTATGTCTAATAGAGTAACTCTCAATTTGCTGGGCTTCCTGGCTGCATCAAATCTCTGACTTAGGTCAAAGAGGTAGAAAAGAAAGCAGATCAGAACTCATGGACTCCAAATGTCTGCTTACATAATATCCCTGAAACAAAAACAAGCTCTAACCATTAAACTTTTGGCTTCAATATTCAATGACCTTAAATAGTTAAACAACAAAATGACTTTAAGTGTAAAAGGTTAAGCGAAATAATACTCAGGTGTAAATTTTTTAAATATTTCTTTTAAATGTTACTTTCAAATCACAACCAGGCAACATAGACAGTAATAATATCCTTTTGAGATTTGTTTTGAAATAAAATCTCTGAATCAGCCATTTGAAAATGTTGAAACTTGATATGCCCACAAAACTGGACATATAAAGGAATTCAATGCAATTTAAAGTAATGCCTCTAATTAATTACCTCGAGTTATTGTCTACATGTGTTTGAGCGGTTTCAGCTCTGGTCGGCTTTTATCAGACAGTAGATTCCTTGCTGGAATGTCACAGTAGCAACAGTAAAACAAACTTAAAATCAATCAAATCCTAGCTTTTTCATTTTGACTTACAGTAATGAAGCTCAGTACAAATCTTTTGGACAGTAAATAGTAAACAAAGACGCAATTGGTCCAAATATATTTCAGTATCCACCAAAACCAGCCACTCAATACTTTGCATCGACAAATGCAATCAATCCTGTACCTGCAATTCCCGCATCAGCCAATTCAGATATCTGACACTGTCCAGATAAACAACAAGCAACATCGACAAGTAAAACGTTTTCTCTAATTAGAATCCTTTTTTCGGGGCTATTTTTCATAAACTTTTCTCAGCTGTAGGGTACCGGACGAATCATTACTAGTTCAAGGTAAAGCTACATTTTAAAGTGTTTTTTTTTTTTTTAAATAATGAGAAAATGTAGTTTTCTAATAGTGATCATGACTTGTCATAACTCCAGTCATGCTCAACTAGAGTCTTAATTGACAGGCATTATTGCTTAAATAATAAAAGGATATAGAAGTGCAGTATTATAAAAACTAAACTAAAGTGTCATTATAATATAATAACTGGTGAGCAGTGGATTCAATGGGCTCATCCAGCTGATATTTCCCAAAAACGGACAGTTATTACGGGAAAAACAGACTCATTAACACCAGCAACAGAGCGCGACCCCAACATGAGCTGTAAAACTGAAAGGAAGTAAAGCTTCATTAAAATGCTATAAATGTCAAAAACTTTAATGACATATGTATATGTTTTATATATGTTTTAAACAAGGGTGACTGTCACGACCTTGAAAGGTTTGTACCATATATACTGTGTGAAGAGGTCGAAATGGATCCTGACTGAAATTCGACCTCCCGACACTAGGAGGTGCTGAAGCTTGCTGAGGGTTTTCACTTATCAGGATCTGCAGGACTGTGATTCTGTCACACGTTTGCGACTGCCATCTTGGTAAGGGAAGACAGTATGAATGCTCCAGGCTCTGCCACTAATCAGCCAACAATAAGAACACCTGCGCTAAGGGGATTGGTGTAAGCTGATTACAGGGATGGTGCTTAGAATACTAAAGGGAACATACTGTCTCATAACTCTCAATTAGACCTGAGGAGATTAAGGGGGAAACTGCCAGAGACCAGTGTGGCTGGCCAGGCAGCGAATAGCAAGCTTGGTGGTTCCCTGGATGTTGTCGCAGAGCACTTTGCAATGACGTTTAGCACCCCCTTTGCCGAGTCCTTTGTCTCCCTTGCCTCTGCCAGACATGTTGCTCGCATTTCGTAGTAGTTGTTCTCTGCAGCACTCGTGATATGAAAACTGTAACAAATGATTGTTGTTGTTGTTGTGGTTGAGTGTTCTTGCTTTGCTATGCTTTATTGATGCAGACCGCTAAGTTGTTTGTCCATGCTGAGAGCAGAGAAACACAGAGTTCAGGACCAAGAAATGGACACCTGTGGACTTTAAGGAGCATTTTGATTACAGCACCTGAAATGTCTCCTATGCAAGCTTGCATTTTGTAAATATATATCACTGTGGATAAACATGCATTTTTGTTTGATTCAAAGACTGTTGTTTCATCCACTTACCTTGAATTGTCCATATAGGAATTAGCTGATTTTACATAAATCAGCAAAGAAAACAGTATAACTGCAATCACCTGCCCCACACAAAGATTAGACAGTTGCAGGAGGGGAAAGGTGTACTCAACTCAGAAAGCATAGACAAGTGGGCGAAGACTGAAACACTGCTTAGCTTTACAATTACTCCACAGCATTTCGTTCTCTGTGGCTTTGATGTGTAATCTGATGGAAATTGTGATGCTGCGTTTCTTCAAGGGGTTATTTTTAACATTTATCAGCAGTAATGAAAGTTGTGATTAAGCTGGACATATCAGCTTGGGGTCCTTACATGTCTGCCTAAGGGAAGGTTTCTAAATTAGACTGTACTGTATACAAATGTAAAAAAAAAATGCTGAAAAGGAAAGTCCATAAGTCAAGCGTATGAACATGTAATGTTAAAAAGGCAGCCATTTTGTATGGCCACATTAGATCCCAAACATCTCCTCTATGTATCAATTTGACATTTAGTCTTTAAATATGTATAAACTATTATATTGGCTGGTATGCCAAATATTTCTGTTTGTATACAGATAAAAGTCGTCAAGGGAAGTGTTAAATGTTTCAGTGCATACACACTTCTATATCTTGCAAGTAGCAGATTACTTTTCTAAGCTTAGATCGCTAAGTGAATTGTGTAACCTGCCACCAAGTCGGTCTGAATGTGCCTATTTCACTTCAATGATTTATTGCTTGCAAAGGAATTATTTTTTATTAACGAAAAAAAACATAACCAAAGCTTACAACCCACGTGGGACCCAATGTATTCGTGCACCACTGAAAACCACCAGAACAGGGAGGAATTAAGACATTTCAAGCTTCTAACTAAATAGACAGTAAATCCATTTGGGGGCACATTTAGGTTTGTTGCTTTTCAATAAAAGCACTGAAATATAATTCTGCTGTTCCAGTGATTCCTGACTGCTTATCAGCCACTCTGTTATGCTAGAATCCTGACAGTCTTTTAAACTGGAGTTGAGAAACTAAAGACGTCACCACACTAATCTTCTTTGGGTACAGTTTGGTTTATGAGATGAATCTCCTATTTTTAAGACATCCTTTAAACCCCTTGTTTAAAAAAAATGCTGAAATGGCTTTTGAATGAAAAAAAACTATTTAAAAGTAATGCTTTTTGTCAAGTTTTCTTTTTAATAGTGGTTTGATTGTCTTTATTAATTAAAATGAAAGAACAGACAAAAGCCAGACCTCTGTATAACTTGTTATGGCAATAGAATCCCTAAAAATACAGCTTCATCTCAGTGTTGTAAGACATCTTCTTACACCACAGTAAGAAGACACAATGGGTTATCTACTGGAGTATAACTGCTTTGTAGTGTAACTAATTATTGATGGCATCAGATGAATGTAGATTCTCTTCATAAGAAAGTTAATGCAAAGTTGTGCAGCACTACAGCTATGGCCCAACGTTTTGCATAGAATCCCCTAGAGTTTGGGGATTGAGACATAATAAAACAATTTAAAATCTATATAAGCATAATTTAGATACCACAAGCCATAATAGTATTACAGTATTTCATGTTATATTTCGAAATTTCACATTTTTAAATGTGTCCGTTTTTCATTAAGAATATGGAAAATTACATGTTTCACGGGGCGGAATAAGGCCACCTGCTGAAATGTTTTAGGACATAAAGTTAGTAACAAAGAACATATAAAGAGAGGCTTTGTCCTTCAAAGGCCCAACGTATATAAGAGGGGATCCGTCATTGAGGAAATCCGACAAACAGGAGGAGGGTCACCGTCTCTGAGATGACCCAACAAACAAAGAGGGGTCACCGTCTCTGAGATGACCCGACAAACAAAGAGGCTTGCGAACCAGAAAGAAAAACATTGGTTAATAATATTAACATATAAAAGATGTTCCGACTCTTCAATGCCCCAACATATGCAGTAGCTCAGTCGCTGAGGAGACCCGACAAACAGGAGAGGGGTCACCGTCTTTGAGGAGACCCGACAAACCGGAGGGGTTCCACTGCTTGGGGCCCTCATTTGAATAGAGGCATTAGAGCCTGAAAGAGAAATAGACAAAGGATCATGCATGCTAAAGGAGGGGTTTGGCCGGGGGTCCCCTCTGACTCATGGAGAACCCTCCTCTATGAGGTAAATGAAGCAATGCTTAACAAAGGGTTGGAGAAAGTGGAATCACTAACCCCCCAAAAGATGGACCCCCAGCTCCCCGCTGAAAACATTTATAGGAAGAAAAAAAAAGAGAACCGCCAATGCATATAAAAAGAAAAAGAAAGAAAACATTTAACACAAAAGAAAAAAGCTTAACATGACATAGGGGTTAGTAACTGTACCCTACTGACTATGTGAAGACCCTCTGCACAGTGGGAAGGAAAAAAAACAACAACTTTATTTTATTTAATTTTATATTATTTTAATTTACTTTATTTTTAAGGAAGAAACCTTCTGTAGCCCAGGCAGAAAGGTAGTCCCCACTCCATACATACTAGCAATGAACTGATGGGCAGATGCTATTTCGGCTGGTGAAGAACGAATATAAGCTTTCTACTGCTGATGACGTCCAGCAACCCATATTTTTGATTGGATGCTGGTTAATCTTTGCACCTGCTGCTGAAGTGGCTGCACTGATTCTGAATGAATGTGGAGTGTAGAATTGTGGGGGAAGACCTGCTCAGGAAGCCAAAGCGGAGAGCTGAGAAAAAAAACAATGCCTTGAAACAACAACATTGATGAACAGGGGATAGGAAGGAGATTTAGGTTTACGTTCTGTAATGTATTTCAGCATAGAAGAATATGGGCATAGAGTCAGTTTTTGAAAGTTGAATACATTGTCCTTGCCGAAGCTGATCAGTTTTTGAAATGCGAAGAAAGAGAATAAAATGAGAATCCAGAATATGAGTAAGGTCGCTGCAGTGAATACCCAGAGTGGGAAAACTGGAAATAGAAGGGACTGTATATTCAGAGCATCTCAAAAAAACAAAAAATGCAGAAAGACGATGCAGAAAGATGCTTCCATTGTTAGGTCATCAACTGGAGAAAATCAACATATCAGCTTGGGGTCCTTACATGTCTGCCTAAGGGAAGGTTTCTAAATTAGACTGTACTGTATACAAATGTAAAAAAAAAATGCTGAAAAGGAAAGTCCATAAGTCAAGCGTATGAACATGTAATGTTAAAAAGGCAGCCATTTTGTATGGCCACATTAGATCCCAAACATCTCCTCTATGTATCAATTTGACATTTAGTCTTTAAATATGTATAAACTATTATATTGGCTGGTATGCCAAATATTTCTGTTTGTATACAGATAAAAGTCGTCAAGGGAAGTGTTAAATGTTTCAGTGCATACACACTTCTATATCTTGCAAGTAGCAGATTACTTTTCTAAGCTTAGATCGCTAAGTGAATTGTGTAACCTGCCACCAAGTCGGTCTGAATGTGCCTATTTCACTTCAATGATTTATTGCTTGCAAAGGAATTATTTTTTATTAACGAAAAAAAACATAACCAAAGCTTACAACCCACGTGGGACCCAATGTATTCGTGCACCACTGAAAACCACCAGAACAGGGAGGAATTAAGACATTTCAAGCTTCTAACTAAATAGACAGTAAATCCATTTGGGGGCACATTTAGGTTTGTTGCTTTTCAATAAAAGCACTGAAATATAATTCTGCTGTTCCAGTGATTCCTGACTGCTTATCAGCCACTCTGTTATGCTAGAATCCTGACAGTCTTTTAAACTGGAGTTGAGAAACTAAAGACGTCACCACACTAATCTTCTTTGGGTACAGTTTGGTTTATGAGATGAATCTCCTATTTTTAAGACATCCTTTAAACCCCTTGTTTAAAAAAAATGCTGAAATGGCTTTTGAATGAAAAAAAACTATTTAAAAGTAATGCTTTTTGTCAAGTTTTCTTTTTAATAGTGGTTTGATTGTCTTTATTAATTAAAATGAAAGAACAGACAAAAGCCAGACCTCTGTATAACTTGTTATGGCAATAGAATCCCTAAAAATACAGCTTCATCTCAGTGTTGTAAGACATCTTCTTACACCACAGTAAGAAGACACAATGGGTTATCTACTGGAGTATAACTGCTTTGTAGTGTAACTAATTATTGATGGCATCAGATGAATGTAGATTCTCTTCATAAGAAAGTTAATGCAAAGTTGTGCAGCACTACAGCTATGGCCCAACGTTTTGCATAGAATCCCCTAGAGTTTGGGGATTGAGACATAATAAAACAATTTAAAATCTATATGAGCATAATTTAGATACCACAAGCCATAATAGTATTACAGTATTTCATGTTATATTTCGAAATTTCACATTTTTAAATGTGTCCGTTTTTCATTAAGAATATGGAAAATTACATGTTTCACGGGGCGGAACAAGGCCACCTGCTGAAATGTTTTAGGACATAAAGTTAGTAACAAATAACATATAAAGAGAGGCTCTGTCCTTCAAGGCCCAACGTATATAAGAGGGGATCCGTCATTGAGGAAATCCGACAAACAGGAGGAGGGTCACCGTCTCTGAGATGACCCAACAAACAAAGAGGGGTCACCGTCTGAGATGACCCGACAAACAAAGAGGCTTGCGAACCAGAAAGAAAAACATTGGTTAATAATATTAACATATAAAAGATGTTCCGACTCTTCAATGCCCCAACATATGCAGTAGCTCAGTCGCTGAGGAGACCCGACAAACCGGAGAGGGGTCACCGTCTTTGAGGAGACCCGACAAACCGGAGGGGTTCCACTGCTTGGGGCCCTCATTTGAATAGAGGCATTAGAGCCTGAAAGAGAAATAGACAAAGGATCATGCATGCTAAAGGAGGGGTTTAGCCGGGGGTCCCCTCTGACTTAAGGAGAACCCTCCTCTATGAGGTAAATGAAGCAACGCTTAAAGGGTTGGAGAAAGTGGAATCACTAACCCCCCAAAAGATGGACCCCCAGCTCCCCGCTGAAAACATTTATAGGAAGAAAAAAAAAGAGAACCGCCAATGCATATAAAAAGAAAAAGAAAGAAAACATTTAACACAAAAGAAAAAAGCTTAACATGGCATAGGGGTTAGTAACTATACCGTACTGACTATGTGAAGACCCTCTGCACAGTGGGAAGGAAAAAAAACAACAACTTTATTTTATTTAATTTTATATTATTTTAATTTATTTTATTTTAAAGGAGGAAACCTTCGGTAGCCCAGGCAGAAAGGTAGTCCCCACTCCGGACATACTAGCAATGGACTGATGGGCAGATGCTATTTCGGCTGGTGAAGAACGAATGTAAGCTTTCGACTGCTGATGAGGTCCAGCAACCCATATTTTTGATTAGATGCTGGTTAATCTTTGCACCTGCTGCTGAAGTGGCTGCACTGATTCTGAATGAATGTGGAGTGTAGAATTGTGGGGGAAGACCTGCTCAGGAAGCCAAAGCGGAGAGCTGAGAAAAAAAACAATGCCTTGAAACAACAACATTGATGAACAGGGGATAGGAAGGAGATTTAGGTTTACGTTCTGTAATGTATTTCAGCATAGAAGAATATGGGCATAGAGTCAGTTTTTGAAAGTTGAATACATTGTCCTTGCCGAAGCTGATCAGTTTTTGAAATGCGAAGAAAGAGAATAAAATGAGAATCCAGAATATGAGTAAGGTCGCTGCAGTGAATACCCAGAGTGGGAAAACTGGAAATAGAAGGGACTGTATATTCAGAGCATCTCAAAAAAACAAAAAATGCAGAAAGACGATGCAGAAAGATGCTTCCATTGTTAGGTCATCAACTGGAGAAAAACAGCCTTGTCAGAGAATTGAAATCATGCTGCCAAGAATGTCAACAGAGATAGGCAAGCGAATGGTAGAAGCAGTTGGCAAGCTCTTGAAAATTCCTCGCAGGAGGAGACGAATGGGTGGGATTGATAGCAAGGTTGAAAAAGAAATAGACATCAAGAGAAATTGGTGTTGAATTCCTGACAAAAAGATTTAATTGTAACTGGTGCAGAGAATCCTTTGCATGAACTATAAAAGCCATGATCCAATTTTGATTAAAAGAAGTAGGATTGATCCTATTTTGAGAACAAAAGGTTACATAACATGCCCAACCTGTAGAATAAGAAGATCTGGTAGAAGGAGCAAGTGCTGAAGCCATGTAATCTTGAGCTGAATTATGTAGCTTATTGATGGTTGGATTCAGTTGAAAATGAGCTGGTTGAACTGAGCAGTTGCTGCTGGAAATGGCATAGCTGTAGGAATCAATCTGTGAAATTTGGTAAATTTCAAAAATTGGTAAACGAGAACATTTGGCAAAAATTTGGTAAACGAGAAAGAGCATCAGCTGCATTATTACATATGCCAGGTAGATGGCGAGCTTGGATTAGAAAATTGTTGGATACTGAAATCCATACTAGCTGCCGCAGTAATTGCATGATAAGAGGGGAACTGGAACAGCCTTTATTTATAATATGAACTGTAGCTACACTATCGCAATAAAATAAGATTGATTTCTTGGACCAGAAATGACCCCATAGCTGGGCTGCTGCAACTATTGGATAAATCTCAAGAAGAGCTGTGGATTTTAGCTGTGGAGATAGATTTTCAATTTCCAGTGGCCATATACTGGAAAATCATTCATTCTTTTAAAGACTTCCGTATCCAAGAGATGATGCATCTGTAAACAAAGCCATATTGTGCAGTACTGAGATGAAATCGTCATAAAACATGGATAAGCCGTTCCAATGCTGAATAAGAGCAGACCACATTTTAATATGTTTCCTAACTTCTGATGAAATATTAATGTAGGAGTCCACGTTTTTTGCTGTTGATGAAAGAGCAAGTAGACGAGATATAAATGTCCTCCCTTGGGGAATAATGCGAATTGCAAAGCTGAAGTGACCCAGCAATGAAAGCAGAGCATGTTTTCTGATTGTTTTACTAAACTGAAAGTTCTGAATAAGAGATCGAATGTGATTGAGTTTGGACTCAAGGAAGTTGGCTTCGAATTTTACCGTGTCCAGAATGATTCCAAGAAATTCCAGAGAATGAAGGGGGCCGATTGTTTTTTTCCTCTGAGAGCGGGATGCCAACTTCTGAAAACAAACTCTTGAGTTTAGTAATTGCTTCTGCTGGCAGATCAGATGGAGGGGAGATCAATAAAAAATCATCAAGCAGGTGAAGCTGAAATGGAACATGGCAAGCATTGAGCAGTATCCAGCATAATGCTTCAGACAGAGTGTCAAATATCTTTGGGCTGCTGCGGCAGCCAAAAGTTCATTGAGTGGCAAAGTAAAACTTTCCTTCCCAGAATATATCAAACAGGTGGCGAAGAGAAGAATGGATTGGCATTACCTTAAATGCATCTAATATATCTGCTTTAGTAAGCCAGGAACCACGACCTGCTAATTTAATTGAATGAATTTCATCTGAAATAGTAATGTAATGAAGAGAAAATTGATCTTTGTGAATAATCGAGTTGATACTGCTGATGCTTGAACCCCGCGGAGCTGATAAATCAATGATTAGATGTTTTCCGAGTTGCTATGCCAATAGGATTAATTCTATAGTCTGGAAAAGGAGGAGCTAAAAAAGGGCGGACAATAAATCCTTTTTTCATTTAATTTTCAATGAGAAATTGAACTGACTGGATCTTGATTAGCAGAGTGAAGATTTTTAATTTGAAACGAGGAAGAAGGAATTTAGGTGAGACCGGTTGAAAACCTGTTTTTTAATCCGTCAATTAAGTAATTGGTGAAATTGATATCAGGATGATTTTTTAATGTATTATATAAAGCAGGAATGTTGATGGGAGTGGAGACTATGAGCATCGGAGAAAGTCACTTGCGATTTAAAAGGCAGACAGAGTTGGCGTGTGCATTTCCACAACTGCTGCACATATGAATGAAATTACATTGCCTGTTTGAACAGAAACCGGTGTTGAAGTTACAAATTTGTCTTCCTCCTGCGAATCCAATTCTGCGCCCGTATTTGTCTTGTGGATTGATCGGGTAGAGGTGAGGAATGTACTGGATTGGGAAAGGAAGATCTTTTTGAATAATTAGCGGTGGTACCAGGAGCTGCTTTAGAAGTAGAAGCTATAGCGGTCTTAGGTCAGAGGGATGTTGAATGACCAGTGGAAGTGTAGACTCCTCATGTGTTAGCTCTGAGGCCGCTGAAAATCCGGTTAAATAAATCTGGATCAGGTTTAGCCCAATTGTTTAAATGATTGTCTGATGCCAATGTGGCTGCTGCTTTTGCCAAGAACGCTTTATGATATTCGAAGAACATAGTTCCTCTGTATCTGACAGACAATTCCACGATATAATACTCATAAGAGTCTAATTCAGCTCTGCGGTTAGGATAAACAGAGCATAGCACATCTTTAAATATGGAGAAAGCAAGGATGAATTCCCCCAATGTTAGATTTTTAAGTAATCTGGGATCTCTAGATTTTAATGTAACTGACAGATCTCCGCAATCCACTACTCTGTGATCTAGGAATTCTGATGTTGCCATAAGTAAAGAAACTAGATTAGTGCCCTTGCCTTCAATTATACTGCGCCGAATTTGCAGAGATATTGAATGCCGTCTAGCTCTGGTTGGGGAGGAGGAACCAAAAGCTAGAGCAGTGGCGATGTTGAAGATGAGAGGATCTACCGAAGGTGCCGATGATAGAGTGGAACTGGAAGTAACTGTAGCTGCAACTGGAGAAACTGCATTAGACACCCTTTTATCTAAATGACTCAGTTGGGTATTGACCAAGGATAATGAGTCGACAAATGGCTGCATAAAAGATTTAATCTCCTGAAAAATCAAGGAGAGCTCTTGTTAGATTGATCTGGCTGAAGCAGGTTCCTGCTGTTATGAAGTGCTAGCTGTCAGGAAAATTGTTCTGACGCAGACTGCCTTCTGTCTGGTTGGGGCTGCTGAACGGCTGAGCGTAGCTGTGGAGCTTTTTAGGAGGGAAAACAGGTTCTGCAAAGATGGATTTGCAATAGAGCTTCTCGACTGCTACCTGCTGGAATCGCATTTCCGTTTGTAAGAAGGGACTTTATAAGTTTATTTAAAGTCCAGTCCTTCCAGTCCAGTCCTTCCAGTCACTCTGGAGAAGCATCCTGAGCCCGGAGTCGTTTAGAACGACAAAGATTAGCTCCTTGGGAAGCTGGAGTACCGAGAGAATCTTGGTTGGGAGGCAGCTGTTCGGATCTCACAGAGCCACGGAACGGATACTGGAATGGAGGAGTGATTTGAGCCTGATTTGAAGCTGCAGGGGAATGATCTGGTACAGACAAAAAATCTTGGGTGTCCTCTGAATATAAAGAGAGTTGCTGTAAGTAATCAATTTTTGCTGTTTGCTGGTTTAACAAAACTGAATGGATCTTGCAGTCCACTTTGGTTTACCCCTGAATGCATAAACACAAGACAACTAGGAAGAGGTGACTAACGTTTAAATAGAATAGATTTAATTGGTGGAAAAAGATGATAGGATGGAGGGCCCTAGTACTACCCCCTGAACCACACTTTAGGTTAACATATATGGCATTACAATGAAATTCAATATGTTAACATAACATTATTCAGCAGGTTTCATTCACCTTTATGTAGCAAAAGTAGTTAATTGTATATGGCGGTCCAAAACTCTTGGCCATAGCTGTAGGTGAGTGTAAACAAGTCCATTGAATCGGACAGACTTTGATTGATGAGTGACAGCAAGAGCTTGGTTTGCAGGTACGTCTGTAAAAATGTTTACTATTACTTCACTTCACGTAAGTGCCAACTCTGCTCAGAATTTAGAATAAATCAGTCATTTAGTCACAGATTGCTCTGCTGCTGTCAGGGGCAGCCTTTGCGACATCCCTGTATATCAAAAGTGAATAGTGTCTTGTACTGTACAATCGCAGAATTTACAGATTTGGAATCCTAATGAAATCATTCCATAGAGAGATTCTGTTTGTCATATAATCAGTAATATATCTATATAAAAACTGATTAACCCTGTTGCAGGTCAGTTTTAGTCACAATAGCAAGCACACAGGTCTTTAAGAAAAAACTTCACTATAAAGTTTGGTCCTGTATAGGTAATGTGGCAAAGTGGGGAATTGCCTTGAAACTTTTGGGACCTTTAAAGTTGTCTTCTACTGGTTCCAAAGACAAATTATACACAGTAACAGTATGACTTTTTCTTAAGGTTTGACACGCACAGGTCTGCGCACAGGTCGCAGTCTTCACACAGACTACATAACAAACATTAGTGATGGGACTGAAGCCTCAGCTGATTAGACCCCACATGAACCAACTGAAGCAAGCAGTGTTACGAAGCAAAGGTTCAAGTGGTTCATTTGAACCGCTAGGTCATTGTGTTTAGCAGTAGCTGATAGGAAGGAAGCTTTTTTTTTTTTAAAACCCAATACATACTCTTTTTGTCAACAGTGCTCACAGCGTGGTGTTTCAGTCAAGCTGAAAGGAACGTTTTGTTTTTTTTAAATCAAGATGCTGCTTTTTGTTTTATATTTCATAAACATTATGTATTTTTTTTCAAATTAACAACAAACAAAAAAGCATTTAGTATGTACAAACAGAGCTCTTTATGAACATCATTGGTAAAAAATGTATTATAACAATTTATAAGTGCGTAAAAGATACAGAGTACACAATTTCTTTAAAAAAGGAAACGACAGGGAATCAAACCCACTATTTTCCACCTCTCTACTTTATAACTAGAGCTATACTACATGTGCCGCCGAAGAATCTGCTTGTAAGTATAAATCAAAATATCCTGCTTCTCACACCATCTTACACATTGCGATTGCTGATGTCAAATTACGCTTATTTCAAGCAACAAGAGCTTGTTTTCGATTGGACAGCATTCCTAGTATGATTATTTAAGAAAGTTTTATTGTTTAATAGCATGTGTGGTTGATATGTAAAATAAATATTCCAGGCAATTTCGATAAAGGCATTGGCCGAGCTCAGTCTTTAGAAAAAGCACTGAAATGATTGTTTAAATTATAGATGCCCAATTAACAAGAAAATTAAAAATGCAATTGCAATTGCTACCACATTGCTTTCTCTGAGCATTCATGCAACTGTCCACTTTACTAAATGCCATCTCTCTGGAGACAGGGGGCTGTCTTTACTACAAGAGATAGCACTAAAGAACAAGAAGTGCAGTGAATCTTTTTGCAAACCAAATGATTCAGAGGGTTCAGTGGTTCAGGATGCTCCACTTTCCCATCACTAACAAATTCAATGGGGACCAAGTGCACCTCATTATTGGCTCCATAGCCAGTCAGCCCCAATGCATACGTGGAAATGTAATCTTAACACGCCAGTTTTAAACTCTGGGACTACATTTTCTCCACTTCACACATGTGCAGAGCTGCTGCCTCTGCCCTACTACAGCAGTCACCTCAGTTGTTCCCTATCCTTTATTCTGACTTGGCCGGTGTAACTGTCTGTGACTTCCAGCAAACACTTTATATTATTTTACAATCATCTCTTGTACAAACATATCCTGACCTTGCCATTTAGATCAGATTGCAGGCATGAGCTATATTTGCAATTATGACTTAATTATGTTCTGGAAATTACATTCAGGTAGCCATTGGTGAGGTCTGCATATTAGAAAATGTAATCAGCATAATTGGAATTTAAATTGTTCCTTGCTGGAGTTAAACCTCATGTTGACAGTTGATTATTTATGTTTTTGCTTCTTTAAAGTTTTACAAAACAACATATAAAATTTACAAGAAAGGGATTACATTACCTTTGCTATGCCCCATGTTGTCTGTATTGCAGCATTATATATTTAAACATACTGCCGTCTCATTTTAAAATTTTAGTCACACATCATCTGGGCATTACATTTCTTAATATTTACTCGGGTCCGCCAGGAGAAAAAAAAAATAAAAAATCTTCTAAGGATTGCAAGTTAAGCAAGGCTGATCCAGATTTCTTTTTTGTTAAATTAATACTTGTGCTGAACTTATACAATGATATTGTGAAGTACAGAAGCACAATGACTAAAATGCCATCATCTACATAATTATGCTTTATATATATATGTATTCATGTGGTTCTTTAAGATAAGATTTGCTGTGAAGTCCCCAGAATTGACCCATAGTCATCCCTTTTGTTCCTTCAGTCAATCAGATTTGTTTATATCGTGCATTTTATTATGAAGTCATCCCACAGTACTTGACAAAACAATAATACTGTATAAGACTTTAAAAATGAATCAATAAAACAATAACCAGCAATAACCAAAAACCCAACCACTCAGTGAAACATGCTTAATTGCAGATGGTGCGAAGAGTCCAGCAACAGATGACCTGAACTGACACCCGGGGACATAAAGAATAAACATATGAGCTATGTAAGATGGACCAGGCCCGAGAATGTGTAAAAATGAGAATGTGTTTCTGTGCATATTGTTAGCTTGTTCAGTTTATAGGTCTTGGAAGTACACTGAAAACAGTACTTATCTAAAGAGTCAACCAACAAATTGGTATTCGAAACCGCAAAGTGGTTGTCTAATTTTCTTGAGAATTAATTCATATTTTTTTCGTTCAGGGACATCCAAAAACATAATATTCATGAGGCAATTAACCTACATTATGGAATTAGAGATGCTGCCTAACCCGTGATAAATTGTAATTTTAGTCAATGAATAGTAAAAACATACCTTAACGTAACGTAACCACTGCGCAAAATAAAGACACAGCATATCGACTGGATAATAAAGGCACAAAGAGGGGATATGCCCACTCAATAATGGATATTGTCTCTCTGCAGCCAGCCTCATGAAATTGATTTCAGCCCATGGGCTTCCTAGTGTGGACTTCTGTCCCTATTGTAGGTGATGTTATCATGATCAAAGTCAATAAGGTCTTGTAGGTAATGTTTCTCACCAAAAGTAGTTTGTTACACAGAAAGTATAAGTCTAACAGCATCACAGTACAATGAAACTCACAGTACTGGGGGACTCTCAACGGCACCGAAGATCACAAAACATTTCTGCTTTACAGTTTACTTTTATAAAGCCAATAAAACAAGCATTCATTAACACATAGCCTATTACATTCATATTCTACAGAGAGCTCAAATTTTCGTGTTTCAAATGGTTTTACTACATCACCAGTTACATATTTTGGCCAACCAGATTGGAGGAGGGGCTGCAATCATTTACCAGGGGGTCATGTGTGACGGTACAAAAAGGGGACGAAGTAATGTAATTTGTTCCTTTTGTTGATGGTTAAGAAAGACCCAGAAGGACTCGTGTGTGTGTTTATTGTACCGTGAGTGTTTTGTTTGTTTGTCACTTATTGTTACTGTTGTTATTATTAGTGGATGGCTACGCAGTCTGGAGCTGTCACAAGCTCAGCACTAACCTGGACATCACTGCACCTGTATCACGATAAACTGTATTTATACCACAAGCACTTTAGCATGCACTGTGGACTCATGTGTTTTGTGTTATGTGTGGATGTTTAAGAACAGGCTATTGTTATTTCACAGCCAACCAGTGGATTACAAATAAAGCAATAACCACCATGGTATTGCTTATCACGATGATTTTTTACTGTGTTTTGTGTCATCAGACAATTGGATTTAAAAATAAAACAAACATTACACCTGGATTATTGTTGTCTGTCTGTTCATTAATCACTGCTGCACCTGCACACAGTTAACCACTTTGCCACACTGCCCCACTCACAGGCTGCTCCAGAATGACACACAGGGACTAATTTAAACTGTGAGAGGAAATTTATCGACTTCACCTACACCTATTCAGTGAAGCAGCCTGGCACCCGCCTCTCTCTTTCTCTCTCTGCCTGCCACACCCAGCAGCTTGTCATTATACAGACTCACTGCTGCTCGCTCCTCTGATATCTTTGAAGGTAGCGACAGAAACACAGACACACTGTATATATAAAATTAATTAAAAACATGTAAACGCTATGTTCACTTGCTTCCTTTACTGTTAATTAAAACTGAATAATAATTTAAAATAAAATACCTATAAACAGAGGTAAACTCTATACGCTATAAACTTACATCTTTTACTTAAACATTATAGACGTTTCATCTTTGTTTTTATAATACACTCTGATTTTCAACACTAATACCTGTCAAAATGCATTTTTAAAAATTCCCCCACCATCACCCGATACATCAATATAGGACATTATGTCATTAAATCTGAGAAAAAAGTTCAGTCTAATATAAACAGATTTAAATTAAAACAGTTTCCTCCCCCCACACAGCGTCCCTTGTGTTAAGAGCCACCACACTCTTTGTTAATTGCAGTGTTTGCAGCAGTGAGGGCTGGTGGCCAAAAAATGGAGAGGCAGAAAAAAGCCAAAGGGCTTAGGGGTCCCATTAATCCTCTAGTAGCAGTAGAATCTTATTATTGGATTTGGACTAACAACATTTTCATATTATTCTTATTATTTATTTGACAGACACCTTTATCAAAGGCGACTTACAGTGTTACAGGGCAGTACAGGGTTACAATGTTATAATTTGTTCCCAGAGAAAGGAAGTGGTATCATAATATGAAACTTTGAAAATATATCTCACTACTGATGCTCCCGGTGTCACTATGCAATGAGCATAGGGGTGTGCAGTGTCTTGTGGGAATAGTAGTTTATCTGGTACATGGTGAAAGATGTTTCCAATCAGCAGAAATGCAGCGGAAAATTACAACTCCCATCATCCATGCTGGCTTTGTATTGAACTTTCTGTCAAGCGGTTGTTTCCTAACATTGTGATGGATTTCTTTTTTTGTTTTATAGTCATATTTTAAAATCTTATCTTATATTTTTAATTCTTATAGCCAACGTTTTCTCTAAGCCAGAGTCAGCCACCAGACACATTATGAATCAATAAATAAATAAATACATATTACAGTACTTGTCATGACACATGTGCATCAACAAGTAACAGGGAAACTAACATTAATAAAACTAAAGCAAAACAACATGGTCAAAAAGCTTAAATCGCTATGCACCATGAAATTAGCTGGTGGGTGTGTTTCGGGTTATCACAATGGCAGAGGCAAAAATAATGGCCGTTACTTAGGGTTAACATACTGTTAATAAACTAACTGTCAAACTAAATTAACACAGCACCCCTACACATGTTACAAACTGCAGCAGCAATATACAAGACGTGCACAATGTTTAACAGAATGGTGAAGCAACTCACCAGAACGGGAAACACCATATTTCTTATGCTTTTTTAATTAGACTACAAAATCCAATTTAACATGTATTTATACTAAAGTAATACAAAAATGACTACAAAAGATTTAGAATTGAGTAGTTTTTCGAGATTTACAATTATACTGTATTTACAGTATAATCATAAATCTCGAAAAACTACTCAATTCTAAATCTTTTGTAGTAATCTGTTATGCAATGACATTAGAAATGCATGTAGCAAAGGAGAAGCCATACTAATGGGGGATTTCAACTTCCCCCAGATAAAATGGGAAAACCCGGTTGGTAGCACGAAGGATAAAATAGAAATGGTGGAAATGACAAATGACTGCTTCCTAACACAATTTGTCAAGGCACCGACTAGAGGGGAGGCATGCCTTGATTTAGTCTTTTCAAATAACGAAGATAGAATAACTAAAACAGAGGTCAGAGAACCACTGGCAAACTCAGACCACAACATGGTCTCATTTGAAGTGTTTTTTAAAACCCCAAAAGTAATGACTAAAGCTAAGGTTTACAATTTTAGAAAAGCAAACTATGAAGGTATGAAACAGAAACTAACAGAAGTAGATTGGAGTAAAATGGAGAAAACACTCACAGAAGAAGGATGGTTGTTCTTCAAAAATGTAGTACTAGAGGCGCAAAACAATTACATCCCTAAAGTAGACAAATCTAAATGTAAAACTAAATTGCCAAAATGGTTTAAAAAATCAATTAAAAAAAATATTCAGCGAAAAAAGGCACTTTACAGAGCATTAAAAAAGGACCAAAAAGAAAGTACGCAGAAAGAGTACACGGAACTGCAAATGCAAGTCAAAAAGGAAGTTAGAAAGGCCAAGAGAGAAATAGAAATGAACATTGCTAAGGGAGCTAAAACCAATTCCAAAATGTTTTTCCAATATTACAACAGCAAGTGAACATTCAAAGAGGAGATTAAATGTTTAAGAGATACAAATGGCAAAATCGTAGATGAAGAAAACAAAATAGCAAATATATTAAATGATTACTTTTCACAAGTTTTTACAAAGGAAGATACTGACAACATGCCCCACATGTCATCCAGTTCCTATCCAGTTTTAAATAACTTTAGCATAACTGAGGCAGAAGTGTTAAAGGGACTAGGAGCTCTTAAAATAAACAAATCCCCTGGGCCGGATGAGATCCTCCCAGTAGTACTCAAAGAAATGAAAGAAGTAATTTACAAACCGCTAACCAAGATCATGCAGCAGTCTCTTGACACAGGGGTGGTACCGACAGACTGGAAAATTGCAAACGTAATACCGATCCACAAAAAGGGAAACAAAACTGAACCAGGTAACTACAGACCAGTAAGCCTGACTTCTATTATATGCAAACTTATGGAAACTATAATAAGATCCAAAATGGAAAATTACCTATATGGTAACAGGGTCCTGGGAGACAGTCAACATGGTTTTAGGAAAGGGAGATCATGTCTAACTAACTTGCTTGATTTTTTTGAGGATGCAACATCGATAATGGATAATTGCAAAGCATATGACATGGTTTATTTAGATTTCCAGAAAGCTTTTGACAAAGTCCTGCACAAAAGATTAATTCTCAAACTGAACGCAGTTGGGATTCAAGGAAACACATGTACATGGATTAGGGAGTGGTTAACATGTAGAAAACAGAAAGTACTGATTAGAGGAAAAACCTCAGAATGGAGTGTGGTAACCAGTGGTGTACCACAGGGATCAGTATTAGGTCCTCTGCTATTCCTAATCTACATTAATGATTTAGATTCTGGTATAGTAAGCAAACTTGTTAAATTTGCAGACGACACAAAAGTAGGAGGAGTGGCAAACACTGTTGCAGCAGCAAAGGTCATTCAAAATGATCTAGACAAGATTCAGAACTGGGCAGACACATGGCAAATGACATTTAATAGAGAAAAGTGTAAGGTACTGCATGCAGGAAATAAAAATGTACATTATAAATATCATATGGCAGATACTGAAATTGGAGAAGGAATCTATGAAAAAGACCTAGGAGTTTTTGTTGACTCAGAAATGTCTTCATCTAGACAATGTGGGGAAGCTATAAAAAAGGCTAACAAGATGTTCGGATACATTGTGAAAAGTGTTGAATTTAAATCAAGGGAAGTAATGTTAAAACTGTACAATGCACTAGTAAGACCTCATCTTGAATATTGTGTGCAGTTCTGGTCACCTCGCTATAAAAAAGATAATGCTGCTCTAGAAAGAGTGCAAAGAAGAGCGACCAGAATTATTCCGGGCTTAAAAGGCATGTCATATGCAGACAGGCTAAAAGAATTGAATTTGTTCAGTCTTGAACAAAGAAGACTACGTGGCGACCTAATTCAAGCATTCAAAATTCTAAAAGGTATTGACAGTGTCGACCCAAGGGACTTTTTCAGCCTGAAAAAAGAAACAAGGACCAGGGGTCACAAATGGAGTTTAGACAAAGGGGCATTCAGAACAGAAAATAGGAGGCACTTTTTTACACAGAGAATTGTGAGGGTCTAGAATCAACTCCCCAGTAATGTTGTTGAAGCTGACACCCTGGGATCCTTCAAGAAGCTGCTTGATGAGATTTGGGGATCAATAAGCTACTAACAACCAAACGAGCAAGATGGGCCGAATGGCCTCCTCTTGTTTTTAAACTTTCTTATGTTCTTATGTTCTTAAGAAAAAATAACGACTTTGGAGGGATGAGGAACACCAAAAGCAACAGTGTCCAAAATACATTGACACACAAGGTGGCTAACTGCTGGGAGCAGCCCAGACACATCTGAAGAGCGTCCACCCCCACACCCCTACAGACAGGGACTGTAGGTTAAAAAAATCAATAAAAGAATTATAAATGAATATCAGATTTCAGACACCGATCAGTTTACACAGATCCATTTGTCTAATTACGGATACAATTATATTATTAATTTAAATAAAGTAATAGTATTTGATCAAAACAAAACTCTATTATAATTGTAGATGCAGTTTCACACAGAAATTGCATATACCGTTGGAGCAGCAAATACATTTTAGCTAGGTAAAATGCATTGAGAATTTACGGTACCATATGATATGTAAGGTATACTACCTTATTATATCAATAAGCTACCAATTAATGTTGCTGAAGCTGACACCCTGGCATCTTTCAAGAAGCTTCTTGATGAGGCTCTGGGATCAATAAGCTACTAACAACCAAACAAGCAAGATGGGCCGAATGGCCTCCGCTCGTTTGTAACCTATGTTCTTATGTTCTTATGAAGAAAAGGATGAGGTGTTGCAAGGAGTGGGCAGTGGGGAATTTGAACAAGAGATGTATAAGATAATAATCTGTTGAATGCCATATAACAATTTGCAACTGTGATACAATGGTGACGTCAGACCAGGAAGTAATTGACACTCAGACAGCACTGGGGTATGTAAGCGCTGCTGCACGTTTAATAATAAATAAAAGGTTTAAACAAAACAGAAACACTTTACAAAATAAAACTGCAGAGTGGCCAAAATAAACAGATAAAACAAACAAGTATCGTGCTGGTATATATCCAGCATGCCTATCAGGCTTCGCTTTGGGTTTCAGTCCTACTCACCACTCCTGTTCCACCTCTGAACACAACAACTCGATCAGCCAAAGCTGCGTGTTTATATACATGTGACCCCAAATTAGTAATAAATCAATCAATCAATCTGGAGAAGGTCACATTCCGAGTTTAGCTTGGATGGAGAATTTTAACCCCATCCATGCTGTCAAACAACAATAACAAAACATTGTGTTTTTACACACTTAAACAATAAATTCAAATAATAATAATACAAAACAATCCAATTCACACAAGGACGGGGTGGGCCCCATTACAGCAACTTTCACAGTAGACTGAACCGAGCCCTTTGTTCCCATCCTACTGCATATGCGCAAATGCTCTACGTTTTATGAAAAATGTAATTCCTGCCTACATTTGAATTTATTGGAATTGTAGTTGGATTTTCTATTTCAGGCAGAAATAAGTCAACTTTTCTCTGCCAGGAAGGGGTGATTTAAAGCTCTACACAAATAAAGACTGCCTCCATAAATGTCAAGCTGTCTATAACAGAGACTATCTAAGCCTTAGAGTCTAAGAAATGCATAGAGTAGGTCCAAATATGTAATTTTAAAGATATACAGTTGTAGTGGTTCAAGAACTAATAATAAACCACTTTTGAAACGAAACGTTTAAAAAACGGAACGCTATATAGAAAATTATATCCTTGTCATCATTATGTACAATTATAATAATAAGTATTCTAAATTTGGAATGTTTAGATCTGTCAAATTTGAAATTCTGGAACAATGATATTAGTTGATTAAATTTTGATTCTCACATGTTTTTTCTTAACATTATCTAATCATGACAAGTTAAATAAAAAGTCAGCTGTGATAATGCTGATATACAGTTTATGAGAATGAATGGAAATTAATGATTGGATTATGGTTACACATACAGTATCATCAATTGCTGCCTGATATTATTATGTAGCATTATTTAATAATAATAATAATAATAATAATAATAATATAATAATAATAATAATAATAATAATAATAATAATAAAAACTATTTCTGCTGTTCCTTAAATAAAGAGTGTATCTCTTATAATTAGACTCAGAAGGCACCAAAGAGTTTGAAAGGAGCACATTTAAAAAGTCCCTACCTACATGTGTTCTGCAAATGTTTTTTGGAATGTCTGGCTGTGTGAATGCAGTCTCCAGAAATCAAAGGCGAGCATCAATACAGAATGAAACATAAACTTTGTATTCACTGTGCCCACCAACCACATACTGTACACTCCCTTACCAGTTTAATTGAAACACCTCTGCAAAGAACAGATTCAGACAATCAATAAGAACACCCTGCTCACAGTGCTATTGGATACCTGTGTGCTTTACTGATGCCCTTGTTGATCTCTGTTCAAATTGTTTGTCTGTTTCAGGTGACCTCTAGCTGAGGTAATGCAAATGCCACTCCATTCTCACTGCCACTGACCAGGGTTCTCTTAGTATATGCTGTTTCCTTTGTTACCACCTGGGATGAGAAGCTTTTCTACTGACATCCATGTCATTCTACAGGTATCAATGATTATAACAGCACCATATCTGTCATGTTCTGCCAATCTATTTTTGTTTCAATATATTTCGATAATGTTACCTATTACAGTTCGACATCCCATCTTAATGGGTGGTCTGGGAAGGAAGACAGCAAAAATGATATTTTAAAAAGGGCTGAAATGGCTTTTTAGTCAGGAAACAATCATTTGGCTAACAATATTGTTTTGGTTTAAAGCTGCTTATAGTGCATCAAATATAAATCTCACTAAATCTTGGCCAGTGGTCTTGCCTGTCCGAGCCTACAATACAGCCGCCATGGATGGGCAAAATGTCAATAAAACTATTTAAATAGAAAATAGAAAATCAGTGGCCAGTAATGTATTTTAAATAGAAAATAGGTATTATTATTATTATTATTATTTTGGAATAGTTGACACAATCTATTAGTTGTGGTATACACCAAAAAGTGTTTCAATGTTTCCATAATAACGAACTGGAAATGTCAGTACTGCCTCAGTCAATGATTAACATACACCCCCCACCATGGTTGTCTAAACCCCTTTGCCACCTCCATCGGCTATGTTCCATTCCCCTAGTGGTCTTTGGGTAGCCGCCATCAGGTCATGTTCGATTTCGCACTATTCGTCCCTTCTAGCTTTGTAACTCTGGCATTCCACCATTAAACTGTACCAAATTCTGTATAAAGACAGCAAAGCCCTTTGCAAACCTGCCAACTCTGTTTACTTGCGCATCTTGATTTATAAGCTTGCATCTTTGATTGGTGTTGCAGCTTTCACTCTCTCACACACCCAAGATCGTGCCTGCATGCATTATTTTTTTTTGACCCAACAAACTCTTTGTTAAGTTTCATACTGGTACAGTTGCGATATGATTGAAAAGATCAGTGTGGACATGTGGACCGGTACAACAACGGAGTGGATGAGCCTGAGGCATGCGTACACTTACACCAAGGATATTCTGTATTATCAAGTGTCCATGTCGTGTTCCTTTAGGGAGAGAAATCCTCTCTCCAAATGCAAATTACCTAATTAATATTAAAATGCAGGAGGGTATATTTAAATAGTTCTGTCTGCGCAAGTTTATGTCACAAAAGGAATCTTCACTGCTGAAGTCTTGTAAACATAAGGTACAGTTTTTGGTCGATTTACAGCCCCCCAACCCCCTTTTAAGTCGTACCATGTGCGTGATATGTGTATGGTACATCACAAAGGAGAGAAAATGTGCAATTTCTTTTTCTTTTGGCATAGTATTATATTTTACAGCACCTCTGTAATCCAGCACGCTGTCTAATGCCTTAGGGCATCTCAATCTACGGTAATAATTAATTTTTTTTTTATATATTTGTGTGTGTGTGTGTGTGTGTATATATATATATATATATATATATATATATATATATATATATATATATATATATATATACACAGTACCAGTCAAAAGTTTGAGTACACCTGCTTGAAACCAGGTTTTTCATGATTATCTATGCTTTTAACTGTATAAACTTGTATAAACACTTCATATTTCATTATATGATATGTGTACTTATATAAGCTGATAATCATAAGTGAATTGCATTCAAAAATGTAATTTTTAAATGAAAATGTAAATCCTGTCAATTTCAATGAAATGGTCACCCAAAGCAAGGGGATTTCAGTCTGAAGCCCAAGTCAGTTAAAAGTCTAAAATGTGTATAACATGGTGTTAGAACACTGGAATATAACCTTAAAATACAAGCTTAGCTAAATGGTACTAGAAGTACACATGTTTCAACATCAACTGTTCAGAGGAGATTGCGTGAAGCTGGCCTAACTGGAAGAATTGCTGCAAATAAACGATTGTTAAGAGTGCAGAATAAGAGGAAGAGACTTGCCTGGGCCAAAAAACACAGAAACTGGACGTTTGAGGAGTGGAAGTCGGTCTTATGGATCGACGAGTCAAAATTTGAAATATTTGTGTCCAACCGCCGAGTATTTGTAAGACGCAGAGAGGGTGAGCGCATGAGTTCTGCACGTCTGGTTCCCACTGTCAAGCATGGAGGAGGCAGTGTCATGGTCTGGGGTTGCTTTGCTGGTGACAGAGTTGGTGATCTTTACCAAGTCCATGGCAAGCTCAACCAGCATGGATATCATAGCATACTTCAGAGGCATGCCATTCCATCAGGATTACGGCTAGTTGGGCAGTCCTTCATTCTTCAGCAAGATAATGACCCGAAACACACCTCAAAGTTGTACAAGAACTATCTGGAGAATAAGGAAAGTGAAAGACAACTCAATCTAATGACCTGACCAGCCCAGTCTCCAGACCTCAATCCCATAGAACTCGTATGGGACGAACTGGACAGAAGAGTCAAAATAAGCTTGTTAACCGAATGCCTCGTGTTTGTGAGGCTGTTATTAAGGCAAAAGGTGGCTATTATGAGGAATCCAAGATTTACAGACAATTTTCAATTTTCTTGAACATTACTTTGATACTCCTTATGTTTTGTTTTGTATATTGTAACATGTGTTTTCATTTTCAAGTATTTACAGAAACATATACAACATAAAACATTGTCAATTATGAAAAAAACCTAGTTTCCAGCAAGTGTACTCAAACTTTTGACTGGTACTGTATATATATATATATATATATATATATATATATATATATATATATATATATATATATACAGCTCTGGAAAAAATTAAGAGACCACTGCAAAATTATCAGTTTCTCTGGTTTTACTATTTATAGGTATGTGTTTGGGTAAAATGAACATTTTTGTTTTATTCTATAAACTACTGACAACATTTCTCCCAAATTTTGTCATTTAGAGCATTTATTTGCAGAAAATGACAACTGGTCAAAATAATAAAAAAGATGCAGTGTTGTCAGACCTCGAATAATGCAAAGAAAATAAGTTCAAATTCATTTTTAAACAACACAGTACTAATGTTTTAACTTAGGAAGAGTTCAGAAATCAATATTTGGTGGAATAACCCTGATTTTCAAGCACAGCTTTCATGTGTCTTGGCATGCTCTCCACCAGTTTTTCACGTTGATGTTGGGTGACTTTTTGCCACTCCTGGCGCAAAAATTCAAGCAGCTCGGCTTTGTTTGATGGCTAGTGACCGTCCATCTTCCTCTTGATCACATTCCAGAGGTTTTCAATGGGGTTCAGGTCTGGAGATTGGGCTGGCCATGACAGGGTCTTGATCTGGTGGTCCTCCATCCACAAATTGATTGACCTGGCAGTGTGGCATGGAGCATTGTCCTGCTGGAAAAACCAATCCTCAGAGTTGGGGAACATTGTCAGAGCAGAAGGAAGCAAATTTTCTTCCAGGACAACCTTGTACTTGGCTTGATTCATGCATCCTTCACAAAGACAAATCTGCCCGATTCCAGCCTTGCTGAAGCACCTGTGTAATTACTTGAGTAAAGTTATAATGAGAAACATACTTTAAAGTAAAATTATTTTACATAAACTTCTAACGCAGCATACGTTTACACCAAAAATCATCATGTAACCTTATAACATACTCTCTTTTGAAAATAGAAAGAAATTGCAAAATTACTCAAATGGACTTACTCAACGGTAGGTAAGCAGCACTACCTTTCTTTGAAAACAAGCCTTAAGTTGGTGCATATTAAGTCAATAATGGCCCACAGATTTGAATATGATAATATGAAATTCACTTTAACAGTAAGTTGATTAGATAATGTAATTTGTCAATATGAAATTAATTATAATTGACCTTGAAACCAAGTTTTCAGATTTGAATATGATAATATGAAATTCTACTTTAACGAATGAAAACTCATAATTGGAAGCACATTGGCTTGAACAGTATATAAGCCCTGTGGACATATATATTTAAAAAAAAGTATTATTATTGGTGCATATTAAGTCAATAATCAGTAATTGCGAGATATTGATTGATAACATGTTTCATATACAGCAGTAGTGTATTAATTTAAAATAGAAGGTAGCTGACAATGAAATGTTACTGACAGTGATATTTAAGGATGGGTCAGTACAGTTGAATACACTTACAAAAAAATAGTAATTATTCCAGGTGAGTGCTGGCAATGAAACGTGAGACCCTGTCTAGCTATATAGAGCAATAAACAATACTGACCAGCTGAGAAATGGGTGTGTAATGGCGAAAATAACAAATATGATCTAGAAACTGGAAGTCCTTATCCAACCTTCAGAAAGGTAGAGGGCACATGGTACTTGCCATAACTTGAATTGGACTCCTGGGAAAAAGCCAAATCAGTAATAAGGTAATTGATGTTATTACTGATCAGGCTCAAGCCATCATTTACAATAGATGTTGAGCAGTCACTCACAATGGATGACACAGGAATGCAAACTAATGGCCAGAAGCAGAGGGTTGAAACACAAGCATGATTAGCATTGCCATTTTCCATTACCATTTGCATAATGATCAATATCAGTGAGTGACTAACATTACTGTAATGCAGAGCTGCCACTTAAAGGATTGAAACTGCACGCACTATATTGTCATGGTATAAATGGTTCAGTAAAAAAAAAAAAAAAAAAAAAAGTTCTGAGGCAATGAAAATCACCTCTATTGTTATTCTTTAATTATTTGCCATATACAATATTCTATAGTGAGTTTTCAACCCATGTTTTTTTTATTTTTTTATTGTGTATTTGAAAGTTGACAAGAAGCAATTCAAAAATATAAAGATTGGTCTGCAATGCCTGCTGTTGACAGTATGTAACAGCTGATACATCCTACAGCGGCTCACTGCTAACAATAAACAGCACATTCATTTTTGCTGCTGTGTTTTCGAAATGGAACTGGTTAACCATTTTGCTGCCAGATAGGTTTACTCACTGTTTTGAATGCTTTAAGTTTTTGTCAAAGAGTAGTTCAACCTACTTTCCAAAACTGCATCGTGTTGGCACCTGTTAGTTCTCTCAATAGTGGATTTCTAAAGAACTCATAGAATGTGCTCTATGCAGTATGTGATCCTTATTATATAGAGGAAAACTGTTGCCCCAAGGGTTGAAAAAGTGAGACAGTGGGCAATAATGTTTTTTCCTCACTGGAGGTCACTTTCTCAACCCAAGGAGAACAGTTTTCCACTTTAGGACGGAAGTTGCATTGAATCTCTGTATTGTTAAACTCTTATTATTATTATTATTATTATTTATTTATTATTATTATTATTAATAAACTCTTATGAAAAAAGAATCATCACGAGAAACCCGTGTAGATGGTCTGCCATTTGGTTTCTTGTGGGGTGACTGGTAGTGATCGCCCTGCATTAGCTAACTGGGATGTGAGTTTCAATTTAAGTGTTAAATGATTTATACTAAACACATGAAATATACAGATCACATATCACAAAACACAACATGTTTTGTTGTTGTGCATGTGAGAAATCGAATAATTAAGTAAATGTATAAACAATGTAGGCTGAGCAGTATTTGAATACTGTGTTTCCATGTCAGATCTCACAGGAATTTTAAAGAAAGCCACTTCTGTAGGAAACCATGTCTATTTGTAATAAAAAACACATTGGTCTGAAACATTAAAGGTTATCACATAACAAACTATAATAAGGGAATAAAAACCAGCTGCAACATTAAAAAAGAAACTCCCTCCCATGGAAAGTGCTTTGATAATGCTTAGAAAACGCTTTGAAAGAATGCAAATGTAACTGAAATAAGCTAAAAAATCTAATAAATTCGAAATTGCACTGTTACGCAGTGGAGTCTGACATTCATTTTAAGTGGCTGCAGAGCGTGTCAAGATTAAAGGTCACTGATCGATTTGAATAAGGTAGTGTGTGTTAGAATTTGTGTTAGAATACATTACTGCAGTAAATTATCACCTGTATCATCACTACACTGTAAGCAGAATGAAAAAAAAGTTTGCTTTTAAAATTTCTGACTTGCTGTGATGATGTTAAAAGTTCAGAGTGGTAAAAAACATGACACATGACACTGTGAAATAAATGGCTAAGATCACGTCTGTATAAGTTATGCACCTTCCCAGAATCACATTTTTTTCAGAATCAGACAACTTAAATTTATATGGCTTGAAACTTTCTTCAATTGTCTAAGCTTGTAAAAATGATCACTGCTGAGGTGAGAGATATCTGCAACATGTGAATAATGAATAATTACACCAAGCTGGTTGCGACTCACAGCATGTGAAACCAGGTCATTGTGCAGATCTGAAGACTGGCTCAGATAATGGCGACGGCATGGAAGTTGATTGGATACTGAAACCAACAGTATTCCATTACAAACCATCAACTCCTCTTGAGTTCAGATTTGATCCTCTCTGCGCAGCAGAGACATTGCTCTGATGAAGAATAACCTCTATTAAACATTCAGGATACATAGCTAGAGAATCATCAAGAGGGGCTGCACAAGTGCTTTGAAGGTAATCTGAGGCTAAATATTGGTAGAGAATTTTTTTGAGTAAGTGTTGCCTTTCTCTTCACCCAACAACATTTGCTCACCGTGCACCAGCAACCTCTGTAGACTGGCCTGGGCGACTGTGGTCATGCCTGCAAGCTGCCCAGAGCTGCATTGTCCTCCGACGCTGTAGCTCTGGGTTGGCTGAATGGCGGGCCTGCAGAGTGAAAAGCAGCGGTTGGCTGACGGCACATGCTTCGGAGGACAACATGTGTTTGTCTTTGCCACTCCTGAGTCAGCGCAGGGGTGTTAGCGGTGAGCTGAGCCTAAAAATACAATTGGACATTTTAAATTGGGAGAAAAACGGGGTAAAATCAATCGCCGATTAATAAAAATAAAAAATAAAAAGTGTTTATATTTGTCAACATCAGTAGACAGAGACTGGGTAGTGGTGAGTGGTGATAGTCTTATTAAATCAGAAATCCAGTTAAAGAATTTAATAGTTTTAATAATACGTGCCTCACTCTTATTGGGTAAAGGCAATATAGCCTCAAAAAGAATGCACAAATGATCAGAAACAGTAAGATCAACTGGTGACAAATTATGAACGGCAAAGCCCAGAGAAATGACTAAATCCAAGGAGTGAGCATGATTGTGAGTAGGTCCTTTAACATGCTGAATAGAAGCAAGATAATCTAAATTAACATGTATACGTAAAATAATCCCGTAGATACTATAGACAGGAAACCAGCAATTTTACGACAGTAAAGACTGGCTGGATTTGGATGGAAGGTAAATAACTACAATAAGAACAGGTAGTTGATTATTGAACATTAGAGATAAGGATTATCAACACTAAGCCAGGTTTTAGTTAAGAATAAAAAATCAAGTTTATGATCTCCAGTAAAATCATTAATTAAGGAAGCTTTATTTGACAGAGAGCTAATATTGAATAAAACTAGGTGTAAGATTAACACAATCATCTGAAAAAGGTTGAAGTGTTGATGGGAATATGTATAAGATTATTAAAGCAGAGTCCAAGAGGTTTAATACCTTCCATAGAGCGTCTGGGGTAGTTTGATTAAATTCTATGTTTTTCATAAGCAGGATCTAATTTTTCCCTCACTCCCCCACTACAAGTTTAAATTATTAACTAAAATTCATTATTTACATTTCAAAAAGTGTTTGGCAAAACGTTACTTTTTGAATGAACCAGGATGGCGACCACATTAAGATATCCCACCAATTGCTGACACAGTTAGGTGAAACGACCCAAATGCTAAATAATGTAGTGTGCTATACAGCAATTTCACTAGACCTGGCACTGCATGGCTCCTATCTGTAAGTGGCTCTAGATGAGATTTGATCTCCACATATAAGGCGAGTATGATCTGTGCTCAATCTGAATCTAGTTATTACCTCCTCGTCGCACAGCCTTAGTAGCATCTGCCTGGTCTGAAATACTCTAATACTGAAATAAAAGGTTTGAACAAATAACACAAAAAAACACTTTGTAAAATAAAATGGTACAGTAGCCAAAATTAACAGACAATGAACTGACAAACGAGTGGACAAACAGACACCAACAAGTACCGTGCTTGTTCTCCAGCATGTAGTAGCAATTGTTAAATATAATATAAATCTTCTCCTCTCTCTCTCACTCATTCTCCACACACCAAACACTCAACCCAGAATAAATAAAAACGTGCCCCTTTTATGCAGCTGTACTGAAACTTGATTGTTAATCACTCTTCTGGGGTTCTGGCCACAGTATTTCCAGCAGCAAAAGTGCTGTGGCTGGACTCAACACCCCGGGTGATGACAGGCAAGCAACCTCAGGAGGCAGTGAACTCACCTCTCTAGGTGAAGCAAAGCTGGCAGTGACTCCAGGAGAAGCAACGACTCCTGATGAGGCAGTTCCGGTCGACCGAAGGCGACAGCAGCAGCGGACCCTTGTGAGGTGAACTTGGGAGGGGGGCCCCTGGCCATAGAGGTGGCAGCGGGAGCCAGTTACAGTACCCTGTAAATGGTGGCTCCACAGGCGATGCGGAGCAGCAGGCAACCCCAGGCGACGCGGAGCAGCAGGCAACCCCAGTCGATGCAGAGCAGGCATCCTTGGGCGAAGCGAGGCAGGCATCCTTGGGCGAAGCGAGGCAGGCATCCTTGGGCGAAGCAAGGCAGGCATCCCCGGGCGGTAACATGAAGAGATCCCCGGCGGTGACGTGAAGGCATCTCCAGGTGGTGGCAAACTCAGCTGCAGCTCCTCATCCTCATGTGGTGGAGGTAGCTCCAGCTCCTCTGATGATGGAGGTGGGAGCGGCAAGCAGTCCTCCCACGTTGCTGGAGGCAGAACCAGCAGGTATTCACCCTCTGCTGGTGGAGGTGGCAGAGGCAGAGGCAGCTCCTTCTGCTCTGCTCCTGCCGGTGAAGGTGGTGGAGGTAGAGGCAGCTCCTGCTGCTCTGCTCCTGGAGGTGGTGGAGGCAAAGGCAGCTCCTGCTGCTCTGCTCCTGGTGGTGGAAGCGACGAAGGTGGGAGCAGCATGTGGCCTCCTGGCAACGAAGGTGGAAGCAACGTGTAGTGACCCCCTGTTGTAGGGAACTGGTGTGGCTCTCCCTCACTTGCAAGGGACTGGTGCGGCTCTCTCTCACTTGCCGGGGACTGGTGCGACTGTCCTTCACTTGCAAGGGACTGCTGCGGCTCTCCCTCACTTGAGGGGACTGGTGTGGCTCTCCCTCACTTGCAGGGGACTTATGCGGCTCTCTCTCTCTCTCTCTGGCTCTGGAGGCGAAACCAGCAGGCATTCTTCCTCTGCTGGTGGAGATGGGGACGGCAAGCATTCTTTCACTGCTGGTGGAGATGAGGACAGCAGACATTCTTCCACTGCTGGTGGAGATGGGGACAGCAGGCATTCTCCCTCTGTTGGTGCAGGTGGGAAGGCATCCTGTGGTGATCCATCATTAGTCAATGGGTGATCTCCCTCAATCGGACTCCAGACCGGCCCATGACTTCTCTTTGGAGACCCTGCTACCTGACTGGAGTTCTCTTTATCACTGCCTCCAGGTAGCAGAGGACCAACTCCACACCTTCTTCCAGGGTTTTGGGTGTGTGCTCTCGCTCCCAGGCCTCCCATCACTCCCTGTCCTCCCTACGGGCATACCCTAGGTTCTCTGCCACTAGTTAGTTGAATACAGCAGGTTTACAAAACATGCAGTAACTGGGCTTTCTGCGTGCAAAACACGTTACCGTTGTTTAGTGAATAAGGCACAATATATGGGAGTTAATTTTGAATTAACTGGATAAGCCTGGTATGTATGATTTATTGACATATATGTTGAAATAATTTTCACATCATGTTGACAAATATGTACTTTGATCATAGTTGTGTAAATAGCAAGATGATAAAACTAAGTTACAGTAGTGAAAACGATTTTAATACATTGCGAGTAAGTCTACATAATTTAAAACAAAAAAAAAAGTCAAGATACAACAGAAATAATGATGCTACACAGAGGCCAGCAGCTGCTCAGATTGCTAGGAACATTTCATTTTTCTTTTTTATAAATGTGTTATTATTGGGGCTCAACATTTTAATAGCTGTCACTTTGACTAGCATACAGAGCCTATTGAACGTTTACACCCACTTGAACTCTTTTCACATTTTGTTGTGTCAGTGCCTCAGAGTTCCATGCATTTAAATGAGGATTTTTTTGATTATTTAGCAACATAGGAGATTTAGATGTTTGTCCAAAAAGTCTTCTTGGTACATGACAGGGATATGTCTCACCCTGCCGTGGTCTCTTTGCTTCTATCACCATGGTACTGGTCACTCAGGCTGTCACCACATCTTCCATGTATAGCATCTCCTGCCATGTATAGCGTTTACTCTGTGGTTTCCTTCAGTCAAGTATTTTGTATTCCTTTTGAGCTGGGTTTATATCGTCTGTTACAGGCCAGGGTATGTGGTGCATTCTCCATGGAAGGTAATAATTCTAGCAGTTTCAGTCTTTATAGGTATAACAATCTTTTCCTAATATAGTTTGGTTCTTAAAGTCCTTAACTGATTTTCAAAAAGAAGTCGTCCAGTTTCATAATATTTTTTGTTGGATGGAAACTTCACCTTTACTTCTTCGATAAGGATCATGACCATGGCTGTCTTTTCTGTGGTGTAACATTTGCAGAATTGTTTCACTATAGAGCCAATTTGCCCATATTTATTTCTACTTAATTAGTCAGGTTGCCAATAATTCCTCAGTTTACCAGGGGTACTATATACTATATATATATATATATATATATATATATATATATATATATATATATATATATATATATATATATATATATACAGTGCCTTGCAAAAGTATTCAGACCCCTGACCAATTCTCTCGTATTACTGAATTACAAATGGTACATTGAAATTTCATTCTGTTTGATATTTTATTTTAAAACACTTAAACTCAAAATTAATTATTGTAAGGTGACATTGGTTTTATGTTGGGAAATATTTTTAAGAAAAATAAAAAACTGAAATATCTTGCTTGCATAAGTATTAACCTGCCCTAATGAGGACATAATTACCTTACCATTGGCCTCCACTTGTAAACCACTAAAGTTGCTGTCACATTTTCTGGATAAAAACCCCACTGTTGAAGGATCATTGGTAAGGCTGTGAATCTGAAGGAAAATGAAGACCAAAGAGCATTCTACAGAAGTTAGAGATAAAGTAATACAAATGCATAGATTAGGGAAAGGGTACAAAATAATATCCAAGTGTTTGGATATCCCAGTGAGCACAGTTGGATCAATAATCAGGAGTGGAAGCTGCATCACACCACCCAGGCACTGCCAAGAAAAGGCTGTCCCTCAAAACTCAGCGCTCAAACAAGGAGGAGACTTGTGAGAGAAGCCACAGAGAGGCCAACAATCACTTTGAAGGAGCTACAGAGTTCAGTGGCTGGCAGTGGAGTAATGGTGCACCAGCCAACAATATCAAGAGCTCTGCATAACACTGGCCTGTATGGGAGGGTGGCAAGACAGAAGCCGTTACTCAAAAAGTACCATCTGAAAGCACGTCTGGAGTTTGCAAGAAAGCATGAGAGTGACCCAGCTGCGATGTGGGAAAAGGTTTTGTGGTCAGATGAGACCAAGATAGAGTTTTTTGGCCAAAACGCAAAGCGCTATGTGTGGCGCAAACCTAACACTGCCCATGCCTCAAGACACACCATCCCTACAGTGAAGTATGGTGGTGGCAGCATCATGCTGTGGGGATGCTTCTCATCAGCAGGGACTGGGCATCTTGTTACAATTGAAGGAAGAATGGATGGAGCAAAATACAGGAAAATACTGCAAGAGAATCTGCTTCAGTCCGCTAAAAAACTGAAGCTTGGGAGGAAATTTACCTTTCAGTTGGACAATGATCCCAAGCACAAGGCCAAAGCTACAATGGAGTGGCTCAAGAACAAAAAGGTAAAAGTCTTACAGAGGCCCAGTCAAAGTCCTGATCTCAATCCCATTGAGAATCTGTGGCACTATTTGAAAATTGCGGTCCACAAGCGTCGTCCAACCAACCTGAACAACCTGGAGCAAATCTGCCAAGAAGAATGGGCCAAAATCACTCCGACACTGAGTGCAAAGCTGGTACATACTTACCCCAAAAGACTTAAAGCTGTTATTGCAGCAAAAGGTGGCTCTACCAAATATTAATGTGTGGGGGTTGAATACTTATGCAAGCAAGATATTTCAGTTTTTTTTTTTTTCTTAAAAATATTTCCCAACATAAAACCAATGTCACCTTACAATAATTGATTTTGAGTTTAAGTGTTTTAAAATAAAATATTCGAACAGAACAAAATACTTTTGCAAGGCACTGTATATATATATATATATATATATATATATATATATATATATATATATATATATATATATATATATATATATTATATACGATATATAGATAAGATAGTTTACTGACTAATATAATACTATATTAAAGCTGCTCTGTTCCACAATTATATAATATGTTATAAAAAAATATAAAATTCCTTGGTGACTTGTTGCTCCAACTAACCCTTCTTTCCATGTTTCTTAAAGGTAATACAGTTTTCAGCATATAAGCTTCCCTCTCTTTTACTCACTGACAACAACTTGTAGGAGATTATAAATGCTCTCTACAAGCTTACTTTAAAAAAATGTGAATAGGAGTTTAATCAGAGTTTTTACATTATTTATATCAACACAGTTTACAAGGAAATAGCTATTGACCTGTTATTTCCAACAGGGGCTTATCAGGTATCTGGTAGCCTTCTTAGCTATTAATATTAATGTATCTTCAAATGTATGTTGTTCAGAAATATAGATTTAGACAAGTGGATTTGTAGAGGTCACCTATCCATCTGTGAAATTCTTGATTTGTATTGATTGCTGACCCTCTGAGAGTTATTATGTAAAATCCTTGCAAAACTCTCATTCACTCTCTCTTTAACTTGATATGTTGAACTGTACTGGAACTGATATGGGATAGAATTTGGCCATATATTTTCATATAAGAACTTTGTATTCAATATCTTGATTACAATACATCGGATTCTTTGACTAAAGAAAGTTTCAATCACTGTCCAAGTTGCTCCTGAGACATTTGAGAAGATCATGAATTTGTGTATAAATAGATTTCTTCTATCTAAATGAAATTAGTACACATACGGGACAACCAGTCTGGAGCTTACAAAGTTCAATATTAAACTTACTTTTATTTATTTTTGTTTAATTGACAGAAAATACATAAAGGATTGTCTGATCTTCAATAAAAATGATTGAAATAAAGACTATCATCCAAATTCTAAGGTAGAACTTATAAGAAGCGCCGTCAAGCAGACATGTGTTAGTCTAATGCTTTCTTCTGTATGACTAGGAGAGGGTGACAGCTACCATGAAACAGTCTAAAACTATAAAACAAAATATAAAAAGCTCACACTTTACTTTAAATGAGGTCAAGTGTCATGGAGGTTGGGGAGATGAACGACAAAGACTGGAAAGAAATGTAAATTTATCTGGCTTGAATATTATTGACAGCTCCCTGGTCCAGGCAGGAGAGAATTATCAGAGCTTTTGCTGGTCTGTATATTTTGAAAAAAAATAGTCACAAGATAAAATGGAAGCCGGACCCAGAAGCCCATTTAAACCTGAACCACATCAGATCAATTGACTTATAAAGCGAACATAGGATTTCATTTTGAAATTTGGGAGGTTTATACGAAAAATACTTTAAATAAATACTTGCAATCGTAGTTGTCAAGGCTCGGCCGTTACCATAGACATGGTCTGAAGGGAAATGGAAGCACTTGCGCAAATGTATAAATTGGAGCAAATTCAATTTGTGGAATTAAAAACGTTTGTTTCTAAAATGCCTAAACCGCACATAACAATTAAACGACAAAGAATTTAAGCACAAGGGAGAGGAAGCTTTGTGGTCTGGTGGCTAAAGAAAAGGGCTTGTAACCAGGAGATCCCTGCTTCAAATCCTGGGATTTGAACCTGCTTGTGTTCTGTCTGAGACATTGTTGTAAGTGACACTGCAGCTATAGTTCACACACCATAGTCTCTGTAAGTTACAGTGGATAAAGGTGTCTGCTAAATAAACAAATAATGTATGCAGCTAACGGTGAAAGAATAATGAGGTGCAGATTTTGCGACTGTTAGCTGGAATGGGAATCAAAAGATATTATTATTAAGGATGGAACGCATAAGAGGCAATTTTGTGTACTAAAATAGTATTTATCTTTTTTTAATTCAGTTATATACATAAAAAAGGAAATTTGAGTATGTTTAATGTGTCTTTGGGAAGATATTTATAATCCTTCTTGAAGAGTATTTTTCATATATCATTTATACATCATACAGAATTTGAATGGCTTTTAGTGGATAGAGTCAAGTGGATAAAGCTCAGCAGTCCACCTAGTGGTATTCCTAGAATTTGTCTGGGGTGTGTTTTCAAGTTTAAACTAATGTATCTTACTTCTTTACATCACATCATCGTTTCAGAAATGTGCAGTTTTCAATTTTATTTTGTTCAGCAATCTTATTTACCGTTTACTTTAGAAATAAGCACTCTACAGAATTGTGGAGCTGGAGCACTGAAGGACTTTATTAGAAACTATCTAATCAACGTATACCTACTGGAGGATATAACATGCTAAATAGAAAGAACATGTGTATTCCAACTTATTTTCCTGCTGATACAACAGAAAGTCTTCAATCAGGATGGTGATTTCATCTATCTAGAAGATGATAGTACTCCACCACAGGGCACAGGTAAAAAAGAATTGGTTTGTTGAGAAAAATGTTTAATTCACCAAATTCATTAGATTCTCCTTCAGAATATGCAAGAAGCAGCCAATCAATGAGAGAGGACTTACTGGATCAATAGTCTTGTCTTGGAACAGTGCTAGTAATCTGGAACTATTCAGAAACTGATGACAGAAATAACAGAATGCTGATGGAAACTGAAAACAATACAGGCATTTATTGTAATTCACGAGACAGGAGCAAGGACTGCGTGGAGGAGGAACCTCTGGAATTAAGAATAGGAGACAAGTGCTTTGCGACTTGTGGAGAGCCGCCCCCACGAAGGTGAGACTGAACTGATTGGCCTCTAAGGCTGGGAAGCAACCGTTACTTCCCCCAAGGGGAACCTAGAGGGGAAAGGATAGGAAAATGAAATAGTTAGACTATATTTGGCTGGGGGTCGCCTCTGGCTCGTGAAGAACCTTCCTGACGGAGGACGAGGCCAGCACTGCTGGGTCTAAAGGTTGGGAGGTGAGCTTCCCTACCTTAGAAGCAGAAGTGGAGTGACATAGTGGAGGAGGAAGGCGTTGCAGAAGAGTAGGGCCAAATAGCATGGTATTGTGGTTAAACAAACTGACTCGTAAGCATGAGGTCCCTGGTTCAAATCCCAGCTCAGCCATTGACTCGTTATGTGACCCTTAGTAAGTCACTTAACCTCCTTGTGCTCCATCTTTTGGGTGAGATGTTGTTGTAAGTGACTCTGCAACTGATGCATAGTTAACACACCCTAGTCTCATATATGGCAAAGTGCTTTGTGATGGTGATCCACTATGAAAGGCGCTATATAAAGATTATTATTATAGTGGAAAACAAAAAACTCAAGACAGAGAACAAGGGCATGACTTGGGGGTTAAATAGGTTTTTTGTGATTCTCTCTTCAACCCTGTGATTGGTTAGTCTGGTTAGTTTGTGCTGTGCCTGAGTCCACGTGGAGTGTTTCCCATTGGTTTTTCTCATTCAGAGACAGCCCATTTTCTCAATTGGTCCACTATTCCGCCCCCTGTCGGCTGGATTTATGACAAGGACTGGTTCTGCCTTAAGTGTCAAGGCACCCAGAAGAAGATATGGGAAGATAAGCCATATGTCCAGTATTTAGTTTATGACTCTTTTTAAAAGCAATCTTTGTCAGTGGGGGAGTTTGTGACCAGAAACCAAGAGACACAGAGAATGGTTTAAGATCTCCCTCCGTATATTCCAATTCTGTTAATTTCATACCTAGAATGATATCATGACCCCCCACCCCGACGCTACATGTATATTGAAAATGTATCAATAAATTGCTGTTTGCATTGCCATAGCCGATGTTATATTTTGGTTGTACTTTATTGGCTTTAAGGAAATATATATATGCATCTCACCCCTGCAACCGACAATTCAGCTCAGGATAGCTCAGGATAGCTTAAGATCAATGAATAATGCTGTACAGCCCTTTACGTTTTTTTTTTTACCTGACAAAAGTAGTGGAGGTTGCTAAGCAGCAGATGTTGTCGAGCTACTGAATCCAGCCTAACTGCTCTCTGCCTGGACACATCTGTTGCCTGAATAGTAAGAGTCACTTTGATGCATAGTGAACCAAAACCATCACATTTTCCCTCCCTTGCCTGAAAAAACCAATGCACTACTCCCTATAGGTCCACATGCAGCAATGACCAGGATTTTAACTCACCCCAAACTCCATTCACTACTGCCTTTTCAAGGTGAGCCTCTGGGGACCCACAATATAACAAAATATGAATCATATATCAGTGACAGGCAATGAGCCAACAATTGCTACTTCAGGCAGTTATACTAAGCAAATAAATATAATTCTAGGTAACCACAATAGCATAACCTTGAGTACCCTGCATTCCTAATCAACAAGATAAGGATCACTGTAAGGTGAACATGTACAATTCAGAAACACACGACTGTATTAGCGAGAAAGAATGTGGACTATATTGATTTATATGAGCTCTGACAAAGGGGATAAGTTACGCTGTTCCCCCATTATTTCACCATTTAATAACTGGCAGTGTTCTGGTTAATTTACGGATATGTTGACAATTTACTGTAATGACCAAGATCAATCCCTTGTATTTTCTAAATAATATTATCATCACAGTTCCCATTTTTGTTAGGCTGACGAATAATACTGTACTACCATTCTGAACTCCAGATTTGATACAATATCTTATTGCAAATTTCATCTTTATAATTAAAATATGTGTAGCCTTTTAGAATGCTGGTAGGTTCGCCGGCCAGCCTACAAGTGCTAGATCTCTGGATTACACAAGATTTCAGTCCCTATACGGAATCTGATCCTGGATCAGACCTTGACCACACCAGTCATAAACTGACCCTGAACTGACCATCAGAGGAACAATCAATCTAATTCCCATCCCTGCTTTGGAGGCATTATATATAATGTATATATAGATATATATATATACATATATATATATATATATATATATATATATATATATATATATATATATATATATATATATATATATATATATATATATATATATATATATATATATATATATATATATATATATATATATATATATATAGGATATAACATATATATATAATATATATATATATCATAATATATATATATAATACTGGCTTGAAAGACACCAATATCTTGCTATCTTATATATAGAGACTAAGAGATTACTTGGTTTATAGATCATGTGTTTTATACTTTTGATATGATTTAATGCAATATATCTCAAAGACTCAGTTGTCATCTAAGGTCATATGCTACATATACTTGATTTAAAAAGAGATTATTTAACATCTCTTTTTCAAAGAAAAATGTGTTATATACTTTTAACTTGGGCAGATTTTAAAATTAAATGACTTTGCTCAAAGTAATACAGAATATTGCCTGTCATATCCAAAAACAGACAGTAGTTTAATTAGTCCCTCCTGACACTGGAAAAATCAGATGTTACATTAAAATATGAAACACAGAAATTTGTACCATATTAATTGCTATTTAAATGATGTTTTCAAAATGTGTTTAGCATTTTTTTTTATAGAACAAAAGACCTTGCTTCTATTATTTTACAAGAAGGTTACTATTATACTGTACATGTGATGCTTGCAAAGATAAACCTGCTTGTTAAGATAAACTTATACCTAGGGTGCATGAATCTACACATGCACCCACATTGTCTTTTTAAGTCCTGCCTAAAACATTCTCCATTAATCATTTTATTTGTTTACATGAAATGTTCTTAAAATCACCATTGACTACCTGCCCAAAAGAAGGCTCTCTATTTGCCTTAATTTGATTTAGAAATGCTTGAATTCTCAAAGCATCAAGCTGTCAGTTGGGACATTAAATGTACTTCCAGCGTTTATGTTCTGCTATTAGGAACCTACATTGTAAATCAGATTTTAGTCAGACCGCCTTTGAATCCAGTGTCTAGAATATCTTTCCAACTCTGCCATTGGAATTCAGCCTGCAATTATGCCTCAGATGCTTTGTTAGTTACTGTGTGTACATGTTAATATTGTTTGTCCTTCTTGCTTAATGCATTCATAATGTAACATAATATTGTTATCGTTGTGCTGCCTCCTAAAACACCCTTTAAATGTGATGGTTCTCAAAGGGTCCATAAATCATAAAACCAATTGCATAACCAAAAGTTGTTTGCCACTGCTTGCACCATTCATTCTTTGTGGAGGGAGAGAGACTATTCAATATCCAATGTAGCCTATACAGAACCCTTCTTTTTTCAGAAAATCAATTACAGTACAAAATAGTATATGCTCAATATGTTCTATAAAAAGTGTAGTAAAGTAAAAATATTTAAATGCTTTGTAATACTAATTTAAAAAAACACATACATGCAAACATAGTGCACACACATATTGTCATATAAGTAAGGGCATACTAGGGCCAGGACCTACATTACCAGGTGAGATATTAAGATATGTTGCTGCATTCCAATTCCTTTTAGCCTTTGCTGTTTTCATCTACCATACTAATTTACTGCCTCTTCTTCACAATCAGCCAGGGAGTTTACATAGCAGAATAGCAACAGTAGAACACAATTATAAGAATCTGTACTGAGTTATTTTTATATTTGATTTTTTTTTTATTATTATTATTTTAAATATGCCTTGATGCCTTGATTTTATCATTTTATGCTTCCGCTGTTGGTTGTTTTAGCACTCACTGACTGCAGCTGACTTGTTTGTGTGTGCCGGTATTTAATTATTATTCACCTGTCACTTTAAAAATAAGCCAGTGTCATCCACACAGCTGAATTATTTCCCCTCTTTGTAATGAAACAAGCACTTTAGTGCGATGGGGCCAGCTACAAATGTGGTAATTCATTGACTGGGGTTCACCTGCAGTCCTGTTCCAGGGATTTCCTTTGCTTAGATACACGTCAGTGGTAGCTGAGCGCAACCAGGCGACCGTGTGAAGTTCACTACTGCATTACATAAGGAGGAGAAACGAGTTGTATAGGTTTTTTTTTCTTTTCTTATATATACCAGCGGATAGTGGAATGCAATGAGCGATTCATGGATGTCATATAGGATTTGGTATTTACCGAATACAAAAAAAAAAAAAAGAAACCAAAGCTATGGAAAAGAATTAAAGCTGCCGTTTTCTTCAAATTACAGATTGTGTTTTGATACTGCGTATGAACTGTCTGAAGTCAGAACTTGTTTATTTATTTATTTTTAAAGATGGATATGGTTAAAGTTGATTTGTATTGCGCCTAAACTTGAAAATATAGTCAAAATGTACAGATCTATTAATGAATCTGGGAAGACAGTTAGAGGTTAATTCGCTATTTTTTATTTTTTTTATTTTTTCAGTACACTAGAGCTTGAAGTGAGAGAAGCGCATAACTTTCCTGTTTTTGAAATATTAAAAAAAAAAAAGAATCGCTTCTTTGCAGGGGCCAACCGGGCTGCTTGTGGTGGAGGAAACCTTCGTTTTTCATGTGACTCGGGATTAGTTGTTTACAGTAATGAGGGGGATATGTTTTTTAGGTGCGTTTGGCAGGGTATTTCTTCTGCTATTGCTTGTTATGTGCACCTTGCTGCTGCTAGGGGTTCCCGGTTGTCTGCCTCACCCACAGCCCTGTCAGATTTTAAAGAGGATTGGGCATACGGTTAGGGTTGGGGCCGTGCACCTTCAGCCCCGTTTCTTTCACAACATAGGGAGTGAAAGCGACAAGGACACTGAAGAGGGGGCCGAGAGTGGAGAGGAGAAGGAGTTGGAAATCATCACTAAAAGTAGCAATGGGGATGGATCCCGGAACAGCAAAACTAAGAATGCAGGCAGCAGACAGCATATTGGAACTAAAAGTCGAATTGGAAGTAAGCTTGTGGAAAGCGTGACAACCCTATTTTCGCCTAAAGATTCACTGCTAATTGCCGTAGAACAGCTCAATAGAATGGCCGGGCTTTTACCTTACAACTTGTCTTTGGAGGTTGTGTTGGCAGTGGAAGCCGGGCTTGGGGAGTTGCCCTCATTTTCTTTCTCTTCCTCGCCTTCATCAGTGTTTACGGACCCCTTGTCTTTCTTGCAAAGTGTGTGCCATTCTGTAGTTGTCCAAGGTGTTTCTGCCATATTAGCTTTTCCACAAAAAAAGAGAGAGTTTTTGGAACTGGAATTTATATCCTCTGTACTACAGACCCCCGTGATCAGCATCGTACAAAATGAGTTTACAAGAACAAGTAAGGTTTGTACAATATTTACTATGTATCGTGAGCACTTTTTGTTGAAATAGAAACTTTTTGTTTTGTTTAAGCGATTTAAATACCAGAGCGTAGCTAAAAGTTCTTAGAAACTTGATCATTAATGGGACTACAATTAAAATTTAGCACCGTAGCACTTTGCCCTATAAATGTAAATCCTAATTAGTATTAGACGAAAATCAGTGGACCTTTGCAAACACCTTTTACAATTATGTGGTTATGGTAATGCACTGCTAACGAAACATATTTTGCCTGTTAATTTTTTAGATAACGATTGATTTAGGACAAAATACAGGCGATTGATTTTGGTTATGTACCCTGTTCCTGATGACCCCCTTCAAATAGTTGTACATTTCAAATGATACATTTCCCTTTTGTACTACCGTTGGCTAGTAAGCTGTTTAAAACCATCATTCCCCTGGTGGTATTTTTTTTTTCATACCTCAAGTATTTGCGAAGGAGCACTTTGTCATATTTCAGTTATAATTATCATATATACCAGATTATTTAAATTGGAACACACAGTCGTGGTATTTTTTCATTAGTGCATTACTCCACTAGCTGACTCATTTAAAGGATGAAGTACTGTTTTAACTATGCAGTGTTCACACCATTAACCACAAGTACATTGATATTTGCTATACTGAAAATATCCTTGTGAAGTAGCAATGCTTTCTTCGTTGGGTGTGGACTCATTGATACACAATGCCGGCAGGCTTGTAGTCGGTAGCATGTGTGGTTCAGGTTCAGGTACAGTTATTTGGGTGTCCGTGCTTGCCTTTTGTTTGTGCAAAAAAAAAAAAAAAAAAAAAAAAAAACATACATTCTGTTCCAGCAGCATACTATGTGTAGCGCAAGCAGATCATGAAAAAAAAAAAAAAAACAGATCTGATAAGATGTGATATCTATGAACACTGACCATTTCTATAGTAAGATATATACTAGCAGCATTTCAAAGGAATATATTTAATTTGATATGGGTGAATATGTTCTGTTGTTGTATAATTTAGTATAGCAATTCCTCTTTAATACACACTCTCTTTACTACACACAATGCGGTGTTGTTTAGATAGCCTTAAACTATGTGCCCAACTTCTTTTGCTAGAAGGCTCCAGAGCACTCTTAATTAAAGACTCTGCAATGACAGCAGCCACAGAGGTCAATGCTGTCATTTACACAATTATCCCAGGAGCCACTTTAGATTATAATGAATAATTAATTTATTACAGGGTTTTCACAACCACGTTCTGGTAATGTCTCTTGTACTCCACCACTGAACTGTGCTGCCATTTTTCAATGTTGTCTTATTGGTAGGTTATAGCAATTCAACGATCTTACAATATGAATTAACCAAATACTGACCACCAAAAAGTAGCAGGCCTTTCCTTACCCATGTCCCCACTAAAGGTAGATCATTTTTTTGTTAGCTTTAAGTTATGTTTCTACCATCATACATCTTGTATTCAAGTAGTTTTGATTAAAATGATACACAACCAAGATCATGAAAAGTCATCTATAAAAAAAAAAAAACATAAAAAACAGCATCTAACATAAAAAGGATGACAGTCCTCATAGAGCTTATGTAATAATGATTTACACAGAAAAATAATTTCTATGTGTTCTCTATATCAGTGGTTCCCATTGTGTCTGCTAGTTTTCATTCCAACTAGGCTCTCAGTTACTTAACTAGACCCTTAACTTGACTAATAATCTGCTTAATTATACCTTCTTAATTGTTTTCAGCTCTTAAACAGCTGCAGAGTTCAAGTTACTTATAAAATGTTATAGCTAACTTCAAATATGCAACTGTTAATAGCGGAAAACAATAAAAAAAAAGGTCTAATTAAGCAATCAGTTCAATTAAGGACAATTGAGAGCTCAGTTGGAATGAAAACCAGCAGACACAGTGGGCAGGATTTTCAAAAACTGATGTTGTATCGGACTCGTGGTATAGTAACAAGAGCTTTAGTAGAAAGTTATTTTCAAACAAAATGTGTTAATTAAATAAATCCTTTAATGCTTTGAAATTGAGTTGATGAGGTCATTAATCAGTGCATTTATCATTAAAAAGCGTAATTATCACAGGTCACCTACATCACTTCCTGTCTCAATGACTAGATAAGAGGAACTTGTAAATCAAAATGCATGTTAACAAGATCAAGAAAAATGAATGGAAGCATAATTCATTGTTATAAAAACTACTAGCATACAGAGAGATGGCTCTCCCACCAGTGAGCATCAGCCAAATGGAAATAAAAAATAATGGGGAGATCTATGTTTCATATAATTTGTAAACTTCTTTTAAAATTGTGCTTTTTGACATGCAAGTTGTACAATAATTTAGAACATATGTTGATTTACGATTATCTGGCATGTGGGTAAAAATCAGACGGTTTGGTTAAAAATGTTTTTAAAAAAATGAAACCCCACTAGTCATTTACCCTCTTTCAGGGGGATATTGTGCCACAGCCTGCTATATACAACTCTTTTAATGTGCATTTTGCAATCTTTTTTTGGTTAAAAAGAAAAAAATATATAAACCATCTATGTATATTGTATCTATAACAAAAACATTGTCAATGGAAAATGCACCAGCCGTTTAAAGTGGTGACACAGAACCCCAAGTTAGGAGAAGCAACTGGGGCAACCTTGTCAAGCATCAAGCAAATAGGCACAATTGGAAAGGTGCTGTGGCCGAACACTCACACAATTGTTGCTTCTAACTTGGCTTCCTTTTTTATCACTCCAATTTATCGCTCCACTTATCATTAAAATGCTCATTCCACATATGTGCCAAGGAAAGTGACACAGACTGAAGTGTTCTTGGTTATCCTTGCAAGCACTACTACAGAGAGAAAGACAGACGGGGTGGGAGAGGTGTCGTCACAAGCGCAGACAAGTATGCTTTGGGTAGACACACGGACAACATGCAGATAAGGCACGGGTAGATGAGGGCACACATGGACAGACATTTAGCCCATACATACAAGAATACCTGAAAGAGCATGAAGCAATATATTTCCCACAATGAAGATGATGAACAAGACCAATAATGGCAACAAGTGCAAGGGATAATGAGAATGCAAGGTAAGTGTATGGGAAGTGACAGTTGATGGGGCAGGCATTGCAGATCCAGGGCTAGGGTGTTGGAGCCTTTTTTTTTGGTTGAGCATTGTCAGTGTTTTTTGTTGCAGACTTTTGAGCTGATAAGGGAATGCTCACAATCCCCTTGAAGTTGTACAAAGAGCATTTCAATGTAAAGTGGAGCAATGAAAAAAAGAAGCCAAGTTAGGAGCAACAATTGTGTGAATGTTGGGCTCCAGCACCTTTCCAATTGTGCCTTTCTAATATTTGATTGATGCTTCACAAGGTTGCCCCAATAGCTTATCCTAACTTGGGCTTTTGTGTTTGATAGCGCCACTTTATATGGCTGTTGCATTTTTCTAACTTGTTTTTTTTTACATTGACAATGTTTTTTTTATAGATATCATTCTTTTTTTACTTCATCAAATAATGAATAAATCGTATGTGTATGGTAAATAGACAGACATACAAGACAAGAGAGTAATAAGTAGAGTAATATAAGAGAAATGAGAAAAGATTTGAAAGTAAAATAATGCTAGAAGGGACTTTTGGACAGTATTGAAAGTGTAAACATTGTATTCCTTTAGTTGCAAGTGTACATCATGAGAGGTGAAAAGAATATGTCTATTTTGGTAGGTATTGATATATTGATATTTACGTAGGTACAAAACAACAATGTTATGAATGGTTAAAAAGGTGCATATGAATGTCAGTGCTAAAGGGTAGTATACTAACTAATTTTAGTGCTGAAAAAAAAAACATTCTCCTTGTTATAGAGGTATTATGAACTTAGGCCAATTTAAGGCATTTGTAAAGCATTCAATCTCTTCATAAAAGGCCATATCCATGTCATTTTCATTTCTTGGCCATGATTTGACTTCAATGAATGCGTAATTTTCATGCACCCATTTTCCAGTAGCAACCACAGCAAAAAGAGACACATAGTGTCCTGAAGTAACACCCTGACCTCGGTGGATGATAATGGAAGCTAATTGGTCATTCCTGTTGTGCACATTAATTTTGCTCTTCTTCACAGCAGTAAACTTGGCATTGTGTCACTTTGTAAGTGTCCTGCCTCGTTTGGACTGCAATCATTCTTCCTGCTGACTGAGTAAGTTCATGTTTCATGATTGGAGAAGTTTTACATTGCCTACACTTGCTACCAAAAATCATTGCCCATTTTTCATTTCTATAAATGAGTTCATCCAAACACATGGAATATCTACCAGCAGGTAGAGGGTAAACATGCAACTCCTGTCGGTTTGATGAGTAGTAGTGATATCTAGTACATAGAATGGTATGACTTGTTGTGACTGAAACCATGCAAGATACTTCAGGACAAATTTGAGACAATTTGGTGAGAAACTCTGCAACATCTTGCTGCTCTCCTCTGTTGAAAGGTTCTCCTAAGAAGTGACAAATATCCACAGTACTTAGAGATTCAGTGGATTGCAAGTGATCACAGTTGTGAACAAAGCTCCTGATAGCCTCTTGTTGACTGTGTTTTAATGAATTCTTCAGAGGCTGCAAGTCAAGAAGGCACTGCAATGTTGCATTTGCATAGCATGAGGTGAAATTTGGATTGCTCAAGCCTCTGAATGGATGTGTAACTGCAAGTGTTCTCTTAGAAGATTGAGGCTTTTGCTGTTCCTGAACATTAGTAATGGCTCAGTGAATGAAATGCACTCGATCTTTTACCTTGTGTCCCTTGTGCGTGTTGGTCTCCTTCAAGCTTATCAACTTAGGGCAATAAATCCCTCTGAGCCTATTGTTCTCTGCAACTGCATTTTGAGGTGCCTTAATGCAGGTGGGGTCAAAAAGCTGATAAGGTGGACACCGCTTAAGGTAGGTGGCTATTTTTTTTTTATTTAGCAGTTGGAGAAAATCACTTCAGAAAGTACAGTAGAATCTGCCAAAACTGACAGATGCTATATGTACAATAGATACTAATGAGAGCAAAACAAATACAAAAGAAAAACAAGGGAAACAGATGTTTTCTGGAAAGCTGGAAGTCTTTCTATAAATTGATTTTATATTTTTAAACACTGCAACAACAGTTCTGCTTGTGAAGCATCCACACTATAATTTGACAGAACAGGTGATTTATTTGCACTGTGCAGAACCTTATTTTCCCCCATTAGTGCTTGAGGCCCACAGCACTCATGGAATCGCCACCTGTGCACCCAGTGATTAAAGCCTGGTTTTCAAACGAACTGATTATCGCTCACCAATACTGTATTGGTATAAGAAAAGTGTGTTGCACATCACAGGAGTGTAGAAGTGAGTAAACTCTGTATCCCTTATATGAGACGTGGGTAAACGATATATTGCCCAAATTCAAATTGGTAAATGCCGTTTAGCTGTGTATGCCCCTGACTACACCGCTGAGTAAAACTCCAAAGAAAAGTTTAAAGTACCTGGTATTGCCAGACAGTCTCCCATCCTATTCCTGAAAATTATTATTTTCTTTCTTAGTAGATACCCTTATCCATGCCAATTTACAATTGTGACGGTTAAATGTTTTTTTTAATACAAACATGTTTGTCCATAATTTATAAATATTTTTTTTTTTTTTTTTTACTGTAAAATCTATCATCCTAGTAAAGCAGCAGTGTGTTCCCCACCTTCCAGTCAAAAGTCAGTGCTCGTGTCCAGATTGGTGATGAGGTGCTACACGAGTTCATTTCTTCGTGACTACATGTCTCATTGTATATATATATATATATATATATATATATATATATATATATATATATATATATATATATATATATATATATATATATACACACACACACACACACACAAACACACACACACACACTTTTTATATAGGTATACACATAAGAACATAAGAAAGTTTACAAACGAGAGGAGGCCCATCTTGCTCGTTTGGTTGTTAGTAGCTTATTGATCCCAAAATCTCATCAAGCAGCTTCTTGAAGGATCCCAGGGTGTCAGCTTCAACAACATTACTGGGGAGTTGATTCCAGACCCTCACAATTCTCTGTGTAAAAAAGTGTCTCCTATTTTCTGTTCTGAATGCCCCTTTTTCTAAACTCCATTTGTGACCCCTGGTCCTTGTTTCTTTTTTCAGGCTGAAAAAGTCCCTTGGGTCGACACTGTCAATACCTTTTAGAATTTTGAATGCTTGAATTAGGTCGCCACGTAGTCTTCTTTGTTCAAGACTGAACAGATTCAATTCTTTTAGCCTGTCTGCATATGACATGCCTTTTAAGCCCGGAATAATTCTGGTCGCTCTTCTTTGCACTCTTTCTAGAGCAGCAATATCTTTTTTATAGCGAGGTGACCAGAACTGAACACAATATTCAAGATGAGGTCTTACTAGTGCATTGTACAGTTTTAACATTACTTCCCTTGATTTAAATTCAACACTTTTCACAATGTATCCGAGCATCTTGTTAGCCTTTTTTTATAGCTTCCCCACATTGTCTAGATGAAGACATTTCTGAGTCAACAAAAACTCATAGGTCTTTTTCATAGATTCCTTCTCCAATTTCAATATCTCCCATATGATATTTATAATGTACACATGTCAGTTGCTTTGGATAAAAGCATCAGTCAAATCAATTAATATGACATATTTTTCTGGCTTGCTATTTATTAATTTATTTATACATTTATAATATAAAAATGTCTACATTTATTTATTAAAAAATAATTATTTCTAAATATTTATTCCTCTATGTATTTTTTAAATCATTTATTTATTTATACCTAATAAATGATTATTTTTTAATTAAACGAGGAACTACAATTTATCAGGAGATCAGAGATTTAGACAAACAGGAAACTAGATATTTTCAAACAGGAAATAGAGTATTTCTACTGTCGAGCAGAACCTTTAGGTTTTCAGCAAAAGCTGGTCAGGCATGGATGTAAGCTTAAAGAATTAACATATTTTAGCAACAGCGCAGTGGCGCAGTGGGCTAAGATCACAGTTAAATTTTTACAATATATATATATATATATATATATATATATATATATATATATTTATATAATCTATATATTATAATATGCCATTTTATGCGGTACGACAAAATTATGGGTATTTGCTGTTTTAAGACAGAAATAAATTGTTTAATATAAATGTTGTGGATATCAGACTGCTTGCAATCCCTGGTTTATTTTGACATTGACCAACATGTGGAATCACATGATTGGTAGTTAGGTCCAGTTATTTAGCTTTTCTGTTTGAGCAGTCACTACACACACTTAAAGTAAATGGAAGAGAAAGAAGAATAATTTTACCTTATATCTTATTGTGTATAAGAGATATTTACGTTTTCTTTTCACATTCGGCGTAAGAAAGTTTTCGACTTTTGGTACTGGTGCAGATGGTAATTCTATGTGATTTAGCTGTTGCAACATGGTGAAAACAGCAAAACTCTTGGAGCTGTATAGAGACTCTTGGTAGTTTCAAACACGTTTTTCTAACTTGTACGAGAAACCACCGTTCCTCTCAATGTACGATTGCAGGCTATAAATAAATACGTTTCAATTGCATTTGTTTTTGTAGTTGCTAGCTATATTATACATGCGTACCATGTATGTAACACTTCATTATTAAGATTTTAAAATTATGATAGAACTCCCTACCCAATACACAATGTGTTTATAATTAATTCTTCGATGAATTCCTCTAATCATACACTTTCTCTGGTACCCTTTATTCAACTCAGTGATAAATAAACTCAACATGAATAGAAGTAGCCACCGAACACTTAAAGTATTATAAGAACATTTTATATGCATACAAACGTGTGAAGGTGAAAGTGTACATTGTACAAAAAGTGTGGGGGGAGCCTGAAAACATTAAATATGTTTAGGCAAATACCATGTCAATGATCTTGATCACAATCCTAGTGGATATGTGTGCCCTTGTACGTCTGTTTTTCATTCTTGTTTGGATTAGATACAGGTGTTAAAAGTCAAGGGAGCATTGCAAATCCGCAATCACCTAGGAAAACTTTATTGTAATATCTAATATTTTGTTTTCTATACCAAGATTTCATTATTTACTCTTAGGTTTTTATTTATATAATTCAAATGCAATCTACAATAGAGGTCAGCTTTCATATAATGTACATATCCAGAGTTCAGTTAGGCTGCAGTTGCAATGATAATTATTGTAACAAGGTGCAAATAATTGCATATCATTTTACCAATACAATAAACATGTTGATTAAAACAAGTGAATAAATCTCATTCATCACCATAAGTATAGAAAAGGCTTAAATATTTTCATAACTACAAATACTGAATTATCTAGGTTCTGTACGAAATTAACTCTGGTCCTGTACACTCTGTCTGTGTATTGTCAGCCGCGGTCTGTTAAATTTTTGTTTCAAGTTGAGTTATGTACTCTTTCGTTGATTAAAACCTTCCTTTTCTAAGTGCAAATGAACTTCCGATAAAATATGACAATTAACACGGATTTGCTTTTAAATTCCCATGCCAACAAAAGAAATAGTGGCGAGAAGCACTGCTCTTTAAGATATTAACATTATTTCGGAAGTCAACATAATTTTGGAAATCACATTAGGAGGATTATTACATAATGAAATAGGCATAACGACTGCTTGAAAATGCCAAATCAATGCTACATACCGATTTCTTGATTAACCCCGGAGTTACTGGAGTAATTCATGTAGATCTTAATTAGGGGCTCCTATCATATCAAAACACAGTTCTCTTTGATTTCATAGGAAACCAATATAGAGTTATAAATGAGTAAAGGGTTGTCTTGGAGACCATTTAAAATGTTTTATGTGGATACTGTTATTGTAAAGTACTTCTAAAACAGACCTTTGTCACATATTTTAATGTATTGATATACACCAGTGGTGCACAACTCAGGCCATGGAGGGCCGGTGCCCTTCCTGATTTTTGTTCTAACTCATACCCTAAATTAATTAATTGGACCAATTAAGCTTCTAATAAGGTCCAATCAAGTACTTTAGGATGTAGCTGGAATAAAAACGTGCAGGGACACCGGCTCTCCAGGACCGAGCTGTGCACCACACTTATATGTGTATACACCATACATTATTATATTATTATTATTATATATAATAATAATATTATTAATATAAAATATTATTATATGTAACAAGGTACAAAATATTACATAAAAAGCATTCGTCCAAGTATAAATAAAATGAATTTCCTTTAATAGGAAATGTAAAGACTAACATTTCTTCTTGGCAAAGAACTAAAAGTTAAAATTGTAATTAACTTAAGAATCATATCTTTTATCAAAAAAACAAGTTTTATTTGTTGGAGTTAAAGAAACCAAAATACTCAAGTTTTTGTGGCATACCATCTTCTGTAGAAGTGGCATATATATATATATATATATATATATATATATATATATATATATTATATATATTATCCAGTTTTAAAACATATTTACCAACAAAGCACATCATTTCTACTATACTAAAGAAATGTTTTCCAAGATTGAATTTGCTAATTAAGGTAATGCAATATTTTCCTTTATCATTATATATTTTTTAAACATAGCCTATGTGTCCCCCTGAATAGGTTTGGGACTCAGTTTGCAATGCTCAGCATTACATTTATTGACCCTATCATGAAGACCTGATCTAAGTGAATTGCTAGTGAGTTATAAATATTCATAGTGCTGGTTAATGACATATGCAACATTAGATTAATAATGTCTTCCAGCGTTTCAGATCCATATTCTGTTTCAATCTCTGAATTTTCATTTGCATAATTTGTCCTGGTCTGATGTTTTAGCTAATTTATTTACATACAAGCTACCTATACAGTATATGGTGATTTTAAATGAGAAATGTCAGGAAGAAAATACAAAAATGTATGACAGTAAAAAAAATAGACCAGCATAGGTCATTGAACATGTCATATAGGCACATATTGACACAATTTTAACTTGTGTTTATTAAAACATGTTTTGTTTAAACAGTAACAGTAACTGTAACACTATACTCTTATATAATATATATATATATATATATATATATTATATATATATATATATATTATATATATATATATATATATATATAATATATATACATAGGTATCCATAATTAGTGACAAAAACATACTCCAGATATAACAGTCATATTAATCAAAATCCCCTAATGGAGATCTAACTCAGATTGGAAGTAATACAATTAGCTTTAAACTGTGACTTCTCTAAGATTGTTCTTTTTTATTGTTGTACAGATTTATTTTTCCACTATGTTCAATGTATTACACTGTCTATGAAGGGATGATATTTTATATTGGAGATAATGCTGTGTATTGTAGTGTAGTACTGCCCTTTCTTTCAACAGTTATACAGTACAACTAAACATTTGTTTTGGAACACATTTTTCATCAATATACTTTATACTTGCAATTAGTTTTCATGCCTCCATAAAATCAGAAAAAAACACCTCTTCCGTAAGTCTGGTAGGCAGGGGTGCCTTTCTATATGTAGTATACACCGGGGGCCTCCGGCCCTGGTCCTGGAGTGCCCCTCTCCAGCAGGTTTTCTAGGTGTTTTTACATCATCGATCGCTAAAGATCTGCAACACCTGTTAATCTTGATAATTAAGACAGTAATTGGTTCAATTAAGTAACAGAGATTGATTGAAACGAAAACCAGCAGCCACAGTAATTCTCCAGGACCAGGGTTGGAGACCCCTGGTATACACTCATCATTGCACTCATCATTGCTTTTTTTTTTTTTTTTTTTTTTTTTTTTTTTTTTACTTAAACTTCACAAAGCTGATAACATCATTATATTACCTTTCATGTTCTGCCACTCCTTAGGTAGGCATCTGTGGCAGTGTGCCCCTTCCTGTGTATATGTTGTGTGTGGTGTGTTAATGTTGGTGTGTAGGTATTGGTGCTTGGGATATAATGGGGCGGTGGAGCACGAATGATTTAAAATATATAGTTGTAATTAGATACGAGGATGGCACAATCACTTAATGTGCAGATAAAATGTAATAGTATGTGAGCACAGGGAGTGCACCAATTAGTTCACGTGCTGGGATTTAAGTGAATGATTAATTAGTAATTTAATCCTGGCACAACGGTATATATAGATGCATGTTTCACTCATGACGGGGTTGTGTGTTTAGGGCAAAAGAGGAGCAAATAAATAAATAATTGCTACTTTGAGCTGGAGGACCAGCACGTTACTTGTTTCTGGAGTGTTCGTCCTTGTTTGTTTAGGGTTGGTCCATTTTTTGTTCAACCTGTTTGTCTTGTCAAAGTGTTTTGTCTGTTCAAGTGTTTTGTTTGTTCATTTAATAAATGCACAAGCAGTGTATTTATCATTTCCCCAATCTGCTGCGGATGTCTCTTCATTTCACTCGTAGTGCTGTGTGTTTGTCTGATGTCACCGCACAGGCCAGCTTGCCACAGCATCTCATTCAAGAGTTTGAAAAAAACACACATCTTTGCAAATGGGGTATTTTGATAAACAAAAAGTAAACATAATATTTGAAAGAAATATGAGGACTGCTATTATGGCAAACTTCATTTTTCTTCTTTTTCGTAACTTCACTGAAGTCAATTACATTATCAGTGTGGTTCAGATTTAAACAGGATATGGAATCCATCTCGCTTGGATTGTTTAAAGCAGGAAATAGAACATCAAAGAGTCAAGACAAGTTAACAATGTGTGTTATCTTGTTTGGACACGTCATCTTTTGATGTTGTTTGATCCAAGGAAACATAAGTACCGAAGGAGTTTCCATGAGGTGTTGGATCTCAAATTAAGGGATCCTTCTGTTGTGCTAATGTTTGCTATGGTCCAGGGGTTCACAAAATAATCTAGATTACATACTATTAGTAACCGTTTTTTGTCACTTCTTGCCAAAACTGACATGGCTGTCTCTGCTTTGTCTCCTTGGGGTTCACACTTGGAATTTCAAAAGTTGCCCAGTAGTTGACAGTGTGTTTCAATGATTTTTTATCAATACTAAAAAATGTCTTCTACTCTTCAGGCACCTTGTACACAAAGCCACGGTTTGTGTTCCATGTGTTATATATACAGAACACAATTGATTAGATATTTTGTACAGAAAAGTGTAAATTGGCCTGTAATTATCAAAAGATCTCAGGGTGCTACTGTATCTATATCATTAAAATATTAATCAGTACTTTACAATCACTTGTAATGGGCTTTCATTATTATTAATTATTATTTCATGCTGAAGTCTTTATCAGGGGAAAATGAAAATGGACTTGGCAACTGACATTATTAATTTGTCATTTAGCAGACACTTTTATCCAAAGCGACTTACAGACACTAGGTGAGTTACTTGCAATCAGAGTCAGATAGGACCTTGGTTTTACATCTCATCTGAAGGACAGAGCACAAGGAGGTTAAATGGCTTGCTCAGGATCAAACACAGTGAGTCAGTGGCTGAGCTGGGATTGAACTGGGAACCTCCTGGTAACAAGCCCCTTTTAACACTGGACCACCAAGCCTCCCTGACATATAGAACCCATACAGGACATGTAGTATACAGTGCTTTATGGGCGAGCTCTCAATGCTGTACCTGCCCTATAAGAGAACAGAAGGAAACAAATCTGAAGTGTAATTGTGATTACTAACTTTTAACACCTAGACCAAAACTCACAACGCTCTTCCTCTATTATGCATGTAAGTGAGATTGCAAAAAAAAAACAGACAACAAAGCTCCAGTCACTTGAAATGGTTTTGTTTTTGCTGAATTAGCAAGGCTCTTTGTGTATTGTCTGCAATGTTGTTGTTGCTGTTGCTTTCTGATTTATAGTAAGTCAACATGTCATGTGATATAACATTGTGTGACACAGTACACATCCACCCAACACAACATGTGGTACACTGTGTGTAGGGTGTCTCTTATTATAACATACATTTCTTTACACAGTTTGAGCAGACAGAATCCAAGCTGCTTTTAATAATAAGGTACAACCTGCACACAATGAATTCACTTACAATATAAAATATCTGCCACCCAGAATCATATATCCACCTCCCCCTATATTTTATCACTATCTTATCAAAGTGTTTTAATATAATACTCAATAAATGAATGCTGCTAAAATGACTAATAGCACTGATGTGTATGCAGTTATAGCATGCATGTGGCACCACTTGTTGCATTATGTATTCTGTTAGTGTACCGACACTTATATAGGGCCTTGGCTGACAAGCTGTGAAATCCTAATGTTAATTAGGGAAGTGTAAATTAGTTTTACTCACTCAAATCACCACCTATCAACTGTAAGTCCATGTTGACCCAGCCCAATAAAAGTTTGCTTTCTTTGTATTTTTCTTCCTTTAGAATCCCCTTCACCTCCAGATGGCTTTGCAGAACCCTTTTGCCCCACAAGCAAATATTGTTTTCTCTCTGCTTGCCATGAACAACTGGTACGACGTCAGCTTGGTACTGTGCCAAGATTGGAATGTTACAGATTTCCTTTTTCTTCTGCAAAACAAGTCCAAGTTTCACCTGGGATCTATAATCAACATCACTACTAACATCAGCTCTAAGAGTGACATTCAGAGTTCCTTCCAGGCCCATTTGGAGTCACTGAAAGAAACAACAGTTGTAACTTTTGGCTGTGATATAAGGATTATCAAAAAGATTTTTGAGGTTGTTACCAAATTTGGCCTGACGTTGCCGGAATACCACTGGATTTTAGGGGACTCGCAGAATGTAGAAGAGTTACGGTCTGAGGGACTTCCTATGGGTCTGTTAGCACATGGGAAAACAGCCGAGCCAGTTCTGGAACACTATGTGCAGGATGCTCTGGAACTGGTGGCAAGAGCTGTGGGGACGGCTGCCTATATACAACCAGAACTGGCTCTCATTCCCAGTACCACAAACTGCATGGATATAGAGGAAAGAAATATAACCTCAGGCCAGTACCTCTCCAGGTAATGTCATCCATTTGTTCTTGCTGTAATTTATTTAATTTGTGTTTGGGGGGGTACACAAATTAAGCACTTGGCAGAAAATGTTTAGATATATATTTATATTTCTTTTTGATTCTTTGTTTTTTAATAGTCATGGCATTATTCATTGTTTTTATCTTTTACAAGAACTGTAATTCCCAAACACAACTCCTCTGTCTTCTATTGATAGTTCAGCATTGAAAAATGAACAATTGTTTTGTTAAATATTTAGAACAATTTTAGTTTTTAGTTTTCAGATGACCAAGATTAACCTAAATCCCAGTTTCACTTATTGAACAATGATGACGTACTATCATTGTAGGTGGATATATTAAACATGTTCTTAGCGAGATCTCTAGTATTATACATTGTGAGAATCATGTGACATGGTTCAAATAATTAGCAGGAGTTGAATTGTGGTTTGCTGCAGCAGAGGTTGCCCAAAAGAAAATGTGTTTCTATTAAAAAGCTTGTCATAATCATACAGTAGCTCCTCACTAAACCGGATATGTTTTTCTGACATTAGGAGGTGTCGGGTTTAAAAAAAAAAAATCACTTTTACAAAGCTCTGGGTATGAAATTAACACAGCTAACTAACACAATTTCATTTCTTAGAAGAACTGTTGTGTCTTGCTAGCATACATAGTGAACGATTATGCAATGACTGCATAAGGGGGTCAATCATTCACTGAACAGTGTTGATTGGAAAATGGTGGACAAAAGGGTGAGGTTTAACTGCAGTTTTTCACAAGTAAGATACATGTTAGCATTTCTTAATTTCTTACTTGAGTTGTATCCTTATCTTCCTTCAGGTTTTTGGCCAACACATCATTTGATGGCCTGAGTGGTCACATCAAACTTCAGGACGAGTCAGTGATCACCTCAGACAGCCATTATTTCATTTGGAATCTGCAGCACGACCCTGTAGGAAACCCTATGTGGACGCGTCTGGGAAGCTGGAAGGAAGGGAAAGTTGTCATGGACTATGGGATCTGGCCCAACAAAAAGCTGTTTCATCATGGGAGCAATGGAAGGCACTCATCCCGTCTTCAACTAAGGGTGGTCACCCTGGTGGAACACCCTTTTGTGTTCACCCGGGAGGTGGATGAAGATGGGCAATGCCCAGCAGGCCAGCTGTGCCTTGACCCCCTCACTAATGATACATCTGTGCTTGAGAACTTGTTTGAGAATCTTCAGGGTGTAAATGACACTGTGCCCATAGAGTTGAAGAAATGTTGCTATGGTTACTGCATTGACCTTTTGGAGAAACTAGCTGAGGACATGGGCATTCATTTTGACCTTTACATTGTTGGAGATGGTAAATACGGTGCCTATAAAAATGGCCGCTGGACAGGACTGGTTGGGGACCTCATGAGTGGGGCAGCACAAATGGCTGTGACCTCATTCAGTATTAACTCTGCCCGGAGCCAAATAATTGACTTCACTAGCCCTTTTTTTTCCACCAGTTTAGGCATACTTGTAAGGACTAGGGATACAGCAGCACCGATCGGGGCCTTTATGTGGCCTTTGCACTGGAGCATGTGGTTAGGGATATTTGTGTCTTTGCATGTCACTGCCATATTTCTCACCCTTTATGAATGGAAGAGCCCATTTGGCATGACTCCCAATGGTCGTAACAGAAAGAAGGTGTTTTCTTTCTCGTCTGCCCTCAATGTCTGTTATGCCATCTTGTTTGGCAGAACAGCTGCCATCAAGCCACCCAAGTGCTGGACAGGGAGGTTTCTGATGAACCTCTGGGCTATATTTTGCTTATTTTGCCTATCCACATACACAGCTAACCTGGCTGCTGTGATGGTGGGGGGAAAAATCTATGAAGAGCTCTCTGGAATACATGATCCTAAGGTAAGAAAATACAAGTATGATAATATGGGTAATGCCAAGATGATTTGTCTATGCATGACTGGCCTCTTGTAAACTAGGTGTGTATCTTTTTGTTGAGTAATTGAAATCGTATTACACATACATCTTTACAGAGTTATTCTAAAGAAAACCCTAAAGAAAATTTGGCAGTTACATTACCAAATAGATTAGTAAAATTGCCACTGAGTTTAAATAAATCAAGTTCCTTGTAGTGTTCTAATTAAAGCCTTGTAAAAGGAGACCATGCTGAAGAATACATTTAATGAGAGTTGAAAACTTGTATCAGTTAATCCCATTTGTAATCTTTGGCTACCCAAACATTAGATGCAGAGTTTATATCTAAACTTGGAGTAACCAGGTTTTTGTTTGTTTGTTTGTTTTTGTTTTAGCTGTTTTTAGTTTATAGTTTGTAATTTACACAGATTAAAAATAAATGGCAGCACTTCAGGTTACGGTGCACAAATAACCATGTAATTACTGTGTAACTATATGGTAATAATCCAGTTTTACTGGGTAAATACCAATTGTTTTCCATTTTTTCATTGTAACTACTGTTGGTTTATGTAGGTAGTTAAATGGAAATGGTCTTGTTTCCTGTTATAATTAGAATTTTAACAATCTGCTGTTGCCTGTCATCTTAAATTGGTATTCTCATTAACACAGTTACTGATTGCAATGAGAAACAGGCTGCAAATAAATGAACAGTTACTCAGTTACAGTATTCCAGTCTATTCCAACAGTAGTTACAATGAAAGAAAGGAAAACAACTGGTATTTACCTAGTTCAACTGGATTATTACCATAACATTACACAGTAATTACATGGTTATTTGTGCACTATAATCTAAATTTGCTGCCAAATAAATAATGTGAATACTTTGATCCACTCCAGTAAATTCCCGATGCTTTGCAGAGAAGACACTGAAGTTGCCAAGTGTTACTTGACTGAAAACACACTCAACTTGATCGTGGTAACTTTATCAAATTCTGGGCTCTCAACATTGGTCAAAACTAAAAAAAAAAAACTGCATTATTTCAACTTATTTCCAAATATTACTGATAGTGTATTTGTTCCAAGACTGTTTCCTAATGCTGACTGCTAAAGGCAGCACTGCCTTGGAAGCACTTTTTAAATCTATTTTCTATTTCTGCAGTTTCAGCTGTGAATCATTTATCTGACCAATGACTACAAAGTTTTACTTACAACTTTTTTTTTTGTACTGAATGCAATTAGGGCTTTTGTTTTCAAGCATCTCAAGACAGAATTAAAATTAGCAACATTATCAGTGGTTACACCATTTTTGTGTACTTGAAATAAGGTATAATGGCTTTGCTGTTGCATGTTACAAGGTAATAATGGAGAGTTTGCTTTTTGAGAGAAGGGCTCTAGCTTCCCTGTGAAATGTCTCATTAGTAAGCTTTTTTTTGTTTTGTTTTTAATTGAAGTGACTGATGGTAATAGACATTTGATTTGCCATGCTTGACTTACTTAGACAATTCAGGCTTGAAAACAATCAAAATAATCAAACAAAAACACATAAATGGTTTCTGTCTACGCTCTGACCATAGCTTGAGCAGCAGAACTATAAAACAAGCTTTGAGTTATAGCCATTTTGAAGACATCAATGTAAATTAGTCTTCCTTTAAAAAATAAAAAGAAAGAAAGAAAAGAAAATGGTCTGTTGCCCAAGGCACTGCTTTTTACATTTCATAGCAAAAGTAGAGCCGGGACTAGATTATTTTTTAAATGTGCACTCCATTGCAAGCATTTCTGTTTCAGAGTTATATAGACACTGAGATATTCCATTAAAATCATTCTCCTTGAATATTAATGAAAAAGTTTAATTTAGTCATTCTCTTTGTTTATTATATTTTCAAAAAGTTGAAACTGATTATAAGCAATTTAACTTTTTTAAAATTGAATTTCATCATCATTTTAATTAGTTAACACGCTAGACTACAAACCTCAGGCATTGTTGTAAAAGCCTTTCTGTGCTTCAAATATTTCCTAAAATTAATGTTTATAATTATGGGGTGCCATGTGTAAAAAAAAAAAAAAAAAAAAAGGTGTTCCTATTTTAACATGTCTTTTTTTCCAGATTTAACTTAAATATTTAACTGGCCAGGTAAATCTGGAGTTTGTATGCAAATGACCTCTGTCAACTTTGTGCTTTCACGCGATTTTATTGGCTATTGCAATGCTAATCTGGGAATATGCCAATGTAAGCATTACAAAAGCCAATAAAATTGCGAGAAACACAAAGCGAGCAGAACTCATTTGCATACAAACTCCAGATTTAGCTGGCCAGTTAAATATTTAGCTAAATGTTAAATCTTGTTAAGGGAATTAATATTTAGTTAAATATTTAGGTAAATGTTAAATCTTGTAACTAGATTCATAAATAGTAGATTCTAGCACCAGGGTACCTCATAAAGCATCAGCAACATTAAATTCTGCCACCAGTAGATATATCTATTTATTTTTATTTTATTTGAAAAAAAAAAAAAAGTTTTATTCCTTAGCAACCATCAGATGGTGGTAGTTTCTCATTGGGTCTGGGCTACTCACATCTGCATACACAGGAGAGAAGGTTCATGTCGTGTGGGAAGTTGTGATGGGGGCTTGACTGGGGCAGCGTTTGATAATTTAGCACCAGTATTTAGCGTTATACATAAGCCAGGGTGCAAATCGTTTTGAAAATTGGTGATAAACTGCTTGAAAGTTGCACCAATTTTCAAATTGATTTGCACCCCGGGTATTGTATAATGATACATTATTTATTAAAGGCTGTATTGAAGGACAAGCTGGTAAAGACTAAACTGTATTCCCATATTCAGTGTATTTTATTAAAAAGTAATAACACTCTCCCTTTTTTTAAGCTTCACCACCCTTCCCAGGGTTTTCGCTTTGGGACTGTCCGGGAAAGCAGTGCAGAGGATTATGTTAAGAAAAGCTTTCCAGAAATGCATGAGTACATGAGAAGATATAATGTGCCAGCTACACCAGATGGAGTGGAACACTTAATGTGAGTAATTTGAATATTTGTAGCAAAAAAAAAAAAAAAAAAGACATTCAAGCAAAACTAAAACCAGCGGTCCAGATAAGCTGAATACCTGCCACTTTTACACACAAAAATCCATAATATGCACTAAGTTTAAATTGAACATGTAAAAATATGCATAGCAATTTTATTACACTGCTTGTCTGCCTTCCCTCTTGCCTCCCCTAAAACTTCCACTTACAACTACATCTCCCAGAATACAATGGCTTCAGTTAATAGAAAACTGTATACAAGAAAAACCAATCCAACAAACAGGATCCAATCTCTGGCTAGCCCTGCTGTCTTTGCAGCCAATCACAGTAAAAAAAAAAAAAAACAATTTGAACTACACAGGTTGAAGCAGAAACACCCCAGTCCAGGTGCCTTTAATATTAAACTGTTTTATAACTTATTAATGCATTTCCTTATTTTATTTATCTGTATAGCTTTAAAGTGAAGTTTTAATATGTTCACTGAGTTTAAGAATTTAATGCTAAAATATAAGTAATGAAATTAATTTTCAGAGTCAGAGTGATACCTTGAAAAAAATGCGCTGAGCTGATAAAGAACCTTCAGTCTAGGCAGCATTCTCAAAAAAAAGTGTTGCAAGAGGCAAATCATGTAACAAGCTGGCAACAGGTGTTTTTAGGCAAATTTGCTGATTATGAAAATCTCTGTTGCCAAGCCAGATTTCTGGTCTGAAGCACAGAATTCAAGATGGCCGCCTGTGACAAAGTGCCCCGCCCCTGGGCTATTTATTTGTGTTGTATGTTACGTGCAGTGTGTTAATGTTGGTGTATAGTTATTGGTACATGAGATATAAATGGGTCTGTGTAACACGAGTATTTAAAATGTATATTTGTATTTAGGCACGAGGATTGCACAGCACTTCACGTGCAGGTAAAATAATAAATGAGCACAGGGAATTGCACTTTTATTAATTCACGTACAGTTGTACCGAGGCTCCAATTGAATGATTGATGTCTCGGTACAGCTGCATAAAAGCAGCATGTTTTCACTCACTCGAGGTTGTGTGTTCAGTGAGTGGAGAACGGGTGTGGAGAGGAGAAAGTAAGACGTAAAGTAAATCATAAATCAGCTCATCGTGTTTGTCTGTGTAGTCCGTTTTGTTTGTATATTTATTTTGGCTAAAGTGCCGTGTCCTGTGTTTTGTTTGTCTTTCAACCTTTTATTTTCTGCTTGTGTAATCATTAAATACTGAGCACAAGCAAGTGCTCAGCTTCACCAAAAACTCCACCTCTCTGTTTATTTTTGTGTTGGCTCCTGTTTCTGGTCTGACGTCACCCACTACAGCCGTCTTTGTGATACCGCCAAATAAATAAACTGTGATTTCTCCGGTTCTAGATCAGCTAAACTTGAAATTTCAAAACTTTTTATGAGGTTGTTGAGGTCTAGAAATTCAATGGAATATGTTTTATAAGTGTTGGAATGTTTAAAATGTATATTTCCAAAATGGTAACAAAATATTGGGGGAAAAAATGAAAAGAATGGATGAAAATGTTAACAAATTTTGTCATATAATCTTTATTTTTTTAAACAAGAACAAAATAATGTTTTAGTATCACATTTCGTGTCCTATAGTTCAGATATTGCTGGATCGAATCTGGGATATCCCATTTACAGGCCATGCACCACCCGGGCAGGGACAGTTCAAGATGGCTGGGTATTCCCTGTCTCACCGTGCATTAGTAACTACTGTAAGTCAGTATGGAGGTTGTAGTGATGAGATAGGGTGTTAAAATAGGGCATTTCCAAATTGGGAGGAAAACAGAGGTAAAACAATTGTCTATTTCAAATTTTAAAAATAAATAAGAAGTAAACTGCAACAAACAGTTTTCCAGGCAAGTTCTATTAAAGTGACTGCTATCAAAACATTAGACGTTTAAACATCTGGCACTGCAAGAGCACATGGTTATGCATTACAATTGTGCTTTTCTGCATTTGCACATACGGTCCCTGCGTTGTCTTGTCTTGCAAGAACATCAAATCACATCCGGAACAGCATTCAAAGTTGTCAGAATGAGGGCCAGTTTTCCTCCAGCATCAAGTTTCCACCCTGAGTCAACTGATGCAGGAAGTTTCATTTCAGCATGGTGGGCATTCTCCCATATGGCTGCTTGATAGTGTGAACGCATGATGTGCTGTCGCAGTGCATCACTCGTTGGGGATAGAGATTCTGTTTTTTTTGTTTTGGCAAACATAACGTGACGGGCAGAGTCCACACTTGTAACCTGTGATCCGACCCTGTAAAGCTTCAAAACAAACTCTTCAGCACTATGCATTGCATTTTCAGTTAAAGGAACCTTCCCTAGTTCAGAAAGCAGCTCAGCATGGCTTGTGAATACCTTCCACCCTGCATGCTTGCTGTTGTTTGCAAGGTAAGACGTCACATTGCATCCTGTGAGTGCATAAATGCAAGCAAATTGGACTTCAGCATTGATGGCAACTGAAAACATAATGTATGAATTGGATTAAACTTCCTCCTCTTTCCTGTTCCAGCCACCATCCATAGTTTTGTGCACTGCATGTTCTCAACGTGGTGAATCAGAAGCAGGAATACATCAGTGTCCCGAATTGAAACCACTACTGTATCGAAGCTGCTGTTGACTGCATGCAGTACCATTTGTTTGTCTGCATCTTCATGTAATGCTTGCAGTGGTGTTACATCTGTTGATGGATTGGTTGATATCACTTCTATTTCATCTTCAAAACCTTCAGCAGCAACAACTTCAAGGTTGGGATAATTGCATGAGATCAGCTGTTCAGAGAGGAAGTTGCAAGATCTGCCTTGTTCTCTGCCAATGCCAAAACGTTTGTCCAGTTCTTTGGCAGTGGCACATCTCTGTTCTCAATGACACGCCTTATTGGTCGGGACGCTTTTGAGCGCTTCTGGTGAGTTCTGGTCTTGACTGATTTTTCCCAATAACTCTGTTGTATGTTGAGCCAGCTTGTTCTACTTGTTCCACAAAAATGTCAGCGAGGTTGCCAAATGTAGTTGCATTTGCAGGTTTTCCAAGAACCACTACCATTGCCTGGCCATCGATAATCAGTTTTGGGCGCTCAATCTGCTCTGGATATTCAATATCTGCTATCAGCAGATTCATCAGTGCTGCTTTATCTCCACTATTCATTTCAGCCAACGCAAGAGGCACCGGGAGAAATTCATGCTTCAAGATGAACAAAAGATCAACTGGCCTCCCAGCCTCATAAGCTGTGATAAGCCTCTGTAATACACTTCTATCAGCCTTGATTAACTTCTCTGTTGACGTCTTTTACATCTTCACATTGTACAGGTCACTGAAAGTGGGAGCATTATTTTTTGGTGATAAATCACTGCAGGCTTTCCATCTTCATTTAGCACAAGGTGCTCCTCCACAAACTTCATGACCTGTTTCTATACAAGTCTTTTGACATTAAGAAGTGATGTTTGAATTTTCTCAGTAGCAAGGTCTTTGGTGGCAACATTTTGTAGCGTCCCAGAGCTGGCATCCCGTGAGAACACGTTGAACATTGTCTCGCTTGCGGCGACCGGCAGTCAGTTCAGTGTGACCCACAGGGGAAGGATAAAGACCAAACATTACAAGCGTTTTCTGTATGATGTCAGTCCCCCCAGTAGTAGGGAAGGGCCCATTTTTGCAAGGCTGAGGTTTCATTTGTGACACCAACAATGCCACCAGAGTCTATGCCTGTGCCAACAATCCACTCTTGGGCGTGGTCTGCATCCACTTGATTAAACTTCTGCAGTGACCTCTTTGACGACGAAGTCACCTCTATAGAAAGCTGCCTTGACTTCCGCTGGGAGTTGGTTCACTTTGGCAATGAAAATTGTAAGTGACTTCAAATAGTTTGTGTGGTCTTACCTGGCAATATGAAGCACCATCTCTGAAAGCGTAGAGATAAAGATCCCACTTGCCATCACAAATTGCCCGTGTGACCATGAGCAGTGTAGAAATCATCTCCATGTAGCTCCACCAGAATGCAAAGTTCACATTCTCTTGAGACTCAATGTCCACAAACTCACTAATGTAGTGCTGGGTATTATATCATTATTTATGTAGTGCTGAGTATTACATGCACCATTATTTAGTTTGATCTCAATAACCCCATAAAAAAGTTAATAATAAAAGTTATTTGACAAAATTTGTTAACATTTTCATCCACTGTATTAATTTTTTCCCCCAATATTTTGTTACCATTTTGAAAATGTAAATTGTGAACATTTCTACACTTATAAAACATATTCCATTGAATTTCTAGACCTCAATAACCTCGTAAAAAGTTTTGAAATTTCAAGTTTAGCTGATCTAGAACCATAGAAATCACAGTTTATTTATTTGGTGGCCATCTTGAATTCTGTGCTTTAGGCCAGAAATCCGGATTGCCAACAGAGATTTTCATAATCAGAAGGGTCAAATTAGCCTAAAAACACCTGTTGCCAGCTTGTTACATGATTTGCCTCTTGCATCAATTTCTAAGATCTTTTTAGAAATTTCTGCCTAGACTAATTGTAGAACACACACGTGTTGTACAGTAGTTTATAGTAACATTGCAATTTAAATGGAAGGCTTTTTTTAATGCCTACTCCGTTACCATTAAAGATTGTACAGTATTTATCGAGATTACAAGGTAATGTTGCAGTTTACCCCCTGAAAATACATTTTACTTTGTGTTAAAATTAGAGGCTAAGTTTCTCCCAGATCCAAAACCTTATCTGAAGCACTGACTAAAAGCATTGAAACTTTTGAGATTGAGAATCAGTTAGCTTTAAGGCTGCCACATTTAAACGTGCAAATGCCTACATTTAGTTTACTATTAATAAATGTTTAAAATATCCATAAACTATAAATTAACATTAAGCCGCACATAAATCTGTATCATTTTATCCCTGGTGTGTTTTTGTATTACATTGTAATCACATACTGACTGAATGGCATTGCGGTTCAATATTAAACAAGCTAGCTTATTTTTCTTATATTTTTTTTTTACATACTTGCGTGCCAGCACTCGTATACTGTACTAGCACTCGTTAAGAAACTGCAGTCCACAATGCACCTGACTGGACTCAAATGAATGCTCATTAAATTGCTTTGCTAGTTTATAATGATGCAGTGTTGACATTTTGAAATACAATTTCCTCTCTAAGTGAAAGAGGAGATGGTATTTAGAAAAAAAGTTCAATGAAGAGTTGTTGTATGTAAGAGGTGTGTGCTTAAGATTGTGCTTTATGTTAATTAGCCATTTTCCTGACCTAGATGAATCACGCCTCGGGAAAATTAATTTTCTAAGCATATTCTTTCTTCTACTTTATTGACATTCAACTTTTGGGAGCCCTTTTGATCTGTCAAGCCTTATGGGAACTTAACTGATTAATTTTTCATTTTGAGCTTTTTTTTTATTTATTCATTAATCAAGTGTAAACTCATTGAGACCAAAGCCTTGTTTGCAATGACTAGTCTTGCATACCATTCACCTTTAAGGCCTGCAGTGTAGGCCCTAGGGGACAAAAACCAGAGGTAACTTGCAAAGCCAAATTAATTGGTAAATACCCTGTGGGTCCTCAGCCAAATCTGAAAGAACAAGAAACATATTTCTAAGAAACAAAACTAATACTTTTTTAAACGTGCCCTGTGACTGTTTTTACTCCCTTAGTACTGTAATGTGTAACATTTTCTTTTAGGGATGATCCACAGAAGCTAGATGCCTTTATCATGGACAAAGCGCTTTTGGATTATGAGGTGTCAATAGATGCTGACTGCAAACTACTGACAGTAGGGAAGCCATTTGCTATTGAAGGTATTTTTTTTTTTTAGAAATTGAATCTATACACTTTGAACTGTGTTCTATTAGGGTTTTGTGAATTATTTTTATTTTTAAAGCAATGCAGTTGCAGTTTCACAATCTTTCTTCCTTGACTACAGTATGCTGGACTGTATTGACCATTTATATAAGATATGTATATGTATTTAGCTACTTTATATTGTTTCTAATAATTGAAGCTAATTAATTTATATGACTCTTAACAACATCGTGGTAATGGTTTTTAATAATACCAATTTGTCTGATGGAATTGTATGGTGAATATTGGTTTTTCTACACCAGTGCAAGACTACTAGTTCAGTTATCCACCAGCATGAATTCATAATGACAGAACATTTCTGAAGTAATCAACATATGGTTAGGGTTCATGCTTTTAATAATTGGTGCTGTGACTCTGATCTCATACCTGATCATTCAAGGCTGGCTAGAGTAATGGGAGTGTATTGGCGCTACACATTTTGACCCCTGTCAGTAAATTTAAGTTAAAACCTTTGGCATAGTGAATAGTGCGTAACTGTCTCCAGTTTGTGCCGGATTGTGCCCAGCCTGCTCTCTGTTACATGGGTTACAGCTGAGTGCTATGAACCAAATCGCCAAGCAGCATTCTGACTGTTTGGATTTTTGAAATCTAAAAGGCCATTTAAAATGATAGAATGCCAATATTGGTTACTAGATTAGTTTTTTGTTTTTGTTTTTAATGCTAATTTATTGAGTTGGGTACCATACTACCACATGCTGTACATCCCAGTAAACATAATATTATTTTACTGTATTTGAATGACTAGGACTCGGACCAAATCAAAACTTTGATAATTATTACAACCTTTCTAAGAAAGAAAAGTTAAACATTGGACTGTCACATCCGGAATGTTTATTTCATTTTTAGTTTAAGGTTTTCTGCACTAACTGGACATCTTATCAACCCCTTAGGATATGGAATTGGCCTTCCACAGAATTCTCCGCTAACCTCAAATATTTCAGAGTATATCAGTCAGTACAAATCTGATGGCTTCATGGACATGCTGCATGACAAGTGGTATAAAGTTGTACCATGTGCCAAAAGAAGTTTTGCTGTGACGGAGGTAAGAACTTTTTTAAAGTGTGTGTATATATATATATATATATATATATATATATATATATATATATATATATATATATATATATTATAGATATATATATATATATATATATATATATATAATCTAATTCACAGAGATAGTTTTCTCATAGTCCTACTCTGTGCTTCAAAGTACACAGTGGGTGTGATCATGATTTTATATTATTTTGTAATGTCAATTGGAATCATTACTTCACTAGGGGTTTGCCTGAGTCTGAGTACAAACAAGTATTTATAGCGAGTATGACCATTTTTCCTAGATCAATATTACACAAGTAATTTTGCTATTACTCGGTATGCAAAGAAAAACTGAAGCCTATAGATAGACAATCCAGGGGAGAAGGAGGAGGGACACAATTTGGAACACAGTGGAGCTAAGCGTCATTGTGTGTTGTGTGAGTGAGGGCGTCAGGCAGGTGGAATGTTCAGCTCAGAATCAAACTCTTTTCAGATATAACTAGTAAACAAATAATACAAAATAAATCTGGTCTAAAAGGTTTTCATAATGCACAATAAATCACCACTCCATCACAGACACCCTGTATAATTTAATAATAAACGTATTACTGCGCAACAGGAATTGAAATGACACATTAGAATTTCAAAACGATAAAAAGCATTGTTAATCCTTACCCTTGTCAACAGCAAGGGGCTCAGATGGACCCAAGCATATTTAAAATGAACAGATATCATAACTCTTAGAAGATCGTGGGATAGCCTTACACTGGATTACACTTTAATCGTTTACCTTTATTTTGATGCCAAGAACATCCTTGTCCGACTTGGGAAATGGGAGAAATCCTTCTTCAAAGTGCACATGGTATATTTTTGGGGTTCACCCTTTCCACTTTGCAAGGTTTACAAAAATGTAAACATTTTCACATAACACAGTCACAGCTGCTGCTTACTGGCAGCATACAGTTTTGAAAGTTGCAGGAGAGCTTACAGAGATGTAGAAACGGTGTGTCGTATCTAAAATTATTGATGTAAGTATAGATACTAATTTGTTTAGCCAATAGTCATTTTCATGAAACTGTACATTTAAGTGTGTATAATACATTTGTTTTCAGTACTGTATTCGGTAACTGCATTCTTTACAGCATCCTGCTTATTCCCTCCTGCAGTACATTATTGAAAAAAGAAAAAAGAAAATATTCAGTGAGCAAAAAAGTTGTGTCTTGCATATACTGTTTAGGCTATCATGTGCAGCTCCTGCTTACTTGCAGAATAGAGTGTTGAGAGTTTCAGGGGAGCTGGGATGAATGTAGAAGAGATGTACTGCTTCTAAAATGATTGATTTAGCTCTGCAGATTAATTTATTTAGCTGTTTGTCAATTTTCTATTATCCGATTATTTCAATGTACATTACTGAAATAAAATATGATTTTATTCTGCAAGTATAAGACTAGACAGAAGTGGTGAAACTCAAAAGGCAGAGAAAATTTTCTTGGTTCCAGTCCAGTTTTACTAGTCCACTTCAAGGCTTGGCATTAGCACTCTCCACTTTGTTAACGGAGGGTCCTTACTGTTATACCCCATGGGTGGGGTCTTAAAGGTGACTTTAGTGTCCTTAAAGTTACCGATTTCCATATGGTGATTTACACAGCGACTGCAACGCTTAATATTCATGACACTGAACTTTATAGTTGAAAGGAATATCCAAGAAATTTCTTACAAATCTATTATTTGTCAAAGCATGGTCCCATGTTTTAGACAAAACAGCTTCAGTTTAAGACAACCAATCAGCAAGCATTAATTTGTCTTCTGACCTTACACTGTGTTTTGTTTACAAACCATGTGTGATACATCATTACACACACACACACACACACACACACACACAAGACATTTGTTGCAGAAAATTGTTGCAGGGTAGAATAAGACCAATGACAATCTGAAATGATCCTGTCTTTAAGCAATACTCCCCAAACCAATTTATATGCTGTTAACTGTAAGCCAAACATTTCTGTGGAAAGGGGAATTGTAAGATATGCATAGTTCAAAGAAAGAAAAAAAAACATTTGGGGATTCTGAACTCACTCAGGAGAATTGTCTCAGATTCACTTGTAACAATATATAATTATTACAGAGGGAAGTAGATACCTTTTTAAATAAGGAGACTAGTAAAACAAAAATAAACACAAATAAACTGTTTAGGAACACAAAGTTTAGGAAGAAGCAAAGTTTACTAGCTTTACAACATTTACATTGTTTTTTTCTAATTGTCAAAATTGAGGCAACATTAGACCAGGAAGAGAATGGACACAGCATGTTTATTGTAAATGAACAAAATAAACGGTTGAAACAAAACAGAATAAACAGACCAAATAAACACTGGATAAATATTGAATAAAACAAATATCATGCTGGTGTAATACCAGCATGAATAGAAATTGTAGTACTTAAATTTTAAAGCTTACTCCCAACATTCTGTCCCACTCTCATCATACTGAACACCCAACCCTGTGTGTGAAACACTCATGGTTTTATGCATCTGTACTGAGACTCGATTGCTAATCAATCATTCAATTGAATTTTGGCACAGTCAGCACGTGGTCTAATTGTGCACTCCTCGAACCCCCGTACAAATACCTACTTTAATCTGCACGTGAAGTGATTGTGAAATCCCTGTGCCTAAATACAAATATACATTTTACATCACCTGTACTACATAACCCACACTGCATGCAGTACTATAATAATACATATAACAGACAATATAAAACACAAAATACGCATAGGGATGGGGCTTCGCGCCACAGGAGGGTATGGGATAGGTTGCCTAGTCATGTTGTTGAGACAGACTCACTTGGATTCTTTAAGACCCAAACTGAAAAAGTGCAGAGATCAAAAAGTTACGAGCACAAATGGGTCAAATGGTTTCCTCTCGCCTGTACATTTTCTTATGCTCTTATAAAGCAAAATTATTTCTTACTTTTTAAAATCTTCTGTCAGAGCATTGGTTTTTTAAAGCCTTCTTAAAATGTTTTTTAAATCCCCAAAAGTAATGACTAAAGCTAAGGTTTACAATTTTAGAAAAGCAAACTATGAAGGTATGAAACAGAGACTAACAGAGGTAGATTGGAGTAAAATAGAGAAAACACCCACAGAAGAAGGATGGTTGTTCTTCAAAAATGTAGTACTAGAGGCGCAAAACAATTATATCCCTAAAGTAGACAAATCTAAATGTAAAACTAAATTGCCAAAATGGTTTAATAGATCAATTAAAAAAAATATTCAGCGAAAAAAGGCACTTTACAGAGCATTAAAAAAGGACCAAAAAGAAAGTACGCAGAAAGAGTACACAGAACTGCAAACGCAAGTCAAAAAGGAAGTTAAAAAGGCCAAGAGAGAAATAGAAATGAACATTGCTAAGGGAGCTAAAACCAATTCCAAAATGTTTTTCCAATATTACAACAACAAGCGAACATTCAAAGAGGAGATTAAATGTTTAAGAGATACAAATGGCAAAATCGTAGATGAAGAAAAAAAAATAGCAAATATATTAAATGATTACTTTTCACAAGTTTTTACAAAGGAAGATACTGACAACATGCCCCACATGTCATCCAGTTTTAAATAACTTTAGCATAACTGAGGCAGAAGTGTTAAAGGGACTAGGAGCTCTTAAAATAAACAAATCCCCTGGGCCGGATGAGATCCTCCCAGTAGTACTCAAAGAAATGAAAGAAGTAATTTACAAACCGCTAACCAAGATCATGCAGCAGTCTCTTGACACAGGGGTGGTACCGACAGACTGGAAAATTGCAAACGTAATACCGATCCACAAAAAGGGAAACAAAACTGAACCAGGTAACTACAGACCAGTAAGCCTGACTTCTATTATATGCAAACTTATGGAAACTATAATAAGATCCAAAATGGAAAATTACCTATATGGTAACAGGGTCCTGGGAGACAGTCAACATGGTTTTAGGAAAGGGAGATCGTGTCTAACTAACTTGCTTGATTTTTTTGAGGATGCAGCATCGATAATGGATAATTGCAAAGCATATGACATGGTTTATTTAGATTTCCAGAAAGCTTTTGACAAAGTCCCGCACAAAAGATTAATTCTCAAACTGAACGCAGTTGGGATTCAAGGAAACACATGTACATGGATTAGGGAGTGGTTAACATGTAGAAAACAGAAAGTACTGATTAGAGGAAAAACCTCAGAATGGAGTGTGGTAACCAGCGGTGTACCACAGGGATCAGTATTAGGTCCTCTGCTATTCCTAATCTACATTAATGATTTAGATTCTGGTATAGTAAGCAAACTTGTTAAATTTGCAGACAACACAAAAGTAGGAGGAGTGGCAAACACTGTTGCAGCAGCAAAGGTCATTCAAAATGATCTAGACAAGATTCAGAACTGGGCAGACACATGGCAAATGACATTTAATAGAGAAAAGTGTAAGGTACTGCATGCAGGAAATAAAAATGTACATTATAAATATCATATGGGAGATACTGAAATTGGAGAAGGAATCTATGGAAAAGACCTAGGAGTTTTTGTTGACTCAGAAATGTCTTCATCTAGACAATGCGGGGAAGCTATAAAAATGACTAACAAGATGCTTGGATACATTGTGAAAAGTGTTGAATTTAAATCAAGGGAAGTAATGTTGAAACTGTACAATGCACTAGTAAGACCTCATCTTGAATATTGTTTGCAGTTCTGGTCACCTCGCTATAAAAAAGATAATGCTGCTCTAGAAAGAGTGCAAAGAAGAGCGACCAGAATTATTCCGGGCTTAAAAGGCATGTCATATGCAGACAGGCTAAAAGAATTGAATCTGTTCAGTCTTGAACAAAGAAGACTACGTGGCGACCTAATTCAAGCATTCAAAATTCTAAAAGGTATTGACAGTGTCGACCCAAGGGACTTTTTCAGCCTGAAAAAAGAAACAAGGACCAGGGGTCACAAATGGAGTTTAGACAAAGGGGCATTCAGAACAGAAAATAGGAGGCACTTTTTTACACAGAGAATTGTGAGGGTCTGGAATCAACTCCCCAGTAATGTTGTTGAAGCTGACACCCTGGGATCCTTCAAGAAGCTGCTTGATGAGATTTTGGGATCAATAAGCTACTAACAACCAAACGAGCAAGATGGGCCGAATGGCCTCCTCTCGTTTGTAAACTTTCTTATGTTCTTATGTTCTGATAAATGTCATTATTTATTTTCCTAATAGTGAATTAAGAGAATTTTGAATTTCTGTGATTGAGGGCCCTTAAGAATGAAGTCTAAAGTTTGTTTCAGGGCTTGGCATAACTTCCTGAATAGTAGCACTACTGTAAGGCCAGGATAATTATTCAGCCAAACTATACTGAACTACACAATTAACTCTTTTATTGTACAGTATAATAAACCAGTGTACCTTGAAGACACAGAACAAAATGATTCAACACTGCATTTCTCCCCTGGATGGTTAACAAGAGAAGTCATTTCCTCTTTTGTTCGAGTGACCTTTAGATGTCTAGCTCCCCATGAATGTTTTTAGAATCTCTGATTCAGTGTTCAATAAAGCTGAAGTACTTTTTTAAAATGATTTTGAGCCAGTGTAACATCCAAATGTGATTCCAGTGAAAATATTACTCTTCCCAGAAATTGTGTAGCTTTCAAAGAGATTCTCAACTTTTTAAAAACCTCAATTAAAACACTTAAATAAGATGTGACAAGATATTTTCTTTTTTTAATTTCTGTCTTAAACAATAATTTTATCCAAATATAAACTGACTTTAGACACACAACTCAACAATTATAGCATTGAATGATTTTTTTTTTTTTTTTTTTTTTGGTCTTAGATGTGATAAAATAAAGTTAGGAATTACAAGAACATTTTCAGAGAGGTGCAGCTAATGTTTAGAAAATTTACTTTTTTTTAATAGGAAGCAAATTTTGAAGTTACATCATAATAAGCCCAGATGGATACTTTTTTTACAGCATTGTGGAATCTTCCTTTCTAATTAACCAAGAGCCATGGGAAAAAAGTAGATCTCACCTTTACTCTGCATGCACAACTTTCTGTAAGACAGTAAGAACTTAACAATCTACAAGGCAAGGTTGTTCATGGCAATGATGATGCAAACATTTTCTTTTTTCAGACATTACAGATGGGAATCAAGCATTTCTTAGGGCTTTTTGTAATGCTGTGCGTTGGAGTTGCATTGGCCCTTCTTACAACATTAGGAGAGCACATTGTCTACAGGCTGGTGATTCCAAGAATTAAAAAAAAATCGAAGTTAACGTATTGGCTTCATACAAGTCAGGTATGTACTGAAAGTAGATTATCCAAATTGTTTAAAACTGTTTAGTAAATAAGTAGGTAATTAAAAAACATTTACGGTAGACTCTAAAATAAACATTAACTGACTATCTTATGACCATTGTATTACTTTTAATATTCGGAATATTAGCAAACCACTATTGATTTCCCAGTATAGATTATCTCAGCTGGTAGTCGTAACAGAAAGAATACGGCACACTAAATACACTGTATATGTTTGTTTTGTTTTTCTGCAGAGATTACATCGTGCACTAAACTCGTCTTTTAGTGAGGACAGGTTCCAGCAGAAGGTGACAAAGTTGGAAAAAAGGTAGAGTATTTGTTTTCAGGATGACACTTACTGCAGAATCCATAATTTCAGAAGTTGCAGAAAGCACAGTTGACTTTTCATAATACATGTGAGTCAAAGATTAGAAAAGAAATGTCCAAAGTGTCCCAAAACTGTAACCTAACTTCACTACTGTATGTTTGTCAATTGGATTCTCATTAGTTAATTGGGAAACATGCTTTCAGATTTACTGGAAGTGGTTGCACCCGAATTGATAGATTCATCTTGAAGGCACAGGTTGTGCTGTTTGAGAGAAGCAAACATACTACCTCTTTTGACTATGACAGAACTTAAAGAGCTGTTTTTGTTTGGTTTCTTTGGTTACTCCTGGGTAGCTTTCAGGTTTTTTTTTTTCCTAGTGAAAATCTTGCAGATAGGTCAACAGTGGTCATATATCATTGTCTGGTATAGGTTTTCCTGATTTAGCAACCAGGGTGGTACTGAAAACTACATTTAGCAGAGTACTGGAGCAGAAAATGAAAAGGCCGCTAGACAACAATTCTGGCACCAGTACAAATGTTGCCTCAATTTTGACAATTAGAAAAAACAATGTAAATGTTGTAAAGCTAGTAAACTTTGCTTCTTCCTAAACCCAAGATTTTTGTGTTTGTTTTTGTTTTACTAGTCTCCTTATTTAAAAAATAGAGGCAAACCTTTGACATTGTCAACATACTTTATTAAAAATCAAGTGCCTGTCTCTAGCAGGGCTGCCAGCTGGCTTCAGAATTTACAGACACTTTAAGCCAGGTCAGATCTTTTAACTCACCTCTTTTTATTGAGCATGTAACATGAGTGTAAATTGTATGAGTTGTCTAAGGGCAGGAATTACTTCCTGTGTGGATCATTTTCATCAATCAGACCTATACAGCTTGCTGATTTGATGTATTTGTCTGATTGGGGCGGGACTGTGCAAAGCAGAAATAAGTATTACATTAATAGAAACTTAACCCCACAGTTAAACAAGAAAGAGTGCAGGTGAGTGCATAATTCTTTATAACGACGGAATTGCACTATTTTGATACATATTATTTACCATGTACATTTCAAGCAATATGATTTTAGTACATATTATGATGCTCTCCACATAGAATTGCACCTGCGATTAAACAGTTGAGCACATTTATTGAAGCCGCTCACACAATTCACACCCACTTGTTGATTTAACATTAATTTGTGGGGCGTGAGCTGGGAGTGTAAGGATAGGGCAGAAGCAGAAGGGAACAATAAGTAGGACAGAGTGCCGGCTAGAAAGGACCGGACCTAGGATAGAAGAGCGGGCGAGGCCCACTCTAGTATCAGACCAGCAAAGCTGGACATGGAAGCTAGGATAGAAGGTGGTCACTGACTGAGGGAGGCAATGCCGACACATCCCAGGGGCAGAGGACCCAGCGACCGAAACTGGATAGAAAGATGGTCACTAACTGAGGGCGGCAATGCCGACACAAACTAGGGGCAAAGAAACCAGCAACCGAAAACACATATGAGGGTTGTGACTCGGGGAGCCACCCCTCGGGAGGAAGACGGTCCCGGAAGACCAGAACACGAAAGGAGATAGAGAGAGAGAGAGGTACCCAGCGTCTGAGACTTCTGTAAAGGGGCGCTCGTTAGACCCCCAATTGGCTGAGACTTCACGCTGCCTGGGACCTGAAATAAGGACAAGGCATAGAGGTTAGTATGGGACTCGAGCACGGAGTAGCCACGTCCCGAATTGAGGCAGAGTATAGAACACAGTCTTGAGTGAGGCAAGATAAGCGCAGGAGCTGCGGCTCCTCATGTAATCTCCCACACCATGAGACGAACAAAAGACAGCACATGCCAGCGCATAACAAACAAAATACCAGAAGGACAAATGGGACAAACACGAAGATGGTTAGTAATTTAGTAGGATGTGACTGTGTATACCTGCTGCTCAGTGGAGAGGTAAAAACCCCTTAGATTAGGGGAAAACCTCTAGTGGCCCCAGCAGACAGGAAGCCCCCACTCTGGGCATACTAGCAATTTTAGAAGAAGCTGCAACTATATCAGAGAAGGATGAATGAATGTAGGAATCCACTGCAGAGGAGGACCAGCTCCCCCACATTCGTGATCATGCTGGGGAGGTATAGTCGAGGAGGGAGGCCTGCTCTGGAGGCGAGGGTAGAGAGGAGGGAGGCCTGCTTTTGTAGGCGAGGGTGGAGTCAAGTGATGATAGGAGTGAGAGGAATCAATAAACAGAGGGTCTGAAGGGGTGGGGGGTGGGTATGGGTTCCTGCTGGGGAGAGACCTTGAAAAGGGGGATAGGGGACTTGATACTTGACGGGTGAGTGGACTGACTGCGCTGAATTGATCCGTCTTGGAGGTATGCAGCCAAGTGATGAATTAGCATGGAAAGGCAGACAGCTGATCTCCATGGGTACATCCTTGTAGGGGGAGAAGCATTTTTTCTGAAGAGTGGAAATTAGCAAATGGAGAATATATGTTGATATAGATAGACAGGAAGGTGAGGCAGGGGGAAAGCTCTTAAGAATCCCACAGAGGGTCAGGCGGACTGCTGGTATGGAGAGACTGGAGGGAGATGGAGAGAATCCCTAGCATGTATGATGAGAGCCAGGATCCGGTTTTGATTGAAGGGCTATGATTATTTCATTCTTGGCGCAGAAGTTTAAAGACACTGAGCAGGCTGTAGAATAGGAGCTCTTGAACAAGGGGCGAGGGCTGCAGACATGTAGTGCTGAGCAGATTGAAGGAGGTTACTGAGAGTAGGATTTAGTCATATAGCATCTGGAGAAGCTGAGGATTCTGGATGGGGGTTATGGAAGCAGATGGGACCAGCGGACTGAACTTGGATACCGAAAGTAGAGGCAGAAGGAGAACTGGATCTGAGGGCTGAGGTGGCAGCTGGACTGAACGAACATATGAATTGGCTGCTGGGGAAGCTTGGCACCTTTGCACCCCATATTCTAGAAACAAGGGCAGAGAGATGAGATGCTGCCATTCTGTGTGTTAGTTAATACAGGTTCGATCAACGGTTTGCTACTATCATGTCTGCTTGAAATGGAAAAGGTAAACTCACATTCAGAGATTTGGGTTTCGCAACGCCAGTTATTCTCTTAATAGTGGAACTCCTTAGCTCATAATCAAGACAGATTTCTAGTCTCGTACCACGTCTCAAACCAAGTATTAATGCTGTAACATTTGAGAGGATGAGCGGGGATATGAATAGGATTGCTGAAGAAGTGGCCCGTATTTTGATTAGAGTTAGCCTTGATTGTGGGAATGTTGCCACGATCTGCGTACTGGAGGAAGGCTGGACCATTGGAGGCTCTGGAGAAGTGCAGTTGCAGATTTAAACAGTAAACTAGAGCAACTTTTGCATGCTGCAGTAGTGAACAGATCTGAAGAGGGAGTGAAGATCTGCTGTAGTGAGGAGCGATTAACAGTAGAGGGTGGGATCTGCTGAACAGAGCAGAGGTCTGAGGAAGAAAACAATGGAGTGCTGTCAGTAGTGTGCAGAGGCCCAGCTGTAGAGAGCAGAGATCTTCTGAAGCAGAGATCTGCAATAGAGAATGGATGACTAACATCGGTAGAGTGTGGTGGTCTGCTGCAGAGAGTATGGATCTGCTGAATGTAGATATTGGTCTTTCAGTGTTAAGGCAGATTTAGATTGAGCCAGAGATGGGGCTGCTTTTGGGAGAGATGAAAAATTCAGAGATCTGAGACCGCTGCAGAACCCGAGAGGATGAAGAATATGTTGCGCCAATGCATCTGCAAAACCTATTGATTGGTCGGCAACAGTTCATGAGAGTATTGTCAATTGGAGGTAGGAGGACATTGCCTGGAACATTGATAATCGTAGGACATGGTTCCATGACTGAGTGGCAGCTCACGTTGATAAAATGATGACTTTGAAAGTTGAATATCGTGCCTTGATGAAGCTGGTCAGATAGGAGGAGTGGTGCCAGATGAGAAAACACGAATCTGGGAAAAGGAATAAGTCACAGGAATGGATGCCTGATGCAGAGAAGCTGGACGTTACTGTGATGGTAGATTCTGAGCATCTCAAAAACAGCTGAGTAAGGTTGCTTCATGACCAGGTCCTTGAAGAGGGGAAGAGTTGAAATTGGAGAATGTCAGTTGTTACAAAAGGTGGAGGAGGAGGGGGACTCCTGAGAATCCCTTGGAGTGATAACAAACTGCAGGAATGTATAGAAATGCTGGAGCATGCGAGCGTCACAGTGATAGCAAACCAGCTTAAAGACTGTATAGAATTTGTGGTGTTATACTGCCATCTAGTGGTTGTGATTGGAATTAACCATAGGTAAACCTTGAGTAAAGCCAGATAGAATATATTTGGTTATTGTGATTAAAATCCTTGTCAATGTACAACAACAATTGCGTATTCTTTTAGATTTGAATGTCTTCGTTACATGTTTTAGGACAGTTAGTCTTGTATATGAATACGTTAACGCAGTATTTAGATGTCACAATTCGGCAATTTGAATGAGCCCTAGCAGGTTGTGAAAGCGCAGCAGCAGCAAGCTAGAAGATTGTAGTACCGGGCCACAGAGCTAGCAGTACTGGATGAAGCTGCCTGGACACGATGGCGGCTTACCACTCCGTGCAGTCACTCAATGAGGGCGTTGCCGTGGTAGCCATGGACTGAGAGGCGCTGCTGGAAAAGTTGCAGAACAGCAGTGTTGTTGGAGCATATTGTGACCAGTGAAAAGCACAAGCCACCACAGGTTGAAATGGAGTATGAAATGGACTGGATAGATCTTTAAAACGTTGAACGTAGCTAATAGAAATCCAGGGCAGGATCTTCTGAAGGAACGGTAAATTGTGCTGGCTATGGGAGTGGGGGAGGGGCACTTGATTGCAAGCGAAGAGTAAAGAAAGATTCAGCTGACAGAGCTTTGTGGTGGATTTAAATAGAGGAGCTATGGCAAGGCAAACGCTGACGACGGGAGTGTCGATGTCTTGCTGAAGGAGCTTTGAAGGTTTTAGTGGAGGGCCAGTCTAATAAAGACGCGGACAAGTTGAGTAATGAAGCTGCGGTTTGGACGGCACTGGAAGCTGTATGGAGCAGGAAAGACTAATGCTGGAGCTCCTGCAGCCGAATGGAGAAGCTGAATGATGAGAAGAAGCACCGGAGCAGGTAGGAAAATAATTGCTAATATCTTGGGAGCACTGCCCAGAGAATTGACCTCTAGTGAAAGGCAATGAAGTGTAGATTAGCGGTGAAGCACAAAAAGCATTTGCTACAAAAACTAAACACTAGACAGCAAAGGTGCAAGTGATCAGGGCTTAAATAGAAAATAGGTACTAATTAACAGGAAATTGGAAGCCCCCTGCTGCACACCCCCTGAACTACGCTGGCTAACATTTCTTTTGTGGTTTAGTTGCGAGGTAAAAAACCTGACCTGGCTTAAAGTGTCTGTAAATTCTGGAGCCAGTTGGCAACCCTGGTCTCTAGTATAAATAACACCAGTCCATTTGATTTGTCCAATTGTATTTCTTGATCTTATTTTTAAGGTGCAATATTGGAAATAACCAACAAGCTGTGTGGAATACTGCAGGGAACACAAACTGCAACAGAAGGAAGTTTCCGTTTCGAGAAAACAGGCACAATGACTTTGAATTTAAACAATATAAAGACATCCCTCTCCCTCAGGTGAGGAGAGAGATCCCTGCTTCACCCACCTCAAATGGAAGAACAGACTCCTTGAGCATGGCAAGGGATTCAGTGATTCAGGAGCTGACAGAACTGGAGAAACAGATCCAGCTCATTAAACAAGAGCTCCAGCTGGCCATTAAGAGGAAAAATGAACTGGAGGATTACCAGCGGATAAATAAGATCACAGAACCTTAGATTAGCACATGAATATGGAATGCACTTTTAAGGAGCTGTGAAAACAAACTATGGTTGAATTTAGCCCAACACAACGGTCTTCTGTAGGCACTCTGTTCTAGAAACTCGAGTCTAACTGCCCAACTCAAGTTTCTAACACATGTCTTGTTGTTTTAATCACAGACTTTTGGGTGGTATTGGAAATGCAGCTTTGATGACTACACAGTTGAAAGCTTCAAGCTACGATCCACATTTTGTTTACTCCAGTATATATGAGAGCATTGCAGTACGTAAGCGAATGTGGGCACCACCACCCAAAAAAGGATGCCTGTGGAGCTGAAGTTACAGTAACTGTGCCTCCATCATAAACAGAAATGGTTTTTCAGTCCCTTGTTAAATTGGATTTAAACATGTGGTCCAGCTGTTAATCCAGAATTGCTAGGATACTGCTGTGCTTGGCCATCTTTTCATAACAAAAGGCACTGTTGTTGTTTTATTGGTTTGTATGAATCTGACGATACATTTCCACTTGTAATTGCACCATGATTTCAGAGTCAGTTTTTAAAAAGTTATAATATGTTTTAATTGTTACAAAATGGGTTTTATCAAGAGTAAATGAGTGCCCAAAGTATGCATGCTATTTAAATGTCTGATAAAATGGAGCACAACCCGTAGATATCAAAAGCACTTACAATGATGCCTATTTTTATAAACCAGTGTAATTCGGGGGGACATGAGCGAGGGCTCCTAACCCTACTTCCTTCCTAGCAATAACATCTGCTCATCACCTATTTAAACCCCAAGCCTTGAGTTTGCTCTGTCTTGCATTTTTTGTTTTCCACCATCCTCCCCCACTATGCTTTCCTCTTCTATTCGACTACATCACCTCTGCAGCTGGGGTTCCCCACTGCAACAGTGTCCCTCTTGCGGGTAAATGAAACTCTTCCCAACCATAGAAGCCCAGCCACCGCTGGCTTCATCCTCCGTGGGGAAGGTATTCCGGGACTCAAGGGGGACATCTGGCCGAATTTTATCTATCGCTGTCATCTTCCCATTTCTCTCCTCTAGATCCCCCTTGAGGGAAGTACCTGTTGCTTTCAAGCCTTGGAGACCGAACGGTTCGGTCCGCTTTAAGAAAATGTTGATAATTTTGGACGGAAGTTAATGCAGAAAACTTTTTAAAATAGCCACAAATTTTTAAATGTCCACGTAAATACATTTAATTTCACATCAATGTCAATGCCTAAACATTTTTGTCAAAATGGTCACTGAACCACCTTGCTTATTGTTTGACATTTATATATATATATTTTTTTTTTTTTTTTTTTTTTTTTTTTTTAAGCACCGGAGAGTGACTTTCTTCAGAACTAGTGTCATTAAAAAACAAAAAAACAAAACAAAAAAAACCCTACCCCACTGAAATTAAGGTTTACATTAGCATAGTTTGCAAGGATCTACCAGAAGCAGAATTTGCAATTCCTTAAGTTGTCAAAAGCCATCTTTATGGGGTTGATACCTGCTAAAGACAAATGTTTTGGACATTTTGAAGTTTTAGAAGTGATTTTTAGCCATTAATACTTTAGTGACTTTTTGTGTAACTGTTAAGAGGCTTGAACAAACTAAAACAACAAAAACAAAAATATTTTAGTCAAACCAATCTAGCACTGCTTTGTATTATTAAAGGTATTTTGCAAACCTGGGAGTACAGATTGTTTTAAATAGCATCAGCAGAGTCACTTACTCAGGTTGAAATAGAGTACTTGAGTAGTCGCTCCTTTCAAACACAATGTTGTTTTGGGCACATGCTTAGACAGTTTAATATCATGTTAAGAATGGTTTTAGCAGTCCTTTTTTTTTCCAGAGAAGTTGATATTAGCAAGCCTTTCCCTTGTTAACATAATGTTGTTTTTGGCTATGTACACTTAAATGCCTATTTTTGAAGGTCGTATTGGTATAATTTTATTTTTTAAAATTGGGTTTAATTTGTGACTTTTTTTAATTTATACTGCCATCTATGCTTCGTCTACTTTTTCTGAAGAAAAGATGTACAGTAAAATTTGCCCAACTGTCTGTGCCAATGAAAGCAACTAGTTTCCTCGTATTGCAAAGCAAATGCCTTGTCCACACAACAACTTGCTACTGTTATTTTCTTGCTTTGCTAAGGTTTGGAAGAAAAGAGCAGTAATGCTCATGCTTAGTATTTTAATCGGTTTTGGCAATGGATTTAAATATTGATTAAAAGGTCATGTCACTAATCAGTCGTACTGGTAAATGAATTGCAAAACTGTTATCTTCATGTTGTATCTTCAATGTATTTTGGTAAACCAATAAAGAGAAACAAAAATAGATGATTTATTTCCACGTTCATGATGTGGTGATGTAAAGAGACCAAATACTATGAGCATATACTCAATGCCCTCTAGTGTCCATATAAGCACATTACCATTGACAGCATCAGGCATCCTGTGGAGAACTAATAATAAAACCAAAAATTTGCATCCTATTTATGATGTGCACAGTATCAACTGTAACATGTCTGAAGCCGAGAACAACTAATCATGTGTGCAGGAACACATTTGGAGACTCCTGTTCATGAAAACAATTCTTCCAAGATAATGTCAAAGTGATTTCTTGAAGTTAAGAAAGATGAGTTGCAAGAATCGATCACTGACTTGGGGATTTAATAATTTAATGTAAAAAGGCAATGCATAGGTAGGAAATATCACAGTTAAGTAATACTGATTTTTAAGCATGTCGATTACACAATATGTATAGAGGGCATTGGTAAAGAATGTCACTGTTTTCAAAGTTATTTATCTTTAAATTGCACCTGTTCATTTGACAACACTGTTCAAACACATAATAACGTAAGTTCTCTGAAAGCAACCAGGTAAGTTTATGTGGTAAGTAGCTTCAGGTTACATTTTAACAGGTGCTTTTTTGTTTTTTGTTTTGTTTTGTTTTATTTTTTACCTTTTAGAGAATTATATTTGCAACCATTCTGATAAGTTCTGTGTACTATTTAGTTTTTAATTTTCTAAGAATTAGGAAAATTATTTGAACCGTTTAGTTTAGTACAAGAATTGCTTAAACTTTTCTGTGTTTATTTTTTACCAGTTCCCCCCCCACACCCCAAAATGCAATTTATCACTCACCTTTTGTGTTTGTTTTTCAGCCTACTTGTATTCAGTTCACAATACCTAAATAATGTGCGATCATCTCATTTAGAAAATGCAATTGTGAATAAAGTGAACAGCAGTAATGTGGTTTTAATGCAAGCTGATCATGCATTATTTATTAGTAGTGTGAACAGGGTTTTAAGGTTTGTCACTGGAACATTATTAAACCTATAAATTGTTTAATAGGTTTCAGCTCCTCCAGTTTGCTGGAACTTCTAATTTCTATTGCACTTCATTCTGATAATGGTATGTACTGTTTCATGAAAACTATAATCAGATTCCAATTCACATTCTGGAAATTATTCCTGTACCTGATGTAAAAATAATAAATACATTTAAAACAGTTCAAAGCAAAATCATAGGTCACATGAAAATAATTTAATTAATCTAATAATCCCAACGGTGCCCTTATTTTTATTTTTTTAAAAGAACAAACACATCAATAACGTCAATATACATGTTATTGGTGTTTTCCTTTCTCATCAGAAAAAAATCAAGACCGTTTTTATATGACCTCCTAATCTTATATAAAATACACTTATTTAAATAATCTGGTAGTGGCATTTGGTTTAATCTGTAATCTGGTGTCCTTTAAAAATACACATTTTAAAATGTAACTACAGTTTCTATTTATTTCTGAGGACAATTAAAAATCTGTAAAAATATACAGCATTTAAGAGCAAATTAAACGATTAAGACTTCAAACATTATACAAACATGTTTTGCTTTGCTATTGAAACAACAATTTGGTTTACTCTCATGCTGAAGAAAGGGCAAGTAAAAAAAAAAGACAGTAATGTGTCAAAGTGATGTGGATTTCTTTTCTTAAACAAAAATATATGAATACTAAAACATTCCTGTAAAACTTGCAGGCACAGTATTCAATATTCTAGATAGAGAACAAAAAGCTACAAAAGGTGAACTTTGTCAAAGTTTTACAGAAAACAAACCAAAAAAATTATCTTGCACAAACACCACACAACAACATCAATATTTAAATAACATTATACCTTGTAAAACATGACAAGGAATGACTAGATTCTGACGTTTAATTGTTCAAAGCTGACAAAATCAGGGTAAGTTACATCACTTTCTTATACAAAATGTACAAAAACATCAGCTTCTAACTAGGTACAACATAATACTGTTTGACACTTTTTACAGTTTGACACTGAGTACAAAACAATTGTGTTCCTAGAGGTGTTGCGGTGAAGAATAAACAACTTGATGTTGCCCTTCTAGTCATGTCACTTCCGTCATTGATGCAGAGTGGTTCTAAAAGACAAAATGTTTAGGGAATGTCAGTTTTAGAAAGTAGGGAGCAATACTTTCAGACTGTTGTCCAGGATGGAGTGTAACAGCTGTAGTACAGTAAAGCATATATTGACAAAGTAAGTGTCATTATGCTACATGATTGTGGATGCGGAGAAATACATGTTTCTAATACCTGAAGATTTAAACATTTATTTAGTCTTCTATGAAAATTAAAAAAGGACAAAAGTACTAGTTAATTGTTAGCCCAGGTTGTATGCTCCACTGTGGCATAGGCTACACATAAGCAATTTAAACAGAGCATTCAGTCAGTTCCTTCTCTCCCCCTTTCATACAGTACTTCAAAATATTAGCCTACAGAACTGATACTATACATATTATTCATTCATTTTAATAAACTTACACAGTACTGGTATTATACATGTAAAAAAAGCAAAAAAAAAAAAAAAAAGCATGTCTTTTAAAAGTATGGTGCCTAATAAATGATTAAGATATAAAATGGATATTGCATTTGTTAGAGATCCTTTTATAAGGTGTTGTTACAATAAAGCTATTTTTAGTATTAGTATTGTGCGATAAAATCAAGCTAGAAATTATGGTATGAAAGCTTTAACCTTTACTGATGTGGAAAATAACTTGTGTCTTAGTAACCATGATAAGCATCACAGTATTATATAATGTAGATATTTTCATTCTTTAAACTGCATTCAGAGTTCAAACGCAGTTAAGGGAAGGTGTGACCAGGTAGGGTCAGCAAGGAGACTCAGAGACCCGAATGCAGCAGTTTAAGCTCTCATGTGCATTTATTTACAACAAAAACAACAAAACAAACAAACAGTACAGACCCCCACCCCACCTCCACCTCCACACACACACACACACACACACACACACACACACACACACACACACACACACACACACACACACACCCACACACACCCACACACACACACACACACACACACACACACACACACACACACACACACGCACACACACACACACACACACACGCACACGCACACACACACACACACGTGAACCGGCGGGGCTTTCACTCTGCCACACTAGGGTTTTGAAAATGAAATAAATTCAGTTGGAAGCATCCTCTCCAAAACCATAGTTTTTTGGGTAATATTTTAAACAAAAGTATCCTGAGCATACAGAATAACTTTACTCCTGAATGCAGTTGTCAGATATATCTGCATCTCTCCAGTGTATGCACATTGGTATCTTATTACCAAGGTGAACACTGGGATCTCATTACAGAGAGGAAGCACAAACATATGACTGCCTTAGTAGTCGTGGGGGGATTTCATATGATACCTGTGCACTCAGTGTTTCCAGGGGGCTCTCCACCCGGGGAAATGTCATCAGTGGCAGCCCACGGTAGACCTCTGATTTCTGTTTTGTGGGGGTTCCATGGACTCCTTTAAAGTTGTGAACCACGCAAATTCCCTGCAAACAAACAGCCTCGTCTAAACATCCACTGTACATATAAACCTGCATTAAAAAGCTTTTTTCGGTTAATGTATTTCTTCGGACCCTAAACTGTTGTTTATGTTTACCATTCTCAAATGTTCTCATTTTAAAGCTGCGGAGTTGCAACATTTCCACATTATGTGTTATTTGTTGCTGTAATAAAGAAGGGTTACAGGATTATTTTAAAGGCATATTAGGAAACATTGGCCCAATAGTGTTATTTTCAAATGCTTCATAGATAGAACATACAAGTATAATGAGTTACACTGTATACCACCTTACAGCTATGCCACATGTTCACCTAGAATTTTAGGACTAAGACAAAAAACATCACTCACAAGGAATGAACATTTGTAACTTCACTTGACACGTAAATTCACACGTAAATTATTTGCTCATACTTTATCATGTGTGGCTTTAAGGACCTTCTTTAGCATTCTGTCTATCTGTTTATCCAACTGCCGTCTGTATGTCTCACTTACTTTGTAACCTCCAATTTTATTTAATAATGGCAAATGAAAAATCTATACATTAACTGGAATACCTACACCTACATAATGAATGTATGGTATTGTGTGCTATATGAAAAGTGACTGATAAAAACACAGTTTGTTTTCAGCCTGTCTATCAAATAATACAGTGTTCAGGAGTAGTAGCAATATCCTTCCATGCTCTACAAACAGTTTTCTTGGTGCTTAATCATCAATTCAGTCATTTGAAACTTGTGCTTACCAAGAACAAAGCCACTGCACTTCCCAAAATGAATCCGGCTATCACATCAGAACAGTGATTTCGATATTCAGACACCCTGTTGAGTCCTGTCAGGAATGCAGCACAGAGGATTCCAAGACAAAGGACCGGTTTGGCCAGCCGACTGCTTTTCGTTTTTATAGTGCTTGTGATGTACATCTGAAATGAAAAAAAAAAACACATTTAACGGGGCCACTTATCACATTAGAATTATCATGCTCCAATGTTTTTGTTTGTGGTTAAGTTAGCCTTTGGCATTGCCATTACCTACAATTTTCACTGATGGCTTAACCTAGTACTGAATCACAAATAAGTCTAGTGGGCCAAGAACATATTCTGCAATATATTTGGAATCAGCAGTATAAGGTTCTGTCATGTAAGTCCATCCACCTTTCCAGGTTTTCTTTTATTTGATTCTACCATTTTTCCAGGACTACATGTTTTCATACACAGAATATTCCTAAATTAAAACAATGTATGAATGCAAACAACATATTAAATTAAAGCTACAGGATATAAAATATAAATATTACAATACATCTAATTCATTCATATTTACATTAATTCATAAAAAAAAAAACAATAAAAACAAAGGATCACATGATCAATTCTCAAGTGTCTTGTGCTTATGAGTAGCAAAGCATTCTTACTGTCACATATACTGCGGAGTAAACACTTAAAGATGCATCTTTTGAAGGGAACGATCTTCTGGCCTTTTCAACCACCCCTTGATTACCAGTGCAGATGTTTCCATTGGAGATGAACTGGTGATTAAAGCGGCATTCTGTTCCGGTGTAATTTGGCTTACAAACGCTTAAAAAGTATGGTGCCAAATTCCCAGTTACAACTTGGCCAGCATTCACAAATATGTCAGTAGAGAATAGTCCAAAAGCAAATACACCTGCAGAAGCAAAGTACATGAAAGTCTGAAGATAAGCAACAACAACATAGTCTTTTACTTTATTGTGATATGTACAAGAGCTGGGTTAATAGATGTATTTATGTATATTTTAGAACATCCTCTTTTACATTTTCACATTCAGAAAATCATTACACTGTCATAACTTCATAATCTTAATAAAATGTTGTACAAAAAAAACAAAACAACAATGATGTATTGTGCCAGTTAGAGTATTCAAATATATTCAAATATTTATGGAATTTTAACTGCCTGTTGCCTGTTTTATCCTAAAAATGAGATGCGTCATCCCAATGCAGGTAATTCTTGTAAAACTATTTTTAATTAAAAAAAAAAATATATATATATATATATATATATATATATATATATATATATATATATATTTTATTTTTTTTTTTTTTAATTAAAAAATAGTTTTACAAGAATTACCTGCATTGGGATGACGCATCTCATTTTTAGGATAAAACAGGCAACAGGCAGTTAAAATTCCATAAATTCATAAATGGCACAGTACAAGAGACATATAGTAAGATTTCCCTTTTAAAAAAAAAAAAAGCACTGCAGTATTTGAACTATTGTAAAATACCATACCTGCTATATAACAACTGCAGTAATATTGCAGTACATTTTTGTTGGGACTAAATAAATATTATTTTACATGCCAAGATGAATTAATGACAAGATTAATTAATGCTTCACAATGGGTTCTGTTTCAGATGGACTCAGTTTAAAAGAAGGCATCAATTTGCTTGCTGTTCACACTTATCTGCAAGCCAAGGGACCAAGTTTGTTTGATTACAAGCTAAAGTTAGTTTTTTTGGTTTCTTTCCAACTTTTTTCAGGACTGAGTTTGTTTGTGTTCACAACACGGTTTATAAGTTTGTTTGTATGGTCTGTGAACTGGGTGTTTACAGTATCCTGGAAGGTATCTTGGTATTGTTTTTAACTAACTTAAACTTTTCTGAAATCAAAATGCTCCCCAACTGTGTTTTAGTCTTGTAAACATGTATTTTAAAGCATTAAATTCAGCTACTTTTTCTGCCTGCTGGCCATCTTGAATTTGAGTTTCGACCCTCTACTGATTTTGACCCTTCGCAATTAAAATAAATAAATATGTTTACAAATAGATCAATACTTTACCAATAAAAAATATATTCTAAGTTAGATAGTGGTTTTAAATGAAAATATCAGAAGTATTAAATGTACAAGGAAGCCTCCGAAAAACACACCTCTCACTGTGAGCTGACTGTCAAGAACGGCATGGAATGTGCAGAGCAGTTCTGCAAGTCCTTACTGCATATATTATATATATATATATATATATATATATATATATATATATATATATATATATATATATATGCGTAGTTGTCAGTTTTAAGGGCATGGATCTTGTTTACATCTATCAAAACACAATTGTTAATGTCTTGTTTAAAATGTGATGTGATTGTCAATTAAGAAAATATTATTCTTCCTATCTTGCAAACATACTTTTTGAGGTTAAAAAGCCAGCTTAGCATGTCTATTTTTAATTTAGTTTACAACAACGAATCAAAGTCAACCAGGATGGCTAGAGCACCTGAAATGAGAAGAGAGTCTCGTGTTACGAAAGGAGAGCTCCTACAGTGAGGTTTAGCAAGAATAAGCTAGGGTAGTGATAGATCATGAGATGCTAAAAGGTTGGGTTTGGCCGTGGGTTCCCTCTGACTCATGGAGAACCCTCCTGCTGAGGTAAAGGAAGCAGAGCTTAACCAAAAGTTGGAGAAAGTGAGATCACTACCCCCCCCCCCCCCCCCCCGAAAAAAAAAAAAAAAATGGTCCCCCCGGCTCCCCACTAAAGATTCCTATATGTGCAGACAAACAAAAGAACTGGCAATGCATACAGAAAGAAAGAAAGAAAGAAAGAAAGAAAGAAAGAAAGAAAGAAAGAAAGAAAGAAAGAAAGAACATTTAACACAACAAAGAAGGTTAGTAACTGGCTCCCTACTCACTACGTGGAAAGGAAAAAGCCTGTTTCTTTTTAGGGGGGAACCTTTGGTGGCTTGGATTGTCCTCACTCCAGACGTGCTAGCAAAAGACTGATGTGCATAAGACATCTCAGATGGGGAAGAGCTTATGTATGATTCAACTGCTGATGAGGTCCAGTGCCCCATATTTTTAACTAGATGCTGGATAATGTTTGCTCTTGCTGAGATCACTGCAGTGAATATCTAGCATAGGAAAGCTGGCAATATAAGAAACTGCATATTCTGAAAAAAAATGCAGTCAGACATATAGTTTCCATTGCTAGGTATTCAAATGTAGAGCCTTGACAGAGAACTGAAATTAAACTGCTCAGAATATCTATAGACATAGGCAGGCAAGAAGGAGAAGCGGTCAGAGAGCTCTTAGAGATTCCACGCAGAAGGAGATGGACAGCTGATATTGAGAGTTGGGGAGGTATTCCTGAGAGATAGGATTTGATTGTAGCTGGTGCAAGATGTAAAGAGTCCTTTGCGTGTACTATAAAAGCCATAATCTAATCCTGGTTGAATGGGGTCAGATTAATCCTTCTTTGAGAGCAGAAAGTCAAATAGGCAATCCAGCCGATGAAATAAGAGGATCTAGTGGCGGAAGCTAGTGCAGCAGCCATGTACGCTTGTGCTGTACTGAGCAGTCCACTGATAGTTGGGTTCAATTGAAAAGTAGCTGGTTGAACTGGGGTGTCACCGCTAGGGCTGACAGAGCTGTAGGGACCTGTGAAATCTGGAACTCTATAAACGGGAAAGAGCATCAACTGCATTATTCTAAATGCCTGGTAGACGGCGGGCTTGGATTAGAAAATGATTTGATACTGAAATACATATTAACTGCCGCAGTAATTGCATAATAAGAGGTGAACTGGAACGGCCTATATTGAGAATATGAACTATGGATTTGTTATCGTAAAAGAAAAGTAGTGATTTCTTTGACCAAGAGGTGTGGATTTTAGCTGCAGTGAAATGCACTAGAAAACCACTGATTGTTTAACCCTTTGCGGTCCTATGTCGGACCAGGTCCAACGTTACAATTTTCCCTTTCCAGTCTGATGTCGGACCCTGTCTGACATCATCAAAAATACGTAAAGAACAGGTGTCTCGTTGTTTTTTTCTCCGGAAAAAGTCGAGAAAACCTTTCAATGGCCGAGTCAGACTGCTAGGAGCCGAATGAAGCCGGAAAAAGGAGTTTGGTGATGAAACAAGTGATCAGGAGAGGATTTATTAGTATGCACGTCTATAAAGAGGTATGTGAAAAATACAGCGAACAAGGGGTGGGGCTTGGCTGGAGATGCAGTTCTGATGTCCTTTTGTCATGCACTGTCTTTTAAACCAGTTTTACTCTGGGGGAAAAAAAAAATTAAACAGCACATGTAAAATAAAGTGTGTGTGAAAATAAATTGGCAAGCGCTGAATAAATGGACTGCAAAGGGTTAAAAGCCCTCCGAATCCTTTAAATGAAACATCCGTAAATAAAGCCAGATCATGCAGAGCTGAAATGAAATCTTCATAGAACAGAGTGGTCGTTCCATTGCTGCCCACATTTTAATGTCTTTCATAGCTTCTGATAAAATATTGATGTACGAGTCCAAATTCTTTGCTGTTGATGAAACAGCAAGTAATCAAGATATAAATGTCCGACCTTGGGGGATAATGCGAATTGCAAAATTAAAATGACCCACGAAAGCAGTGCGTGTTTCCTGATCGTTTTATTGATCTGAAAGTTCTGGATAAGGGAACGGGATGAGTAATGATTAGTTGTAGTGATTGTGAGAGTAAAACGATTAGAAATTAAACCAGCATAAAAGATTTGGGCACTAGTTTTTTTCCCCTAGTTTAAGTCTGTATTTCAAATAGATTTATTTGTAGCTTTTATTGTTGTTGTGGAATATTTGGCTGCCACTGTAGCTGCTGTTCTGTCTCGATGGCAGTACGCTGTGTTTATGCATTTTTAGAAAGGGAAACAGTGATGGAATTTGATTGCAATTTTCTAATGTGATAGTGTAGCTGCTCAGGAAAGAACAAAAATGCAGCACTCTGATTTGCTGAAACACTTTACAGCATGGTTATGCAGAATCGTTATTGGCATGAGAAGGGATGTTGGTGTGGTTCAGTTGTGCATACCATGTGAAAGAATTCTGGGGGCACTCCTGATCCTTATCAGGATGTAACAGACTCTGTTGATGAATGACAGTACTGTAGGTGCTTGCCTCTGTAACCATGACAACTGAAGGACTTAAAGGCAGTCATCATTGAGCAATGTTCACATTTCCCTTAGAACTGCTGTTGGTGGATCTATTAACAGTATTGCGGTCAATATTTCTAACACTTTGTATTCTGTAAACCAATTCTCTATAAAATCTCTATAAAAGGTTTTTTTTTGTTTGTCTTTTTTTTAGGTTGATTGTAAGTGCTTTGCACCAAAAAAATAAATAAAATAAAATTGGCAAGCAATTACAGGTACAAATGCAAAGAATTGGTATTTTACCTCAAGGGTGTTATACTGTACTGTACTATATGCAACAAAAAGGCTACAGGAGAAAGGGAAACCATCACAAAAATGGCGCTAATGAACTGCAATGCCAAAGCACTTCATGTATGCCAACCCTAAGAATATCATTAAAACTAAGAAACATCTTTGAATAGAAATGTAAATAACAGAACAATATAGGTAAGGGAAAGAATCAATACATGTAACTCAATTAGTAATTTACACAAGCAATGCAGAAAGCAGTGCCCCCTTGGTTACAGTCAAACCTGTCTAATCCAACCCCTCTACAGACTGGCATTCTGTATAATTTTGCATGATTTTTGCGTCCTGATCAAACGCTATTGAAACGAATTATGTGATATCCGCTACAACACAGAACCTGTCTATTCTGGAATCCGGCATGATTAAGTCTCTTCTGCCTAAAATCAATGTAAAAATGAAACAAAAGCAATTCATTGCATGTATACTCACATGTCCTGCCGGTACCATTCTGAATTGTGGAACTGTTGAACAGAATGTCTAAACGTCCACACAACGGGCTAGCTCTTGAAAGAAATTTGCGCTTAGCAAAAAAGCTGAACGTTTACCAAAACCAACACAAAAAGAGCCATTTCAAACATTCTGAAAATAAAAGACGCCCACTTAAAATGAAGCACCTGAACCCTGCATGCAGGTACAGTACGAAAAAGTGAACACCTTTCTGTGGGAATGGTTTAAACAGGCTTGTGATAACAACAGGTCAAGATGCTGTTGAAGCATTGTGTTTATTATACGGTGTATGTACAGAATAACAGTTGTTTGTTTAAAGCAGTAGTCCTCAAAGTCGTGCCCGTGGACAAATTCGTGCCCACGAAGCCAGGCCATCGTGCCCGCAGCAGCTGCTCTTAAATTGAACACATTTCTGGCGGGTCGTAGCGTGGAAAAATAAAGAAAGCTTTAAACATGTTTTCCAACAAAAGCGCCACAGCAGTTTGTTGATAGTGCTACTCGCTTATGTTGTCCTTGTACGTACGTGCCATTTTTTTTTTTCCTGAAGGGCTTCTGCGATACGATCAACCAGTTGAATATCTGCATTGTCTCTGCGATAGCCCAATCATAAGTTAGCTGGGTGGGACATAAACTGTGTCTGTTTCAGGTGCAGGAAACGACTGTAAGTTTAACCAATAGGAGAGTCAAATATCTGTCAAGTTTTACGTAGCTGTCCAATCATAAGCAAGCAGAGGCCGTTCATGGTATTAACTGTTCACTGGTTTAAAGTGTTCAAATCATTTTGTCATTTTAACTTTATGTTCAGTATTATATTTTTATAGCAACTGTAATCCAGCACACTGTTCTCACATTATTTACTGTAAAACATTACCACTCTTTATACAGGGACCTTTTTGTTTAAGATTTGCAAGAATCTCCTTTGTGTGGTTTTCACAACAGTCCATAGGTACTACTCAGGAAAGGTGTGGTACTTCACACATAACTATAAAACACTTTATTAGTTGACTTGTTTACCAGCATTACATTTCTATGATGTGAAAAAGTAGAAGTAATCACAAATGTAAATGTCTGTTTTAGGCAAGGATTTTAGGTTCATTTGGTGCACAGATGAGTGAGCAAGAAGATGGCTGGTTGTTTGTATTAGCCTACATATAAAAATAGGGCATGTCCCACAGATACCTAATACGGCGATTAAGTATTATTCCTGAAAAGATTTCTGCCCCGGACTGCATTAAAGTGAAGCATGGTAATAACTTACCTATAAATCGTATAATTCTCCGAATAAGAGGATTCAGGTAGCAGCACTCTCCCGTCACAATAGTCTTCTCCTGGGCTATAAGGCTTTCTCTTGTTGATTTTATGAAGTACATTGAAATCTCACCAGTGAAAATCTGAAACAAACATAACAGGAAGGTAAATCTATATAATAAATAATAAATACAATATTCTATGTTTGAAGAGTCAGGATGCTTTATATTGCTATAGCAAGGCAATTAGTCAGTAATACAGTACAGTAATCCATTGCACATCTGGTGAGACCAGAGTGAGGGCAGATATGTAAAAAGTCAGCTGAATAAATCCTGTTTTAAATACCATTATACACAACTGGAACAATTACTATATTCACACAATTATTACTCTGAGATTCAGCTTTTATTAAGGAGCTCCCCTAAATCCCTTGTTTAGAAAGATACAAGGTATTAATGCTTGTCATAGAGTAGCCGTCTGCCATTTGGGTGCGTGCATTTGCTGCTGAGTGACAGGCAGGAAATCGAGATAGAGGTTGAAGTTGATCCGCCCCGCAGGCGAACAGGATTTATTTACATATCAACACACTGAACAGCTCATCTGACACTACCAGCAATGGCAGCGCACGGAAAACATGCAACAGTGTATGAAAACATTGGTATGATCTACACAATCTCAACTAATCTTCTCTGTTCAATAATAAAGTAATGTTGCTCAAGAGGTTGATCATGGCAAATAAACAGTTAGGGTGGATATATGACAGGTGTATACACGATGGATTACTGTATATCGGTTCTTTAGAAATGTATAGTAGGTGCATGCAGGCCTTGTTAAGTATAGCACATCTTTAAAAAATGCATATTTTTTGGTTGTCAATAATCAAATAAGAATAATTGTTTTTGTTTTTATTGTAAGGCCATGTTTTTGTACAGTAGTTCAATGTAACATTACAGTTAAACTGTAAGGTTGTAGTTAGTGCATACCCCATGTTAGCATTAAATCATGTACAGTATTTATTGAAAGTACTCATGACTTCAAGGTTATGTTGTATTTTACTCACCCAAAATACATTTTATTCGCATAGTGTCTAAATTGGAGAGTAAATTAGTCAATGACCCAAAACCTTATATGGAGTGCTGCCTATATGCCTCTCATTGCATTTTAGTAAAGCATTTCAGACCACAGGATCTGTGCCCCAAGCAGTTACTTACAGTACAAAGTACCTGTATTACTTATTTGGATGCAAGAATCATCCCTGTCACGTAAATAGAGAGATTCTACGGTGCAAGTTAAAAAGGCATAGATCATATAAAATGAGTAACATATGTACATTGACTATTAAATAATAATAATAAAAAAAAAAACATTTGCTTCCTTACACTGTTTGTTAGCTCAAGGTACACTGACTAACAGTATTTAATGCATGAGGCACACTTGCTATGGGTCAGTGATTTATGACTAGGCCCTACTGATTATTACTGTTTTTTGGGGGGTTTTTTGTTTTGTTTTTTTATCAAGGAAACTATTAAGCCGCTAACAATTTTGCTAGAAACTACTTTTGGACATAACATGAATTACTGTTATAATGACTACTTTTTTATTGTTATTGTTATATTTCATTACTGTTCCATCTACCATTGTGTTTCATTTTTTCTCCCTTAGGCAATAATTCAGTACCTGGTGTTATTTCGATTATCAGTAAATGTTCAGTACTTCTGCACAACCCCTACAGTGAAATTAAGGTTCTGAATCAAGTCTGTATGCTGCATTTAAACCTTGCCTGTAATCTGAGTGGCAGATTAGCATTTTCTTCGGAGAAACTAGTCGAGAAAGAAGCGACTTGAAGGTCAGGTGGAACACACAGCAGAACAACGCAGTTAAACAAGGCAGTCTTCCCAGCGACAGCGAGTGGGAGAAGTACAGGCGTGGAAAAGTACAGAGCAGTTTAGAAGCAGAAAGGAGAAATTGCATCTTGAATTGCTTTAATCAGAAAACAGAGGACATTGGGGAAACACAGCAGCAGCTCAAAGTCAGTGTGTTTTTCTGATAACAAACAAGCTGAAACTCGGAGTAGCTGATTCAAATTCAGCGCCGTTCTGAGACACGGGCGAGGGGAGGAGCCAACAGCACAGCAGAACAACGCAGTTAAACGAGGCAGTCTTCCCAGCGACAGCGAGTGGGAGAAAGACAGGCGTGGAAAAGTACAGAGCAGTTTAGAAGCAGTTTGAAAGCAGGTTGACAGCTGCAGAAGAAACTAAACTTCAAAATAAACCCTCAACATTATCTTCAAGCCAGTAATCTGTGACACCTGCTTGATGTGGGAAATCCGAGAAAACCCAGCGGAGCTAAACCAAGTGTGCATAAAGTGCCGCGCGATCCAGGATTTGCATAAACTAGTAAGTATGCTAGAAATGGAGCTGGAAGAAATGAGACAGCAACAGGATCTTGAGGAACTGGCACATCCACAATTCATGGAAGTCTGCATCACCCCTAACAGACTGAAAGCCACCAGGGAGATAGAAGGTCAGAACAGCTTGATTCAGGTAGGCAGAAGCAGGGAAAAAAAGAAACTTCGTCAAACACAACCACCAGAAATCAAAACAACCAACAGATTTGAGTCACTTCAGAATTTTGATGAGCAGAACCAACAACAAGAGAATGAAAGGAACAACATCCAGGACCCCATTGACAGTGGTGACCAGACAGCAAAAAGAAGGGAGGTCATGATTGTTGGGGACTCCATATTGAGAAACACAGCAAGTTCAATTCGCAGTTTGGACCCCCTTACTACAACAGTGTGCTGCCTTCCGGGAGCCTCGGTCAAGCACATCACTGAGAACGTGGACAGGCTCCTAGAACGAACAGGAGACGACCCGGTAGTAGTCGTCCACATCGGTTCAAACAACATTGGAAGAGACAGACCAAAATCCCTGCAAAACAAATTCAGAGAGCTAGGAAGGAAATTAAAAGAGAAAAACAAAACTGTGGTATTTTCTGGTATACTACCGGCACCTTGCAAAGGACCATATGGACAGCTGGAAATAATTAATCAAAACGCATGGCTGAAGACGTGGTGCACACGGGAAGGCTTCACCTATCTTGATCATTGGACCACATTCTACAACGAGGACTATCTGTATAGACGGGACAGACTGCACTTAAATAACAAGGGAACCAGTCTACTTGGAGAAAAGATCCTCGAGCAGGTTCAGAGGCATTTAAACTAGAAAGGAAGGGGGGAGAAATCAACAAAAAAACAGAAGGGAGACCGCATCAAAACAAGAACAACAACTCAGGTAAGACAACCATTAAATGTATTTATCTAAATGCTAGAAGTATCAGAAACAAAATTCTAGAACTTGAAGCTACTGCACTAACAGGTAACTATGATGTGATAGGTGTTACAGAAACTTGGTTGTCTGAGAGTGATGGGGACGAATATAATATTTGTGGGTATACACTGTATAGGAAAGACAGGCAGGACAGAAGAGGAGGAGGGGTAGCGCTATACATAAGAAACAGTCTTGAAGCCCAGGTGTTAAACCTGGACAAAGAAAATAAAACCGAATCAATATGGGTCAGAATAACAGACAAAAATTCAAAGGGCATAATAATAGGAGCATGTTATAGACCGCCAGATTCAGACGGTGAGCACAATAATCTGTTATACAATGACATTAGAAATGCGTGTAGCAAAGGAGAAGCCATACTAATGGGGGATTTCAACTTCCCCCAAATAAAATGGGAAAACCCGGTGGGTAGCGCGAAGGATGAAATAGAAATGGTGGAAATGACAAATGACTGCTTCCTAACACAATTTGTCAAGGCACCGACTAGAGGGGAGGCATGCCTTGATTTAGTCTTTTCAAATAACGAAGATAGAATAACTAAAACAGAGGTCAGAGAACCACTGGCAAACTCAGACCACAACATGGTCTCATTTGAAGTGTTTTTTAAATCCCCAAAAGTAATGACTAAAGCTAAGGTTTACAATTTTAGAAAAGCAAACTATGAAGGTATGAAACAGAGACTAACAAAAGTAGATTGGAGTAAAATAGAGAAAACACCCACAGAAGAAGGATGGTTGTTCTTCAAAAATGTAGTACTAGAGGCGCAAAACAATTATATCCCTAAAGTAGACAAATCTAAATGTAAAACTAAATTGCCAAAATGGTTTAATAGATCAATTTAAAAAAAATATTCAGCGAAAAAAGGCACTTTACAGAGCATTAAAAAAGGACCAAAAAGAAAGTACGCAGAAAGAGTACACAGAACTGCAAACGCAAGTCAAAAAGGAAGTTAGAAAGGCCAAGAGAGAAATAGAAATGAACATTGCTAAGGGAGCTAAAACCAATTCCAAAATGTTTTTCCAATATTACAACAGCAAGAGAACATTCAAAGAGGAGATTAAATGTTTAAGAGATACAAATGGCAAAATCGTAGATGAAGAAAAAAAAAATAGCAAATATATTAAATGATTACTTTTCACAAGTTTTTACAAAGGAAGATACTGACAACATGCCCCACATGTCATCCAGTTCCTATCCAGTTTTAAATAACTTTAGCATAACTGAGGCAGAAGTGTTAAAGGGACTAGGAGCTCTTAAAATAAACAAATCCCCTGGGCCGGATGAGATCCTCCCAGTAGTACTCAAAGAAATGAAAGAAGTAATTTACAAACCGCTAACCAAGATCATGCAGCAGTCTCTTGACACAGGGGTGGTACCGACAGACTGGAAAATTGCAAACGTAATACCGATCCACAAAAAGGGAAACAAAACTGAACCAGGTAACTACAGACCAGTAAGCCTGACTTCGATTATATGCAAACTTATGGAAACTATAATAAGATCCAAAATGGAAAATTACCTATATGGTAACAGGGTCCTGGGAGACAGTCAACATGGTTTTAGGAAAGGGAGATTGTGTCTAACTAACTTGCTTGATTTTTTTGAGGATGCAACATCGATAATGGATAATTGCAAAGCATATGACATGGTTTATTTAGATTTCCAGAAAGCTTTTGACAAAGTCCCGCACAAAAGATTAATTCTCAAACTGAACGCAGTTGGGATTCAAGGAAACACATGTACATGGATTAGGGAGTGGTTAACATGTAGAAAACAGAAAGTACTGATTAGAGGAAAAACCTCAGAATGGAGTGTGGTAACCAGTGGTGTACCACAGGGATCAGTATTAGGTCCTCTGCTATTCCTAATCTACATTAATGATTTAGATTCTGGTATAGTAAGCAAACTTGTTAAATTTGCAGACGACACAAAAGTAGGAGGAGTGGCAAACACTGTTGCAGCAGCAAAGGTCATTCAAAATGATCTAGACAAGATTCAGAACTGGGCAGACACATGGCAAATGACATTTAATAGAGAAAAGTGTAAGGTACTGCACGCAGGAAATAAAAATGTACATTATAAATATCATATGGGAGATACTGAAATTGGAGAAGGAATCTATGAAAAAGACCTAGGAGTTTTTGTTGACTCAAAAATGTCTTCATCTAGACAATGTGGGGAAGCTATAAAAAAAGGCTAACAAGATGCTCGGATACATTGTGAAAAGTGTTGAATTTAAATCAAGGGAAGTAATGTTAAAACTGTACAATGCACTAGTAAGACCTCATCTTGAATATTGTGTGCAGTTCTGGTCACCTCGCTATAAAAAAGATATTGCTGCTCTAGAAAGAGTGCAAAGAAGAGCGACCAGAATTATTCCGGGCTTAAAAGGCATGTCATATGCAGACAGGCTAAAAGAATTGAATCTGTTCAGTCTTGAACAAAGAAGACTACGTGGCGACCTAATTCAAGCATTCAAAATTCTAAAAGGTATTGACAGTGTCGACCCAAAGGACTTTTTCAGCCTGAAAAAAGAAACAAGGACCAGGGGTCACAAATGGAGTTTAGACAAAGGGGCATTCAGAACAGAAAATAGGAGGCACTTTTTTACACAGAGAATTGTGAGGGTCTGGAATCAACTCCCCAGTAATGTTGTTGAAGCTGACACCCTGGGATCCTTCAAGAAGCTGCTTGATGAGATTTTGGGATCAATAAGCTACTAACAACCAAACGAGCAAGATGGGCCGAATGGCCTCCTCTCGTTTGTAAACTTTCTTATGTTTTTATGTTCTAACACAGACAGCAACAATTTGGGAGTCTTTTTGTAACACCAGCTTCAATCACGCTCTGATTGATGTGATCCTGAAATACTCCTTATACCTCTCAGATCTGCTACTTTTGCTCTGTGTTAAAAAATAACATGAGTAAAAAAATTAATCATATCTGCCTCCTTTGTTTTTTTTTTTTTTTTTTTATTCGGAAGCAGCCTGATTAAATGTCATCTTTAACAGTCTCTAGTTTAGACTTAGTACAGCTGTTTCTAGGACGTACAAAAGTTAAATTAAAAAATGTTGAAGGGTATTACAACTTTAGCAGTTAAACAAGAATAAAAAAAAATAAAAAAAAATTATTAAAAAAAAAAAAACATTAGCAGACATTGGAGATGATCTACAAACTCTACTTGATAGTCTTCGGTACATACTTTTGGATAAGTTAATCAGCTGTTTTTTTCTCCTTTTCTCTACAAACAGCAATAGTATTTCAACCTGCCACTGATTAATTCCTCCAACTTTTAGTGCCAATTTGTAATTTAAATGTTATTGTATATAGAGTACAACTGTACATGGCGCATAGAGGTGAAAGGCATTTTATTCAATGTATTTAAATAGATTATTTTTTGCTTTTGTTGATTCTCCCATATTTGACTGATTTTCTTAACCATTTCTGTTTAGCACATTGTATTCTACCAGTGCAATCTGAAGTTAAACCATGTTTGTTATAGATTCTGAGTGTGATCTGTACCAGCATGTTCACTTGTGTACAGCCTGCATGCATGATTGTTACTTGATCTAAGGTCATACTTTGACTTGAATGTGTCAGTACATTGATAATGTGCTTTGGATTGCCTCTTACCAGACTGGTGGTTGTTACAGATCCTCATTTATGTCATTTCTAAGGATATTTCAAGGTACAGAACACAAAAATAACATATTTGATAACAATCAGTTTTGACCTACTTTAAAGAAGATTTTAAATTACAATTACATTTTTTTACATGCAATTACATTAAACCAAGGATTGTCTGCTTCCCACCTTGTATTGCAAGATACCATTTTAGATTCTCCAGAGCTGAAATCCTGAATGTGCTTTTGGGAAATTGGTCTTGACTCAGTGAAAGACAGAAGTAAAGCTTAGGCTTTTATTGATGAGACTAGAGTACTAATCAGAGTCAGTCAATTGAGAAGGCATTTTCACATAAATAGGACTGCCTGTATAGCAAAAAAACAACCCCAAAAAACCCAGCATACTGTAGAGATCAAGAAAACAATGTACGGACAATGTATGCTTTAGCAAACAGTACTAATTGTGTTATATTGATTATATTCAACAATTACAGAGACTTTACACCTGGTAACAATTTACACAAGGACCAGTGGTAAGCAAAAACAAATATGTAACCTACATGACAAGTTTAATAACATTGTAATACTTTTAATATTAGGTTCCTTGCCAAATGGAACCCACCTACCAAATTAATATTAGCTTCCAAGTAAGTCTTTATAAGACAAAAAAATAAAAACAGTTTCAGTGTATATTGAAAAATAAGCAATGGAAATGAACATTCATATTATATCTTTCCTGCACTATTAGAACAAGTCTGTAGTTTACAACAAGAACATACTCAGATACAACTGTAAATGCAAAGCAAAAGCACATCTCAACCAAGACAGATCCATTGTTATAAAACTCATTTCTATGCAGCTTTTCCTTGTCGCCTCTGGATATATGGTTCCAAGTGAGTAACTGGGTTCCACACATCAATTTATTTTCTAAATGAGAAGGATTTAGCTGCTTTCCTGGCCTAGTGCTCTAGAGTGAAAGAGGGTAATGTCATATTTCCTCTGCCTGTGCTAACATCTTTTAAATATTAAAGATACTGCCAAACCATACAACCAACATAATAACATTGGAAAACTAATTTAAAAAAAATCATAAACTGGACATATTTAGCCAATGTAGATGTTCCCTTTGAGAAAAGCTAATTATGCCATTCAAATTCCCTTCCAGATATCTGGGGCACTGTGTACTACTTGTATTAATAACATGTATTATCAACATCAAGGCACAAATCCCACTGTGCTTTGCATAAGCATGACTCAATTCAGAACTTTTTGAGGCTGAAATGTAGTTGTCGCCTCTCAATAGAGCCAGCAGGGTGCCTGCTTCTTTCATCTTATGAAAGCTTGAAGAGTTCTCAGTATTCAGCCCCACCTGAATTACAGGGAATTTATTTACCTTCAGTCTTGGTTTTGGCTTTCTATCTATTTACAGACATTATCTACTGTATGGTTGAAGTAAATAAATATGCATAAATAAACAAAACACGAATTGACTCATGGGAGAATACATCTTAATAAGAATAATGGCATTCAATTTTGCAACCAATAGTTCAATAATTTAATAATAAATAAGCTTTACACTAGGGCTGGGATGATAGTGTTTTTTACTATCGATGCATTCTTTTCATGATCCGATGAATCGATGCATCGACTTTTTTAAGAACGCAAAAGAAACGTGTAAATACATATACACCCACCCCTCGTTATATCACCCCTTGCTATACTGCAGATTCGGATCGGTCCTGGAGTTGGCTCCCCATTTTTACTGTCTAATTGCGTAAGCCTTAGCTGCAATATACATAGGCACTTACAATTACTGTTCGTTTTATTTCGTACAAAAATATACAAAACAATTAAAAACAAAGCATTACTATCGTACTGTTGTCATATACACACGTATTGCGCAATAACACAAAGCAAATTAAATATCTACCTGCTGAAGCGGTTTTTATTTTAGCCAACAACATGTGGTAGCAATGCACTAGCAAAAACCACAAGGCAGTGATGTCAGTTCCTTAGCAACAAGCCTCCTATGTCGTTGTTGTAAATGGATTCTTTCAATGCAGTGGGTTTGTGCATTTGAGAGGAAGACTCATGAAATTAATTGAAGGCTGAAGTTGACGAGAAGCAATTACCATCTGCTGTACGAATTAAAACAGTGTGCTGCTTTTTATACAAAAAAAATGAGAAAAAGCAGGTTGCGTAGAGGATTTATACTGGACCTGACACACCGATAAAACGAGGGAGTGGTTGTACAGTATTTATTTGTTAGCCTATTTGTTTTTCTATGGGTCTCTCGCTATATCACGGCCCTCGATTTATATAGCAGATTTATTTTGGACCCCGAAACCTGCAATATATCGAGTGGGTCATGTATTTTCATCAAATCTAGTCACGAAAAGGAAACATTTCTCCAGTTGAACTTAAAACTACACATTTCTAATTATTTATGTCTAGTCACACTGTTGGCGAGGTTCCCCACAAAAATTTAATAAAACATTCAAGAAAAAAAAAAAAATGTTGCGTACATACAAGCACAGCACGAGCGAGCAGCACTATCAACAGACTGCTGTGGAGCTTATTTTGGAAAACGTGTTTAAAGGTTTTTTTTATTATTTTTCCACGCTACGACCTGCCAGAAATGTGTTCGTGACCCATAATTTAAGAACAGCTGCCGCAGGCACGATGGCCTGACTTCACCACTTTGAGGACGGCTGAACTAGTCTCTTCTCGTCTTTTTTTTTTTTGTTTTTTGTCACGCTTATTACTCTGAAAACGTACGTGCTGCGCAGTGGGCAGGGAGGTTATTTATTATTATTATTATTATTATTATTATTATTATTATTATTATTATTGTTATTTAAAAGAACCAAAGGAAAGGTAAGGAATAAGAGTGCAGATTTACATTTTGCTGGTCCTAATAAAAAACAGTCCTATTAATGCTTTTTTTTTTTTTTTTTTTCCCCAACCATCGATGGTTATTCCAACGATTCAATGCATCTATGCATTGTCCCAGCCCTACTTTACACTACATTTTCAAACAAGATGCAGATGTGAACTATTTTTACAGTGATTGTATATCCTGGTGTTTGTGTTTTGATTGTATTTGTTTTCTGCTTCTGCCTACTAGATACTGTAATTCACCCTAGTGAATGTAAAATGAACATACATTTAAACATTAACATGTCTTAAAAAACACTCAGTCCTTCTCAATCAAATAAAAAAACAATCAATCACCAACTCTATCACGATGTACTCCTAGTTTTAAATTCGAAATAGATAAAAAAAAAAAAAAAAACATATTTGTTGTACGGTAATTGAAAAGTTTAGGCTCCACTGAAATCTGTCATCTTATTGCATGTATTGAGGCGATGCTGTTAAGGACTGTGGCAGAGCAGAGTTCTGCCCTTTATAGATTTGAAGGGATGGGGTTAAATTCCCCTACCTGCCTGGGTTTATTGTGTTCAGGTGGCTGGGGTTGATTGGAGTAATTAACGATCAATCAGCACCTAGCCACCTGACATAAAAAGAGGCCTCAGCTTCCCATTAGGGAGAGGAGGGAGCTAAGGAAGCAAGCTAACAAGCTAACAAGCTAATGGTTGTGCCTGCTGTTTTTTTGGTTTGCATGTTTGTTTTTTATATTTTCTGATCCACTGAAGGCATCGCCCAGCCTGGAAACCTTTATTTTTGTAAGTTTTGCTTTGTGTTTTGTTATTTGTGATTAAATACCTTTGTTTTGGCCCTTGTGTCCTTTTATTTTGTGTTTACTTGATAATAAAAGTATTATTTTTTTGAACTGCAGTCTGTCTCTGGGCCTCTATCCACTCGCCAGCCTGTCACAAGTCCCAACACCATTTTGAATGTCCGTGGATAACACTGGGCCTGCAGCCTCTACTTGGTTAAAAGAAAACACTGCAATGACCAGCTTGAAAATTACATACTATTCTGATTAGGCAAATTCACCAACTACAGTGCAAAAGACCTACAATGACCAAATAACAAAAAAGGCCTTTTTTTAAATTTATTTATTTGTTTTTTTCTGGCATAATTCAACGAATCTGTATGAGAAAAAGTCCCCTGAAGCAGGCACTCACATTTTAGAGAACAATCTAAAAGCAGTTTCACCCGACTGCACAAGTGCAAAAGTATTCTCTGTGACACTCAACATTTTAATCCAATATAGGTTTTTTAACAGTAGAAAAAAAAAAGATGACTTGAAATATGTAATAGTCAAATGTTTTTCCCCCTTTAAGAAAATGTAGCTACGGTCTGGATGAAAAATGTTGAGGATTTCAGCAGGTCCCAGGGTGACACTAAACACAGTGTGTGTGTGTATATACACATCCTCAGCATTATTTCTAATGCAGTGATTCTTATGTGCTCTGCATGTGTTTTTTTTTTTTCTACCACCCATTCTATTATTATTTATGAAAAGTCTGACATAAAGATGGATGGATGGATGTATGAACTGCCAAGCACCATATATACCCAAAATCTGATATTCTCATGTATGCTAATGTCAACAGCAAGTTTCATGACAACTGACAGAGTGGTTTGCCAGATATATGGATAAAAAAAAAGGGTAAGTACGTATGACATACAGATGGGTAGTGCTGATGAACAGAAACCCGTCTATATACTCTTAAATTATTTTATAATCTGATATTATCAAAAACCTTATGCTAAATAATGTTAATACCAAGTTGTGGGCTCTGTTGATCCAATATAAAGTTCTTAGAATTTTTCTTTGAGCTGTTTTGGAAAAGTCTAAATGCCAAAATGTGACAGTCACTTTCATATTGGTCCCACCAACTCATCCTCTCTATGTGTATGTATGTAGATACATTGCAGTATGTTGGGCCAGAAAGTATTTTCTGTCACACTGTTTGAATGGAATATACTGGGCAGTTGGAATTCTCCAAACAAACTTAAAGCAAGTTCAAAGCCAGGCAAAGACATGATTGCAATACAATACAACAGAAAGGTGAAACAAATGAACAAAATTACACTGAAGCAACTTGCTCATTAAATTAAAGCTCTCAATTGCCTACAGATTTTGAATTTAAAATAACTGGTAAACGGAGTCAGCATAAAGAATTACAATGAGTGCTTCTCGAAGGTTCTCTGTCTCTGTCTGTAATCTAAATCACCTAATTGAAGTCTTGGTGGTCCAGTGGTTAAAGAAAGGGGTTTGTTACCAGGAGGTCCCCAGTTCAGCTACTGACTCACTGTGCGCGTGACCCTGAGTAAGTCACTTAACCTCCTTGTGCTCCGTCCTTCGGATGAGACGTAAAACCAAAGTCCTATAGTAAGTGATCTGTAGTAGTTGTTCATGCATAGTTCACGCTCTAGTCTCTAAGTCGCTTTGGATAAAAGCATCTGCTAAATGACCAATTCATAATAATGTACAATCTGTCTGGTGGGTATAAGTCATGCCTTGACCAGATATTGAAGAGAACACCCTTTAACACTGCAGACCAGTATTGGGGTCTCCCAATGAAAAAAATCTTAAACATGCAATCTAAATTCTGCTGTATATTACAGACTAATCAAGAAAAAAGCAAGCTAAACTGGCTGTTGGGGAGGGACATTCTCTTGCTTTCTTTCAATATTTCATAATGTCTTATAGAGCATAAAATTGACTCCAAGCTGGTGCTAGCTTTAGAATGACTGTACTCGCTCATCACAATTACAGCATACCAGTAATCTGAAAGTAATGCATACAAAAAGTAATAATAATAACCGTAATGATCCAACACTTGTTTAATTCATTAGTTTTCTTTAGTTTTTATTTTATTTTCAAAATGCTTTGTAGATTATGGTGCCTTAATCTTTGTCAGTTATGTTATTTCACCCCAGTGGTTAAGGGTTAGTAAGTTGCTGTTGCTGTTATTATTATTATTATTATTATTATTATTATTATTATTATTATTATTATTATTATATTTTTTACGCCTTTTTTAGTGCCGTTGAAACAATGCAAAGTGCTAATTGTTTAAAACTAAGTGTTTTTTTTTTGTTTCTTCAGCATGTATTTACAAAACACTGAATTAAAGAAGTTAGCCCCTTTTAGAGAAAAACAGCAAGAACAGAACATAATAAACCATTGTTCTAAACAATTTTCATTCTGCGCATTAGAAGTTACCCCCAATACCTCAATAAAGCAGGCGAAATGCTTTACTTACAATAGCTGTGGGGGCGGCTGCAACTACACAGTACAGTACGAGTGGTGGAATGAAACTCTCATCTTCTACACCTGGGTAGGGCTTCATCAGGTCAGCGTCATTGCAGAAGAAACCCTGGATGTGCACTCCAAAGGTGTCTGTGCACTCAAAGTAGTAAGCCAGCAGCACAGTCCCAGCCATGATGACAAGCTGAAAGTAAAGCATGTTTACAGGGGTACATTAGTTTCTGTCATCAGATGGAGCAGTGCTTTAAATCTTTTGTAATCCCAAAGTACAACATGCTTCCATCTCCCTGCCAACTGCTCCTCTGTAAGACTGGATCTCAATTAATTCTCTCTCTCTCTCTCTCTCTCTCTCTCTCTCTCTCTCTCTCTCTCTCTCTCTCTCTCTCTCTCTCTCTCTCTCTCTCCTCTCTCTCTCTCTCTCTCTCTCTCTCTCTCTCTCTCTCTCTCTCTCTCTCTCTCTCTCTCTCTCTCTCTCTCTCTCCCCTCTCTCCTCTCTCTCTCTCTCTCTCTCAACTACTCTAATGAAAGTCTCAAATCAAAGATAGACCAAAAATGACTCATAGAGAAATGATGCTTTCAGCGACAACTGTATCAAAGGACACAAGAGGAACAATAACATGGTTAACAAATCAATGTGGATTTGAAATCCAATGAGTTTTGTGTTCATCAAACTTACACTTGACAGGTTGACACCAGACTAGGCTTTCACTTCTGGAGGCCTGGGTTTTGAAGTGAAATTAGTTTGATAGTCACAGAAAACAAACCCACCATAGAATTTGCCAATGCTGTTCTTATACTCTTAAAAAAAATTGCTCTGACAGTGATTGAATGGTGCCATTTTGCATCAAACAATTCTGTTCCATGTTATGCCAGCATGTGAGTAAGTGGTCGTTTAAATGGCTGGCAGATCCAAAATGATGCCCATAAAAAACTGATGATTGATAAGGAGCTATTAGCATCTCTGTGGACTCCTTTAGAGATGACAGTGTAAAATTCCGGTTGATTTGTCAAAACTGTATTGGCTATTACCCGACATCTGAATCTGACATTAATGTCTTAGGCTCAAAACAGAACACTAAACAGCCATTTTACACCCACAGTTCCATCACTGGGCAAAGCAGCAACAGGATTTATCACATCACCAAGCTTCAGGTCTGTATTCCCTGCAGCACAAAAAATACTTTTTCAATATACTAAAGACAGAGGTACTTGATGTCCTTTATGTTTATATTGTACTGCATTGCTGATCAGATATCTGTATTTTATGTTTTACCACAATCACCGTATAACAAATAAAAGTTATACTGTAAAAGCACCAGGATAAAAGCATAAATGTTCACATGATTTTATAATCATGTCAAAATCTGTAGAGACAGTACACTAATGATTTAACAAATTATGATAGTGGATTCAAATAAACTGTATCTAACAATTTTGCATTGAAAACTATTCTTATATTTGCTACCTATATTGTTTTAGCCAATAGGAATGTTACTTAATGAATGTATTTATAATAATTTACTAACAAGTTGGGAATATCTTTGCAATTTAGACACATTGTTATACCAATCTGTATATATGTATAATATAATCATATATATATATATATATATATATATATATATATATATATATATATTATATATATAGTATATATAACTGTCAGTTTTGAACACTAGGGGAAGATATCAGGAACATGGATTCATGTTTACTTGAAAATAATTCCTTCAGCAATAAAAGTGCCTTATTTTCAACCCGAACTTCAGTCTACTTGTGTCACCTTTCATACTGACGGTTGGCTACCACAATCAAATTCGGAACTTATCGTTCACTATATATATATATACACTCTCTCGGTACATATTACCATCTGATAAAATGTTTATTTAAAATTTTTAAAGCACATGTCTCTGGTTTCGCAATAGCTCAATATCGAGGGCTTTCAGACAATTACATTTGACAGAAGAAAGAGTGAAAAACCACGGAGTACTAAGACAGCTGTGAACGATACTGATCACAGCCACATCTCAAGGTCACAGCAGTTAAATCTTGTATTAGAACTCAGCCTGTCACATCCAGTATCTGGAAAGATTTCAAGTTGACATTTCTTTTACATATCTAAACATTGGGCTGCAATGTAATGACACCTCAGTTCGATGCCCCAAAGCATTATTAAATAGATCAATCATTTATGTAAGCTTACCATGTGCATAAGTGTATCCATCAGTTGTATACCAGACACCTGGTGTTATTATGCTTGGAAGTAAGTGGCTTATACGTGTAGGTAGACAAAGAACTAAAGATGTAACCCCCTTTTGCACAGTATTTATGGGACTGTACCTACAGTCAGGATCAACTACCTGTTAAATGTTGAACACCTTTTTGTTGGTTTAAAAAATGTGGGACTTATCAAGTACTTTCACTAAAATGTTATCCCATGATATCATAAAATCTTATTTTTGTTGTCAGCAGCAGCAATTTTGTTTTCAAAACATGATACGCAACAACTACTGTGATGGAAGTCAACAACTATTCCACTGACTGCTTAAAAATGATAAATTCATATCCTTCCTTTAAACTTGTCATGGTTGCTTGAAGATGATTCAAAGGCCTTCTCAAATCTGTCGTGCAGAACACCCCAGTCTTTTCTGAGAATTCATGCTGCTTTACAGAATGCTGAAACACCAATCAGTACAGCCATAGTGTAGAAAATATATGCAGGACAAAAAGAGCATCTCACAGTGCCCAGAGATGGAACATGTTGGTGAATGCAGTCAGGGCTTTGACTTTATAATGCAGCTAAGTTACTGTGCAAAGGTTTTCAATCAATGAATTTTTTTTTTTTTAATTTGTGCTATTAAATTGTTACTTTTAAATGTGCCGACTTTTAAGGCAATACTCTTGTCATGAACAAATATTTGAAATTGCTTAAGTGCTTTTTTCTTTCTTTTTTTTTAATAGAGATTGTTAAATTACCAGAAATTGTGTATTTCGGTCTTATTATTATTGACTAATGCTCATGTAATGTTTGTATTTAACATGCTTTCTTCAATTATCTTATAATAAGAGTATATTTCGATTATTTTATGAATCTGCCAGTTCTCTCACAGATGATAGCTGCATCAGAGTTGACAGATGATTCTCATTGCACCAGTTCAGTGAAGTAATCCGTTACATGAATTTCAAATTAAGTACTGAAAACTTGTTTGCCTGAGGAAACCCTGCAGTTTACAGAATCTTTAGCTTTAAAAGTTAAGTATAAAATCCCCTAGTTCATTTGACCTCAATTTAATATAATTTCCTGTGCATTTAATTAAGAATTAATGTTCCTGCTGAAACAAAAATTGACCCTAGTGGAGGATATTGTTGCTTTTACAAACTGAACAAACTCTTTTTTTTGTATGAAGACGTTTTTTTTTTAAATGTGTTTTTTAGGTTTTATTTTGGACTGAATTGCTTAAGCTACCTGAAATGTATGTTGCCGTTTGAAATGAGTTTCAAGATTCTACACTGTTCTTAGCTCATAAAGGAGGTCTACCTGTGGGATAATGACCACTCTACTGAAGCCTGACTGGCTGAGATTACTTTTTTTTTTTTTTTTTTTTTTTAAAGTAAATATGTAAAGTGTCTCACACGCTGTAGCCTCCTTGTTTAGTGCTCCAATTAATGATGGATAGTCACATTAGGCTTTCTAAATTTCAAAATATTTCTGAAATAATGCCTAACATTTTTCCTGAGTTACTTAATGCAAAACAGTGAGGATTCAGGTGATAGCAGATTACAGTCTATGCTAGTAAAAGGGGTCCTAATTGTCCACCTGCCATACAGTATTTTCTTATTGCCCATCATGATTGCAGACAAAGGCCCGCAATTACCTGGACAATACTACACTATTGTTCATGATTAACTGTATTTCCACCACGAGCACTATAACACGCACTGTTTAATTTTTTTTCCCAGAGTAAAACTGGTTTAAAAGACATCGCAAAAGGACACTTGGTTCTGTATCTCCAGCCAAGCCCCACCCCTTGATCACTGTATTTTTTACATACCTCTTTATAGACGTGGATACTGATAAATCCTCCTGATCACTCGTTTTATCACCAAACCTCAATAATGTGGTCCAAGTCATTATTATATTATTATAACATCAAATAAAAGCTTTGTAAATGTCTGTGATATTCTTTGAGCGCTGGATGCAGAAGCCCCTACCTCCTTTGTTATGTCTGTGTTATCTCTGTAATGCATGGGGCTATGAGAAACACCCTTTTTCGGTTTTATTCGGCTCCTATCGGTCTCACTCGGCCATTGAAAGTTTTTCTCTGCTTCTTCCAGAGAAAAAATAACTAGAGTGCTTTATGTCTTTCTGATGTCGGACCCTGTCCGACATCGGACTGGAAAGGGAAAATTGTAATGTCAGACCTGGTCCGACATAGGACCGGCAAAGGGTTAAAGATAGGGACTATTATTCCAGGAACGACCAGTGGATTAAAATGGAGCAAGACACACCGCTGTATTGCCTGTTAGTTAATATTTACTGTCTTTTGTCATCAGACCATATAGAATAGATATAGAAATAAAATACCACTGCACCTGGATTACCCGTTTATTGATCACCACAGCACTCCTGAACCTGCACACTTAACCACTTTGCCACAATTACCCATTACTAGTACACCTTTAAAACTGATATCTCATGTGACACTACTTAGTTTCACTGGCATGGTGTTTCTTTTAAAGAGTCAGTGGGGGTGATGTAGGGATACATGCAAAGTGATTCAGTGACCCTGCATATTCACTTTGTTTGGGATACGGTGGTAAGGTGTAATTGTCTGACTCCGCAGGTCATCCTAGACCTAACAGCTGAATTTCACATTTTCCTCACCTGGTTGACTGTCTTCCTTGTAACACTGACTATCTCCACTAAAGAGGATCACATGGCCGCTTTGGTAGCATAACTGATGTTGGCTGAGGCTTTTCCAAACAACTAAATTTCATGCTGAGTGACCTCAGCCACAAGGACTCTCAGTTCCTTCTCAGAAAACTTTTTTTTTTCTTTTCCGTGAGCCAAGAGGACTTTGCTACCCTTCCTCTGATACTTTTTTGTTTGGTTTGATTTTCGCGCTCTACAAATCTCATTCAGCACCTACTGCTCTCTTTACTCCTGACTCACCTTACCTCTGGGTTGTAAGTGCAGTCGCTAAATAACCCGATGTACAGGCAGCTGTCATTGAGGCCCTCGTTATCATTATTGCAGCTCATTATTTGTGCATGTTGAGTAACCTGCATTTCACTTAAGCTTACATAGGCTGCAGTGCAAAAAATAATTGCCTGGCCGTTAGGCAATTTGGATTTTGCAGCCACATTTGTTTGCACTACGCCTATCCTTACATCAGCCCCAGTATGTCTATATAAATTATAACAATACAGCCAGATGTACCAGGCTTTAATGTTGTTTATGATGTTTTGGGTTGACCTGAATTACATTTGTGTGTATTATGAACCGGTTTGAGAATGACTACTGAAACGGTAACTGTATAAATTTAATACTGAGCCCAGATCATACATAATTGGCTTCATTAGATACCTAGTGGGATTTGTATATTAGCACTATGCATTACAGGAAATAGCTATTTTGAGTGTTGCTTCTTCCACTGCCAATGATGAAGTATTTGAATTGCAGGATACTACTACTGAGGTGAGCAGGTAAATCTTGATTCCTGCAACCTTTAGTTTGCAGCTGCAGGCCTGCTCTCGTAGCTACTGGTTTCAGGATTAGAAACAGCATAAAGAAGTCAAATAAAATATTTAGCTTTCACATGCATTATTACACTGTTGCATTTGTTTGCAAATGATATTTGATGTTGTTCCAAAAGAAATGTGCTATGAGGTGTCCACAGGAGTTTTTCAAGGTACAGTAGTCTCAGCGTATAGGAACACCTCCTAAGAGAACACTTCGCCTAAGAGAACACCCTTGTGGTAAAATTGATTTCTCTCATTGTAAATGCTCCACCTAAAGGAACAGGAACTTCACTTAAAAGAACACCTTTTTGGCACCACTACTGATTTGTTCACAACTATACAGTACTGTTTTGTAACCTGATAACTCATCATCATCATCATCAAACTCAATTAAATTCAATTGGTTTATTCAATCTTTTCATAAGTGACTTGTCAGTGTGAGAGTGTCTTGAGGCAAAACGATTGAATTATTCAATCTTTCCAGAGCTGCCGTCATATCATTCTCTCATTTTGTATTCTGATTTCCACGACTGTACCTCATTGTTACAAAATGGCATGTAAAAAACGGCGAAATGCATCACTGTTTCTTTTGCTACAAAAGGTTGTAAATTGATCGAGCTCCTGAATAAAGCCTGAAATCAGACACAAGTCGCCTAGCAATTTGGTGTTTTCCGTTCTGGAAATATGTGCATGTCTTGAATATCTTGCCGAGTATCACAAGCAGGAGATTATGGAATTGGTAAAACAGTCTGGTTGCTTGTCAGTGGTCGCTAACGTGTCGACTTATGCAAAAGATCAGTATGGGTTACACATTTTATTTGTTTTACAAGACCTAACATTTACCTACAGGCTGTTAATTACAACACAGTTTCACAAGCTATTGTAAAGTGCTTGAGTAACTTTGGTGTTAACTGTTTGCGTTCCTATGTCGGACCAGGTCCGACATTACAATTTTCCCATTCCAGTCCGATGTCGGACCCTGTCCGACCTCATCAAAAAGACGTCAAGCACAGGTCTTTAGTAGTTTATTTTCTCCAGAAAAAGCCGAGAAAGCCTTTAAATGACCGAGTGAGACTGAAAAAAAAGAGGCGTATCTCATAGCCCAATCCACTATAGAGATAACACAGACATAACCAAGCTCAAAGAATATCACAGACATTTGCAGACCTTTTTGAGATGTTATAATAATAAAATAATGACTTGGATCACACTATTGAGGAGTTTGATGATAAAACGAGTGATCAGGAGAGGATTTATCAGTATGCACGTCTATAAAGAGGTATGTGAAAAATACAGCAAACAAGGGGTGGGGCTTGGCTGGAGATACAGTACTGCATATCCTTTTGCGATGCCTTATAGTCCTGTTTTACTCAGAAAAAAAAAAATTTAAACAGAGTGTGTAAAATAAACAGCGCGTGTGAAAATAAACAGCGCATGTGAAAATAAATTGCACCTGACAAGTGCTGAATAAATGGACTGAAAAGGGTTAATTTTGACATCAGTACATTTATCTATACATTTGCTATTTAAAAAATAAAAAATAAAAAATCTGTACACATATTTTATTATAGTGGCTTTAAGCTCTCTGGGGGGCCATTTCACCCTGAAATTTTGTTTTGGTAGGGTTAGTCAAATCCCCTTTTTGTGTTAGCAGAGAGTAAACCTCTGGATAATCACAACCTAGTGTTATGGCATGTGGAAACTTGGGAACAACCACAAATCATATCACAAGCTTTTCTGTGGATTTCAACTTTTACTACACAGGTTGGACAGTAATTAATTTCACCATGCACACACATAATACTGGTTTTGTGATCCTGTACCAGGTGACTAGTTTTCATAAGATTGCTGGAAACCAATGTTATTGCACTTCCCGAATCAGTTAGAGCTTGTGCCTTCTTCCCATTTATTATAAATCAGTACCATAAATTAATTACCAATCCCATTTACCAGGCTAACCACTTCACACTGATAATCTGTTACCCCCAAGTTACATTGCATTGGTTCTTGTTCATTGGGCCACTGAACAGCAATATGTCCAAATTCTTAGCAACAAAAACACTTATAATTTTTATAAGGGTCTAGGCTTTTATGAAGCCACTTTTTGGCCACCACACTTCCCTAATCCCTTTGCGGTCCAGGACAGCTTTTCCGTACACCTATCTTCAGTTCAGTCTTACTAGGGCTCTTGGAGTACTGGTCCTTCGGACTCTGGGTTCGCCAGGTGCTCCTCGGGAAATCCAAATCAGATGTGTGTGTAAGTTCCTCAGGTGCCAGGTGGCGCGCCACCAAGAAAACCAAATCCCCAAAAGTGGCAGGTTCAACTTGGCCAACCCATTTCCAAAGGGAGGATGGCAGAGCTCGGAGACACCGGTCCATCACCAGGATTTCAACTATTCTGCTGCCACTGTTTTCCTTTGGCTGTAGCCGCCTCCTCGTGAGATGTATGAGGTTGAATATCTGCGACCTTGAGGCTCAACCATCCTTGTAACTCCAGGCATGCAATCTTTGGCCCCGGACTGCTGTGGTTACTCCTGCCCAGGCCAGGATCTCTGCTTTGAGCTTGCTGCAATCCGCTTCTGGTGTCAAGTCGTGATGCGCTTTGTGGGCATCACCGATGAGAAAGGGGGCCACGAAACCTGCCCACCGGGACTGGGCCAAGTACTCCCGTGCATCTGTCCTCTCAAATGCCAGCAAGAAAGCCTCCACGTCATCCTCTGCCATCATCTTCTGTAAGATATGACTTGGTCTTACAACTTTAGCACCCTCACCTGTCGGTGATGTTGTGATTGCTGAGATGTGTCCTCCTAGCTCCTGTAGTGCTGCTTACCCCTGTGTAATTTGGGTAATCATCATCTGGTTTGTTTGTTGATGGGCTGTGAATTGTTTAGGCACTGACTTGTTCCATTTGCGCTCTGTTTGTCTTTTGCTGAGTGGCAGTTGCCTGTATCAGCGCTTTAAGGACGTCTTCCATTTTATTTCTTTTTTTTTGTAGTTCAGTGCTAGGTCAATAGGAGGCGCAATCCCACCCTGCCACCACGTGTAGTAGCGTGACTGGTGGTCAAGGCAGACAACAGCAGGAATAGCACTCACCCAAAGATAGGACTGTGGTTTGAGCACTTTTGCACACTTTTTTTTAACTCAAAGACCCATACCCTATCGCCCTCTAGTGGTTAATCCACTGATACTGCAGCAAAACTACTTTAACAGGGAGAGCTCTGGTCGTTCTCAGACTTATATATCTGCTGTCGCACACTTTGTTACAGCATACACTTTCCTATTGCTTTTCTCTTACTTACTCTGTAAGTACCTGTTTCCACCATTTTTTCTTTGTTTGAATTGGCTGGTTTATTTATTTATTCATTTTCATTATTGTTTGCTGCTGTATCATTTGCAAGACATGTTTTTTATAACCTTACAAAGTTGTATTCTTAGAGTTTTAAAAAAGTACATTTGTTGTACAGCAATGCATATATTACATCTTCAGCACCATCATACAATATTACCAAGTTCCAGCAGATGGCAGCAAAATGCCACTTTCTGCAGGAGTTTTTGTAAGCAGTTCATAGTTTATTAACTATTCCTATTTAGGAATAACTTTACTATATTTATTCCTATATTTATAACTTTTTCTATAAATCAAAACAAAAAAGTTATTTTGAAAAAATAAATGAATATATATATATATATATATATATATATATATATTATATATATATATATATATATATATATATATATCACTGATATGTTGTGGTTTTAGCCCATAATTTCAATATTACAATATTCCATATTGAATGCATAAATGTCTCTAAAGATACTAAGGGTACACGGTCCAAGTTCAATTTTAAAAAAAGTGTCAAAAAAGCACTGTACTTTATCTTAAACTTTAGATGCAGCTGCACCTGAAGTGACTGCTCAATGCATGGTCAATCAGGGACCAATTCCATTAACCCTTTTGAGCAGTGAGTTCTAAAATGCACTGCCGGAGTGAGTTTTTTTTCTGTCTTCTGCATGTGCTTGATTATTACGAAAACAGTGTACAAACAAGCTGAAAGCTATATTTCTGTATGTATGTAATGAACACTGACGAAATACAGACAAACCATGTTCACCGTAAATAAATAAAACAAATATATTTTTTATTTAGTTTTGACTAAAAAAATAATAATATGTAAGCAACAAACAATAAACAACGGTGTAAAACAACCACAGCAACAAGTCCTAACAAAAAAAAAAGGGGCGGGAGAGACGTGAATAAATCATATCCGTGTAAACAGGTTGTAGGGGCGGAGAGAGTGAGAGTGTCTAGTGCTTCAGTGTATGATACTCCTTGAAGCATGGAGCAATGCACAGAGCTTGACGCCGCCTCTTCACTGTCACTTGATGTTGATGGTAAATATTCTTTGCTTATGTCTTCACTGACACACTCACTGGCATCCGATTCAGTGGAATAATTGTATGTATTTGAATTTAAATCTCACTGAGCAATTTTCACCGGTTTACAACCACTGTTGACATTTTTGTGACTGGGTTTATTATATGTAACTCAGTCAATATCTGGCAGAGGGTGCAGGAGACCAATAAAAGGTGTTAAAGAAACCTAGTGTTACAATATCATGTGATCAGGGGTTTTGTAGGCTCAGTAATTTAACGTTTAACGTTCATACTAGTCAAAGGGTTAACAAAGTGGTGGCGGCCAAACTTGTATAAAATGAAAATGAATCTGCCATGTAAAAGACGAGGCATTTCATGTGCATGAAAACACGGGTCAGAATCTGATGTGAAAACAGCTCTTGCCACAAGATTGTGTACGTATGTGTAGCCACACCAAATTAAACCTATAAACACATGTCCGTTTCATAACTAACACACACAGGGCAATCTGCAGCCCTTTCTAGGAACGCATAGTTAAACACTGCTTATCTAACATCTCAGTAAACAGTGCTTTCTTTTTTATATATATAATAGTTTTCAGTTACACAATAAATTACAGACATATTTTACAAACAACATCATGAATGTATTGTAATTGGGTTTGTTTCTGTCACATTAACGTGTATCCATAAACTGTGTTAAGCACTCCAAACTTGTGTACTACACCTGTTAAATCGATGCTGGGACTTGCTTTAATAACTTAACTTGCATGTTTTTGTATCTTAAATTTAAAGGGGAAGTGAACTGGTGGGACTGTGTGTGTTAAAATTATTCATCAAGTGCTAAAGATAACATTTATCACTCAAATACCCTTGTATTTATCATATACCACAATAAAAGACTTTTAAAACTACGCAACCGGCACTTAAATGTTGCTGTGTTCTGTCATATTGACAGTTTTCCCATGACGTCAATGTTTAGACCGCTCCACCGATGGGTGTAAGCAAAGTCTCACAAGAGCACTGGAACCGAATGACTTTGAAGAGTTACAATCTATTGGTAAAAACGTTCTGCATGAATTATAGAGCGTCAAATAGGCCCTATTGAAACTGAAAGAAAGGATTGAGATTCCTGGGAATCTGATCCAGCTAGTGAGAGATCGGGATCCTGACAAACAGCACACAATATCTGGTGCAGCTGCTGTAACTGCTAGGGCTGTCAGTTAACCATCAAAATAGCAATCGATTAATTGGGCACACAAAATATAATCATTTGAGTAAATATTGATAATTGTACTGCCCACATACCTTCCCGCTACTTCCATTCCTCTCCCGCTACGTTGTATTTTAATATCATTGCAGTTAAGTAAAATCTTGTGCACAACAATTAAACGCAAGGGGAAATTACGCCTTGGTAGCATCAGGAAAAAAAAAAAAACATTAACAACAAGCTTAAAGCATGCTTAACATACTAAAGAGTGTTACTAAAATATTTCCAAACAGACTACAGTACTTTGAAATGTAATCTATATAAAACTAGACATGGGTTTATGAAAAACGTCTTTTTTTTTTTTTTGTATTTAGTGACAGCTGCAGCATCATGGATTGCATCTTGTTAATACTGTACCACCTAACCTTCACTATCTGTGAAACACACAATGAGGAAATCCCTGTCTAAAACATCATCATCATCATCATCATCATCATCATAATAATAATAATAATAATAATAATAATAATAATAATAATAATAATGATAATAATTGATTGATTTACAGCAAATGCAGACTCGCTATAGGTCAAGTTGATTGTTACTCCAAACTTGCGTTTAACATCACTGATTGTTTATTTTTATTTTATTTTTATTTATTTTTTTAGCGTTATTGAATATTGTTAAATATTCATTATATAAGCGTTCATTTTGAAACTCCAATGAAGCGCAAACTGTATCAGTCAGTTTTCTTCAATGTCCACAACTTATCAATTTATTTACATGCTGTTTGCCAGGAATACAAGCCTATCACCCTGGTCTGCATACAAGGTGGCACGTTTTTTATACACAGAGGGGCGTACTTACAAAGCATTTTCTAAACTTATTCGCTGGTAGGATGAAACACTGTAAATAGCAAGACAGGGCGTTCGGTGCAGTTTCGTTGATAAACTTAAATGATGTCATGAACTACGTGCTTTCAAAAATGTAATTATTTAAACGCTTATCCAGTACTTATATCAATGTCTATAATGAGGAATGGAATTGATTGAAAAATCGATTTCCGATTTCGTCGAAGCAGCCCTAGTAACTGCACAGTAATGCCTACTCGTGAGTAATGTGTTTGTTTTGAATTTGCTCGCATACAGCACAGAATTCCTGAAAAACTGTGGGGTTACAGATCAAGCTGATTGTCACTCCTTCACGCAAAATGCCAGTTTAAAAATGGTGCGCCTGGACAGAGAGGTGCTGGACACTGCACTGCTGCTTTTTACAGACACTTGAGCTGACTCTGCGACCTGTCACAAGCAGGTAGCCTGTGTTTGTATTTATGTGTTTCATAATTCTCGTACGCATTACATTATTACTATAATAATATAATAATAATAATAATAATTAAAATAATATTAATAATAATAATAATCCTTCTTCATAGGTAGAAAATACATATAGTTTAGCTTTCATTGTCGAAAGTACTGACGCTGTTAAATTATTATTATTATTATTATTATTATTATTATTATTATTATTATTTATTTTTTATTTATTTATTTAACCTTTATTTAGCCAGGTAAGTCAATTGAGAACCAATTCTCATTTACAATGGCGACCTGGCCAAGAGGCAGCATCAATACAGCAAATATACAACAGTCATAATAAAAACAACAAAAACAACCCACACAAAAAAAGAAACATGTCAGCAAGCGCAGATATCAATGAACACGCTTTCAATCTGCGCGTAAACACATTCACTGAGATAAAACTATCTAGTTTCAGTCTTCGTTATAACTCGTTCCAGACATTACTTGTAATAGTTTCTTTCTCACGAACCATTATTCATTCTCCCATTACCGCAAGTGCTATTCAAAGATCTGATCCAAAAATCTGCTTTGTACACAGACACATTTTCATGATCTGGCTAATAATGAGCCGGGATCCAATCTTTTTTTTTTTTTTTTTTTTAAAACCCACAGTACAACTGGCCCCAGGCTATTTATTGATGCCAAGTGCATTTACTTTACTACTAAGTAATACGAACATTTGAAAAAATTACTTTGGTCTAATGTTATAACTTCTCCCGTTGCCTTCTCCAACCAGTAACATCACAGGAGGGATTTCCAGCAATGGCAGATTACAGTTTGATAGACGGTGGGATTTAAACAGCTCGTTTGACATACACCAATCAAAAACAATCAAAACAAACCTGAGATTACATTGCTTTCCCATCTGTCTTATCATTTACAAACAAACCGAGAAGAGTTTCCTATCCCCTTTAAAAGAATTAAAGCATGGATGTGCAACTTGTGTAAAATATTGAAGTGTGTTAACACACTGATTAGAACACACATTTCACCCATGCTTTGAAACTTAACACAAAAATACAGAATCTGGAATGCAACAACTGTTTGCAAACCACTTTTTTTAAGCCTGGGTGAGGGTCTGGAGAACACAACAGTACTGCACGGTGGTTTCATTTGTTGAACAAAAGGAGTCCATGAAGACAAAAAAGGCTATTTTTTTTCACTTTGTTTTACTTTTATAATTCACAGTGGTATTGAATTTTGTTTATCAATAAGAACATAAGAAGAACATAAGAAAGTTTACAAACGAGAGGAGGCCATTCGGGCCATCTTGCTCGTTTGGTTGTTAGTAGCTTATTGATCCCAAAATCTCATCAAGCAGCTTCTTGAAGGATCCCAGGGTGTCAGCTTCAACAACATTACTGGGGAGTTGATTCCAGACCCTCACAATGCTCTGTGTAAAAAAGTGCCTCCTATTTTCTGTTCTGAATGCCCCTTTGTCTAATCTTCAGGCTGAAAAAGTCCCTTGGGTCGACACCGTCAATACTTTTTAGAATTTTGAATGCTTGAATTAGGTCGCCACGTAGTCTTCTTTATTCAAGACTGAACAGACTCAATTGTTTTAGCCTGTCTGCATATGACATGCCTTTTAAGCCCGGAATAATTCTGGTCGCTCTTCTTTGCACTCTTTCTAGAGTAGCAATATCTTTTTTATAGCGAGGTGACTAGAACTGCACACAATATTCAAGATGAGGTCTTACTAGTGCATTGTACAGTTTTAACATTACTTCCCTTGATTTAAATTCAACACTTTTCACAATGTATCCGAGCATCTTGTTAGCCTTTTTTATAGCTTCCCCACATTGTCTAGATGAAGACATTTCTGAGTCAACAAAATCTTTTTCATAGATTCCTTCTCCAATTTCAGTATCTCCCATATGATATTTATAATGTACATTTTTATTTCCTGCGTGCAGTACCTTACACTTTTCTCTATTAAATGTCATTTGCCATGTGTCTGCCCAGTTCTGAATCTTGTCTAGATCATTTTGAATGACCTTTGCTGCTGCAACAGTGTTTGCCACTCCTCCTACTTTTGTGTCGTCTGCAAATTTAACAAGTTTGCTTACTATACCAGAATCTAAATCATTCATGTAGATTAGGAATAGCAGAGGACCTAATACTGATCCCTGTGGTACACCACTGGTTACCACACTCCATTCAGAGGTTTTTCCTCTAATAAGTACTTTCTGTTTTCTACATGTTAACCACTCCCTAATCCATGTACATGTGTTTCCTTGAATCCCAACTGCGTTCAGTTTGAGAATTAATCTTTTGTGCGGGACTTCTAGACTAATACCTTAGTCTAGAACAAGGATTCTCAAACTCGGTCCTGGGGACCCCCTGTGGCTGCTGGTTTACATTCCAACTGAGCTCTTAATTACTTAACTAGATTCTTAATTGAACTGGTAATTTACTTAATTACACCTTTTTACTTGTTTTCAGCTCTTGAACAGTTGCAGATTTCAAGTTAGGTATAAACAGAGGAAAAGGGTCTAAAGATGTATATATATAATGTTACACAAAAAACAGACAAGTTAAACAAAAGTCAAGCATTTAGAAAATGAATGATATAATATAATTTTCTTATTCCCTTTTTTTGTATGAAAGCGGCTTTTTCAAAATTAACCAGCTTGTCAGTGGCATTCATCCCCAGTGACAGCTGTGAAGATCTATATCCACTGTCAGTTGACAGATGGTCAGATGCCTTCAAATATCCATAGACTCTAGCCAGACCAAGTTTCATCATAACTGATTGATGCAAAAACAGTGTGACAAAGATGGAAAACAGACAATCCAGGTGCTCTGTATACCACCAGACACATGTCCCCAGCAGAGTCCATCACAACTGGGCAAGCAGTTCTTTAGATATATGCAAAACTCTAAACTTACATATTGAAATCTTCCCTACACCTCCAGGTTATGATACACTAAATATATGGAAATACAGCCTCCATCACACCCCCAGGTAATAGCAAGTTTCATCACAATGTGACAAGCTTTTCACTAGATATATGCATACCTCTAAAACGATATACAAAAAGATTGTCAGACAGATAGACAGAAAGACAGAGACAAACAACATCCTTATACCCTGAGATTTGATACCTTTGCTAAAAGAACACAATTTGTAAGTTTCATCACAATGTCACAAGTGGTTCCCTAGTCCCTAGACAATATATGAAGACGTAAAAAGGAATGTATTTACTGTACACCCATCTGCACTGTATCCCCAGGCAGGGACATGCTTACCTGGAGGGAGATAATAAATGGCAACATGCTGGCCAGTGGGCACATTGTTTGCAAATGAACAGTCAAGTATACCTAGTTGGAGCAAAGCATTATCCCTAGCTATTTGTTCATGCAAAACATGTATAATTCATTGCTGCACAAAGAACTATAATTAGTGAGATAAATATGCAAATCACAAAAAACGCAATAACCTTTTGGAGAAGTATCTCCAGAACAAACACTATTTTGTATTTCCAGCTGTATTTTCCTAAATACTAGGGGCATCCAATTCTGCTGACTCATATGCTGCCACACAATTCCTGATTGAGAAGCCCTTTGGCATTCTTATAAGCAGTCTTTGATGCCTGCAGTAGATCATTCTGATGTTGTACTACAGCATAGCCCAAGGTTTCGACCTGTGGGGGTTGGTAGCTTGCACGCACATGTATAGATTCATATGCCACAGCATCAACATATTGAAATGGGGAAGAAAAACCTTTACAAAAGGGTCAGTTTAGTGGAAAGAGTTAGAAAGTAAATATAAATGGTGCAATGCCCTGTACAGTTTAATACTACCATAAAACTTCAAATAATTGCCAGGTCTCAAATAATCGCCTGTCTCCAATATGCGCCGGCTCTGCTGGCAAATATTGTAAATAAACGGCGGGTCTCTATTAAACGCGGGTCTCTGTCATTGCCATTGAAGCTGAGGAAGATGAGGAGGAGCATGAGGGTAATGAACTGCTAATAAGTGACAGCGATGAAAGTGACTCTCAGGATTAATAAATAATAATACTAGTAGAAAATGAAATTTAAGGTAGGCCCACATGTAATGCATATTTGTTTAATGCATTTATTACATTATTAACAGTTTTGATCATTTTAAGGGTGCTGAAAGCAGGCCAGATTCAAACCTGTTGGTGTATTTTAACATGTTTTGTTGTTTTAACAATGCAAGTTTGACATTAAACAATGAATTATTTTTGACAAGTATACTTATTGCTTTTATTGTTAATTTTTAAAAACATTTTAGTTTTATTATTATTATTATTATTATTATTATTATTATTATTATTATTATTATTCACATCGGGTGTGCGGCCACAAGACCATTCTGGTATCTACCCGACAGAATCTTTTTAACTGTTTATTATTATTATTATTATTATTATTATTATTATTATTATTATTATTATTATTATTAACAATGGTAGATCTAATTCAGTTTTTAAATACAAATTCGTATACTTCTGTTTGTTCATTTTCCAACATTTTGTATACCGTATCATTGTTAACCAGTGCATATAAAAAGGCTGTAATAATACTTTTGCTTTATACTTGAGGGTGTACAATACAATGTCATTTTGTCATAAAACAAAACTGTTAGTTAGTTCCCACTGACACACAGCCTTTTAACAAAGTTGCTGGAATGTTTATATTGAGTTATGATGTTGCTATAAGGTTGTGTGTTAGTGGTTTCTAAATGACCACATGAAGCATGTGAAGCTAGTGATCTAATATAAACGCCAGTCTCTAATAGTAGTCTCTGGCTAAGAGAACACCCCTCAGGAAGCAAGCAAAGTGTTCTTTAAGCCTAAGTGTTCTCTAAGACCGAGTTGACCACCAGACACAACATGCCAAGGCCAATCACAATACAAATCAAGAAATACAAATTGATTTATTACTTATGCCATGACGCATGTGCATCAACATATGGAATTAACAGAATAAGAAAAAAACAATAGGCTAGTGTATGTTAATAAACTGTAATAATAAACTGGCAACTAAATTAACAAAGCACCCCTACATACAGTAAAAATGCAGCAGCAGCTCTAACAGTAATTATCAATATGAGAATTCATTTTAACACAATGGTTATTAACACAGCACCTGTACACACTTTAAAAAAATGCAGCAGCAGCAGCGTTAGATTACTCTCGTGATGATAAGTCAGTTTTGAAAAGATTGAATAAACAATTTGAATTTGACGATGATGAGTTATCAGGTTACAAAACAGAGCTGTATCAGATTTGAATTGGTATCGTTGCCAAAAAGATGTTCTTTTGAGCAAAGCTCCTGTTCCTTTCGCCAGAGCATTTACAAAGGGAAACTTTACATTTTACCACAAGGTTGTTACCTAAGCCAAAGTGTTCTTGGGAATGTAAACTAACTGTTTAAACTAATGTAGAATGTTGTAAACAAAATCCACGGGATTATATTTATTTAAAAAATACTATATGTGGGAGGCAAGTTCGACCCTGGTGTGGAGCAATGTAATAAACCTTTAGTGGTTAAGATACATTGAATCTGACAACATGAGTTTACGTATGAAAAAACTAATGGATTTCAACTTATACCTTTACCTTAACTATCTTGTAAAATGAATGTATCTTTTAAGTTTTTATTTTGAGTGTGTTTTTAAATGGACAGCAGGAATCTTTTCTTTACAAATCTTTATGAAGTACAATACTGTATAATCATGGTGTATAACTGTATCGAGTTAGGTATATGAATCATCAAAACAGGTGGGCTGATATAATAGCTCAACCAAAGCAGACGGTCATTAAAACAATCAGAACACAGCTTTCGTGTTGCTGCTTTTGTAGGTGTATGAATACATATATTATAGGAGACAAAAAAAAACCCAAAAACATAAAAACTGTAATATAAATCATTCTGAATTATAGAATATATAATGCAGAGTTTGCTTGTGTAGTGGGTGAGGTAATAAGATATGTGTAATTAAGTAGCCACCAGATGTAATGGAATATATATTAACACTGCTGACCATACAACACTGAACTCTTCTTTGCTCAGATACTAAACAGTCAAACATCTTTGTTGCACTTTCACATAAAGCACAAAACACACTGTTTTCATCGCAAAGGCTTATACTGTATACTACAGCTGATTCCTGTGTAACGCTTGCATATCCATGCTCACAAACATACATAAATAAAGTAATTCAGATAAGTATTGATACCCTTTATTAACTGTAACATTATCCATGTAATACATGTTCATTGTGAGTAATGTTTGATTCCTGGGGTTCTTGGAACCTAACCCAATCTAAATTTCTGAAACTGCTGGATCGAGCTAATGAGGTGTGTGGAAAGAATAAAGTTTTCAAGTACTGAGAAGTTGAAACAGATATGTTGAGAAGAGTGGCAAAAGATATCCCATCAGGTTTGTGCAAAAGCTTTGTGCATGCAATAGAAAGTGATAAATTCAAAGTTGCTCATACCATATTTTACACTGCTAGTGCTTATGTTATCAAGATATTTATTTATTAAACATACTGTTGTTCCTTTTTTTGTATGTCGTGGGCTAGTTGATGAAATACAGAGGATGGATGGTGCCCACTTGAAGACTCCAGAGATGATCTGAATTAGCTCAATCCAGACGGTTGTCATGCTGATGCGCTGGGGAGACCGCACTGTGGTTGATCCCCGGAGCCAGCATCGCAGCTATTTTTATTATTATTATTAGGCTTCTAGCAAGGCTGGGAAGCCTATTGTTATTGTTAAAGTTTTTTCCCTCCCAAAACTTTAAACTGCTGCTTGGAATCTGTGTGACTGATCAGGTTCTGACTTGGCAGGTAACAAGCTGGATACATTGGCTATCAGATGCTGCAAAAATTGTGCTGCTGTGTCCCTGCAATTGGCACCCTGACGCATTTTTCGATAAAACCTTTCGAAATCTTCTTCTTGGGAACCGGTGAAGTGATTGATCTGACACTTGGCATATATCATCAGCATCCAAACCCGCATCACGTTTGCGAAGTTTCTGCGATAAATTTTAATGTCGAAATGGCTGCCTCAAACTTTAGTCCTTGACAGCAAACTGCTCTTATTTGAACACTGTTTAACCAACAAACTCCAAACTTGGTAGATATCATCCCATTGACCATGGGATACAAATCTGTGAAAATGGTGATGTTTTATAAAACAATATGGCCGCCAGGTGTACAATTATGTCTTAAATTTAAAACTGCCTCCGTTAACAAACTTTACCTGACTAACTCCAAACTTCACAAGTATCTTCCCTGACACTGTATCAATACAACTGACTTTTAAAAAAATGGCATTGACCTGAAACCAAAATGGCTGCTTGATGCATTTTTTTTTAGAAACCTTTTGAAATCTTCAGCTTGGGAACCAGTGGAGCGACTAATGTAAAACTTGGAATATATCAGTAGCAACTAAACAAGCTTCAAGTTTGCAAAGCAGAAGTTGTTGCGATAAAGCTGAATGTCAATATGGCTGGCAGAAATTTTACTGAAACGTGCCCTTGACAGTAAACTGTTTAAACAACAGATTCCAAACTTGGTAAGAACTGTCCCGGTGACAACAGAATACAAATATTCAAAATGGTGATGTTTTAAAAAATAAGATGGCTGCCACACCTACACTTTCTTTATTCATTTAAAACTGGTTCAGTTTAAATATGGTTTACTTGAAAATTATCTTGCCTGTGTCAGTACAATTGAGTTTTTCTAAATCTTCTGGCTTGTTATCCTTATGCTTGTGAATTTCAAACTATTAAGCCTGCAGTGTGTTTTGCATAAGGCTGATTTTAACATCATTTAATTCTGTCTATCCCCTGGTAGATTACAATTCCAAGGCATGGAAATATTTTAACTGCAAATTACTTTTATTTACAATGGCTGAATTTGTTGCAGATGTATGTTGTATACAGTGTTGGTGATTAAAATCAAATTGGGTCTGGACCAAATGAAAACTTTGACCCACCTGCTAATTGTAAATTCTGTATACTCTTCTGACAAACAAAAAAGCCACCATCAGTGTCAGGCTTGTAATTTGAGATAAGTGGGTGGGTGAAAGCTTTGATCTGGAGTAAGCCTTCATTTAAATTACTTGATTTAAAAAAGAAAAATCATATTTAAATACTTTTTTTCTTTTACTATTTATTTCAAATAGTTTTTTTTTATAGAAAATGTAAAAGCAGTGAATCTCATCACTGTTTTAAGTGATATATAGCCACCCAAAATGTGTTTAAAGGAGAGAATATCACTTTATATAGCTGTGTATTTTAACAACACTCATCACTGAGACAGTATGTGTAATGGCTGTGGTGAAACTTCAGGCAAACCTTATTATAGTGCATATTTAGAAGATGCCACAAAGATAAAAAAAAAAAAAAAAGTGTTTTGTGCTTATGTGTTCATTGAGATTTAGAGTAATGTTTTGGTCCAATTTTGGTAAAATAAATTTGAACTGTATTAATAGTAACTGCTTGTATATTTCAATTTAAAATCTACACAAATCTGTGTGAAGAGAGTGGTTAGCCAACATCTAAATAGTAATGTGTATTAAATAAATAAATAAATAGAAAAAACACACACACACATACACATTTAAAAACTAATGTTTGTGCATCAAACAAAATGGCCCCATGATGCATCTTTGAAAAAAAAAAAATCTTCTGGAGAACCAGTGGTTGCTGATTTCAAACTTGGCAAATTGAGAAGTTTTTAAATCTTGCTGAAAACCTGGCCTGAGTCCTATGAATAGGGGTCTACCTAAATCATGATTTCGTGGAAATCCTGAAATTGAGGGGTCGCCGCGAAATTCACCTCTTTTAGGGGCTAATGCATACCGGGCAAGTACAAAGAGAGAGATAAAAATAAACCTTGTTTAAAACATTCAGTGAAGAGGGCAGAGCGGACGGGCACTGTTATGGATCTAGAGATTTTGTTGCAGCTGTTTGTTGATTCTATCAAGAATTAAAACTTTGTTGCAGAGTTTGATTCAAAAGTGGGATTGAAGACTTTGTTGCTGAGAGGAGAGTTTTGTACTGGACACTTCAACAGATTGAGTTTCCAAACCAGCGGACCAAAAGTCTAAGCTTCAAGGAACAGCTGAGTATAATTCCAGTTGCATTTTCCTTTCATGGAACTAAATGAATTAATTGTAACACATTCACATACACATGTTAATTATTTAGTTTTCACACCTTGCGTGTGAAATAACTTTTAGTGAAACTTGATGAAGTAACTGTAAGTAATCTACCTCATATTGTTATATGAAGAATTTATTTAAAAGTAAACTTGCTATATACTTAATCTATATAACATTAATAAGATTAATGTGATATATTCTTAAGATTGTCTGCATTATCTCAGATGTACTCTGTGCACTGGATGTCGGCATGTGTGTGTGTGTGTGTGTGTGTGTGTGTGTGAGTGAGAGGCTAGCTACTACTGCCTGATGCTGATGTTCTAGGAGTAAGGAGGTGTCATATTTCAACTGCCTTCTAGTCAAGCGTGAATGTAGTGAGAGGTTTGGAATTGTGTTTTCTGCTTAGAGACTTAGGCTTAGAGATTTACTTTCTAACTTTTCTGATTTCTGTTTATTGTTTGTGTGCTTAATAAAATGCTACTATTGATGCACTATTCCTTGTGTCTGCACGTGAATGTGTGTTCATAGTAAATCCTCGATCTTTACGACACGTCAATTTAAATATTGTTGGTAAGAGAACTAATCAATCCAGATATTAAATGATCAATTATTGAATTGTTCCTACAACATGAAACATACTTTTTGTATATAGGTATACAAATTTCAATTGCATCAGCCAAATCAATTAATATGGCATTTTTTCTGGCTTGCTATAAATATTTTTAATATTGATTTAAAAATATTTATTCCTAAATATATTTATTCCTCTATGCATAATTTAAATCATTTATTTATTTCTACCTAATACATTATTCCTTTATTTATTTTTAATTAAACGAGGAACTACAATTTATCAGAGATCAGAGATTTAGACAAGGAAGTTACATGCCACTCTTGTGTACAGTACATATCTACCAAACGGGAAACTTCATAATAGCAAATAGATCATTTTTTGAATCAGGCAGAACTTTCAGTTTTTCAGCAAAAGCAGGTGAGGCATGAATGTAAGCTTAAAAAATTAACGCAATTCAACAACTGCGCAGTGGTGCAGCAGCCTAAGGCTGTGTGCTCTTCAAGCACGGCATGTTGCAAGTTCAAACTACTGTTTTTTTTTGTTGTTGTTGTTGTTTGTTTTTCTTAATGTGATATATGCTCTTTTAAA